>NC_053448.1:43913144-44271383 GCF_007990345.1 Gossypium hirsutum | reverse complement strand
GGGCCTTTTCCAGCCCTAGGCCCTAGGCCTTGGGCAGCCACACTCTCAAATTACCCCCAGGGCCAGGCATGGTTGTAGCTGGTACCAGTGGCGGTGAAGAGACGGCTTTGGATTTGGAAAGTAAGAAGATTGTTAAAAGGAAACGGAAGAAATCAAAATTTGATAAGGTTAAAATTTTGTTATTCTTATTTCTAATTTTTAATCGAGTGTCCTGCTTGTAAAATTAGTAGCTGAAATTAATTTGAAAGAAAAATTCTTACTAGAAATAGTTGAAAAGATGATGGAGGTAAAGAATCATAATTTTGTTGAACTTATCATATACTTCGAAATTATGTGAATTAGATTAGTAATTAAGATGGCTTATGATAACAGTTTCCTCTGGTTCATAGTTGAGGGCATTCTTTCACGACAAGACTTGACCTTTTTCTTTCTTTAGATGTAGATATTTTGATATAGATATTTTACTGTAATTGAAATGGGTATTTGAGAGAGTGAAATCCAGGTGTGGGTTCTGATGAAAATGGTGGTGGGTGTTGTCGAAACCTTTTTGTGAGATCGACTTTTTATTTTTAAAAGAGCTAAAATGAGAGTCGCCACCAATAATTTTTATTAGGTGTGATCGGGTCGCCTCATAATTTGATTATTTTAATAAAGTTTAGATTTACTAAAACAATGATTTTCGGTTTACAAAATCTAAGAAATGGGTTCAGGAGTCGGTTACGCACGAGGAAGGGTTAGCACCCTCGTAACGCTCAAAATTGGTGCCTAGTTGATTAATTGATGTCTTTGATTCGAGAATAGAAAGTTTGAAGAGAATTTAAATACGATCCTACCTTGTATGATGATTTTTGGTTAAGATATTGCTCAACTAAATTTTATGGAAAAAAAGCTTTATTTTGAGTTAATCGAGAAGGAAAAATCGTGCCCCGTAAGTAAGAACACGATCCCTCAAATTCTCCAAAAAAATCAGAATAATCGTTGCTTTTTATCGTTACTTAAATCATTCTTTTTATTATTTTAAATAGGATATTCGATTACTTCGGTTCTAGGAAGATACTATACCGTAAGTTAGGAGCACGACTTCTTTGAATCCCAAAAATAATGAACATTGCCCCGGTTTTGAATATTTTATATGCATTAGATAAAACAAGTGTAACCTTTAAAACGAAGTATATTTGTTTGGGCAAAGTAAAAAATGATAAATATATTGTAATATGACCCATGGAATAGTGATAGCGAAATAAAATGAAATAGTCATGTAGGTAAAAAATGATATGACGATATTAGGATAATAAGCAAAAAAATGAAATAAAATAAATGAGAAAATTAAAATAAAAAATAAAAAATAAAATAAAAGAAACATGTTGATAAATAATAATAATGCAACTATAATAGTAATAAGAATATCGGTTTATAATAATAATAGTGATAATCATATCAGAATTTCAAGAATTTCTTAGCCTTGTTCTTAGTTACCGGTTCATTAACCGGTGATACCAATCTAGCCGTATTTTCTTTCTTATGTTCAACTACCAGGGTTTTTCCTTTAACAGGCTCGGTTCTTACACTTGCAGGGTATTGTGCCTCCCATTGCGCTTGTAGAAACCAATATACTGTCCCTCTTCTGAAGTGCCAACCGAATTCTCCTCTCATGGGATCATCACGTTGCAGTTATAATTTCATGGAACCCTTTTGCTATCCTTATAGGGAAAAGCCACGGGTTTCTAAATTATGACTCTCGGTGTAGCTTGTGTTCTTGCTTCATTATTTCTCGGCCGTGAAATAATCACCACCAGGTGATTGACCTTGTAAACCTTCTCCATCGATCCTTCCTTTGAGGCGCAAACATCTCCTCCTTCCAAGCCTTTGACATCTTCAAAGAATTTCAACTCTTTGCTATCCATCAGATTTTACACTAGAGCTCTGAACTCAGTGCACTCCTAGATTTTATGACCTTTTTTGGCGTGGAACTCACAGTAGCTCCTCATTCTTTTGGGCATCTCCTTTGAATCTTGTAGGATTAATCCTACGTCTTTCATCTTTTGTCAAACCTATTTTAGTGGGTTTTTTACTTCTGCCACATTGGTTTTGGTCCTCTTTCCTCCATTCTCAATTATCGCGTTTACCCAATGATCTGAATGACTGAGTAATGGATTTCCTACCACATTAGGTCCCGATGGATCATCGAACCTTACAATCCCCATCTTGATGAACCTTTCAATTAACTTTTTAAATGTAGTGCAATTCTCAATTGAGTGTCCCGTTATTCCTGTGTGGTACTTGCATTGAGCATTCGCATCATACCATTTTGAGAACGGTGGTTGCATGGGTTTTAAGTAAAACGAGGATACCACATGTGCGTCAAAAAAATTCTGATATAACTCTTTGTATGTCATTGGTATGGGTGTGAATTGGAGTTTTTCCGTGTTTGACTTAAGTTAGATTCTTTCCTCAATGGGCCTTGATGGTTCGTTAATACGGTTCTTGGTTGGCCTACAGTGATCGGTTTCAAATAACTTTTACTATACACACTCGTGGTGTTCACTTCATTTTCCTTCTTTCTCGAGGCTAATCTTTTAGTGTTTTCCCCGCATCTATTTTCTCAATCCTTACTGCATTTTTAATTATTTCTTCAGACATAACATATGGTTAATGAATGGGGCTTTCAGAGTGTTTATGAAAAGCATTATTGTCTCATTCTCCAGAAGAGGTGGCTGAACTTGCATTGCTACCTCTCTCCATCTCTGAGCATATTGTCTAAAGCTTTGACTTTACTTTTTCTCCATGTTTTGCAACGTAATTTTATCGGGTGTCATGTCATTCACATGGCTGTATTGTTTCATGAAATTCTGTGCCAAGTCTTTCCATGAGTTGATTTTGGCATGGCTTAGCTGGTTGTACCACCAACAGCCGACCCGCTCAAGCTATCTTGGAAGTAGTGGATTAACAATTGGTCGTTATTAACGTATCCCGTCATTCTTTAGCAAAATATTATGATATGGGCCTCAGGACAACTAGTCCTATTGTATTTTTTGAATTTTGGAGTTTTGAATTTTGGTGGGGGCACTAGATCTATGACTAAGCTCAACTCCTTAGCATCACCCCCGCAAAGGTAGTCAGCACTCTCCACAACTCTGGACTTCTCCTCCAACCACTTGCACTGATCTTCTAGCTATTTTGGAAATTCTACTCTTGCTCTATCCAGTTCTACCATGTCATCTAAATCGGGAACAACTGGGTTAGCCAGGTTATCCCCAGGATTGGAACCTAAACCTGTTGGGTAGCTTACCAGTGCTGAGGTGCCAGCTTGATATTTTTAAGGTATTATGGTAAGGGTACCCTTCGTGGATATGTATTTGGTTGGGCTTGGACATTCACTAGGGTAAAGCTTGGGGGATATGTAGGGTATTCATTATCATCCCCAGAGTTAAGCACAATACTTTTCCCTTTTTCAATCCCTCTGGCCAGCAACTAGGTCAACTAGCTTATTGTACTTCGTTGGAATTCTTGTATTTGATCCCTCATGCTCTGCTGTACCTTAGCTAATTGTTCCTGCAGTTGCGCTTGCAACTGATCTTACATGTCTTTCTAAATTTGTTCTAATCTCTCTAATCTTTGATCCATAACTTTGGTTTTGCCGTAGGTACCGTAACGATATTCAGTTGGCAGATTCTTGTTGGTTTCCAGGGTAACTGTCATAATTTCAATTAATTAGGGTCTTTTTATGAAATTTAATGCATGTGATGAAATGTAATGCTGATGAATGAAATGAATGCAAAAAAAGGTATTTATTCTGATTCAATTCTATTAGAACAACTTTACTAGAAAATAAATCTCTTTACACAAAATGGATATATTTTACATATACAGCCTTGCCCTAATACTTAAAGCCTTGACTTTCCTGAGAAGCCAAGCTAATTCTCGACCTCGATTTGATTCTGATTCATATTTTAAGCTCAACATGTCAGCTCGAACTGCTATGGTTTGTAAATGGTCGACTACTTCCCGTACTTGAGTCACAGCTTTGCCATGATGTGATCTCTATGCCTAATCTAACTTTGAGAGTATTGGAGTTTCACTTTCCAGTGTTCATTGTTCGTTTCAAGAAGCTCAACTCGATGTTCACAATTTTGCAGTGCGGTCTCGAGCTCTTCTATCTTTCCCTTCAACTCTTCAATCTTATTTAGGCTTGCTTTCAACTTAATTGTGGAGTTGCGACTACGATATTGGTGTAGTGACCTTTCTAATTCTGCTACCCGGGCTCTCAATCTTACTTTTTCATTTCGGCTTTCTAACAAATCCCTTTCTCGAGTATCTTCTCGAACTTGAGCATCTTGGAATTTTTTTCCCACTGATCAGCTCTAATCTTTTCTTCTTTGATTTTTTGCCACCATTGTTTTGATGTTTTACTAGACCCGACAGTCCTCATCGACAAATGCAACTTCTTATAATATGTTTTTAAACTGTCCAAGTCTTCCTCAGCCTTGTTCTTTCCTTTTTTCATTTTCTTGGCCTCTAACTTCTGGACGTCGACATCTAATCCTGACTGCATCTTTTTCTCTTCCAAATGTTCTATCTTTTTCCCCAGCTCCGAACTCCTCTTTTCAAAATCTTGCTTTACGATCTCTAGCTCAGACGGAATCACTTGTAGGTGTTCTTCTATTGGCCGAGTGTTTCTTAACTTGACACAGGGACATTGTCACTGACTCTTTTACCCTACCACCAATCATATTCGGGGGTCGTCATGGGATTTGCAGCAAATCTTTTCATTTTGTGAGTTTGGTTCCAAGCGTTCGATATTTCACGAACCTTCTTCTTGTAATTATCACATTTGTATGCAAACTCACACTGAGCCAACCCTTGCGTTGTCGATATAAACTGTCTCAACCTATACTGTCTCAATACAAATAGAGGGACATATCCAATAGCTCTCCATATCCCGAGTAGAGAGACCCAATCAAAGTCTCTACATTGGTATAAAATTTCATCAGGGATCATCCAAGAAGCCCTCTATTCAACGTCTTCGTCTTGGAGACTCTGGAGAATTTCCATCCATTTTTCTTTAGAAATGTTATCTTGCCTTAGGGTAGCCGTGAATTCTTTCAACGGAGAGTAGTTCTCAGAGAATACTCGATAAGAGACCTTTTCTACCTTCCAAAAGTGGCTATGAAACAATGGTAACAAGAGTTGCACACACCCGATAAATCTTCCTTCACCCCCTCTTCGGCTTGCACTTAAAGATTTGAAAGTTTTAGCCAAAATTGTTGAGATGGGCGTGACCCTTTTGTTAAGCCGATCAAACAGATCTGAAACTGCCTTATCTATGTGCCATAGTTCTTTTAGGAATATAACCAACTCGTAAATACTCAAAGCGAAAACGTCGACCCTTTTCTTCGTATCTGGATGTTCCAAGATCGAATCCCGTAAACTTTTCCAAAGGACGCATTTTCTATCTCCCTTCTATTTAGTTTGAGCCGTGACCCATTGCTCGTTCATCCCAGTTATACTCTTTAGCTTATTTAAGATAATCAGGATGCTGGCGGCTCTAGAATAATCTTTGTCGGCTTGGATCCTCGGGCAACGGAGTAGAGTTGTGCACTCTTCTACAGTGGGCACCAAATCTACCTTCCCAAAAGTAAAGCAACTATAGGTGGAATTCCAATATTAGGCCAGAGCGCGAAACAAGTACTTATCCACTTTGACATTGAGTAAATAAGGTAAATCACCATTGTCACGGTAGAATAACTGCTTGGTTTCGTCGTCCCATTGGTCCCATATTTCTTTCAACTCTTGGAGATTATTCTGAGTTTCACTGATACTAGTGAAATCCCATAATTCTGACACGTATCCCTCTGTCAGGCTGTCACCCTTCTTTATGTAACAACTAAACATGAATCAAGGCCCTTTTCTATGATGAAAATGCAATGCAATCACAGCTAAAACAAAACGAAACAAGTCAGTACATATCATACAAAGCTAGATTTCAAAGCAGGAAATAATAAATAAAACACCTATTCTGGTGACCACTAGAGGTTTGGTATGGTTCTACCTAGGGTAGGCTCTTAACAATTATTATATATTGTTCGGTTCTAAAGTAAGGGTACCTGAACCAGTAAATTCCTCAATCTTTACCCATTATAGGCTCATACAGATCGAGTTCAGTTCAGGGGAATACATTTCCCTATGGCTATATGGAGATGAAGATCTCACGAAGACATAGGTACAGATGTATCTCGAAAGCGATCCAATATCCTATACGGAGAAGAAGACCCCACGAAGGAATAGCTCCTCACTCCTACTTAAGAAGGGCAAAATTGAACGATTATGCAGTGCAATATGCGAAAATGTACCAAGAGAAACTTGAACCAATAAAGCAGACATATCATGATAAAGATGTGATTTACCACCGAAATAAATTATGAAGGATGAAATGCGAGGGTGGGATCATCAATTTAAACCAAATTATCAATTTTCGAAAAAAGACCAAAAAGTAATCAACTTGCAGCTTGACTTTCTTATTTTGTCCCTAGTGGAGTCGCCAAGCTGTCGAAACTTTTTTGTGAGATTGACTTTGTATTTTTAAAAGAGCTAAAATGGGAGTCACCATCAATCGTTTTTATTAGGTGTGATCGGGTCACCTTATAATTTTATTATTTTAATAAATTTTAGATTTCTTAAACCGATTATTTTCAGTTTACAAAATCTAGGAAATGGGTTCGGGAGTCGGTTACACATGAGGAAGGGTTAGCACCCTCGTAACGCCCAAAATTGATACCTAGTTGATTAATTGATATCTTAGTGTCGAGAATAGAAAGTTTGAAGAGAATTTAAACACGATCCTACCTTGCATGATGATATTTGGTTAAGATATCGCTCAACTAAATTTTATGGAAAAGGGCTTTATTTCAAGTTAATCGAGAAGGAAAAATCGTGCCCCATAAGTTAGAACACGATCCCTCAAATTCTTGAAAAAAATCAGAATAATCGCCGTTTTTGAACGTTACTTAAATCTTGTTTTTTTTGTTATTTTAAATAGGATATTCGATTACTTCAGTTTTAGGAAGATGCTATACTCCGTAAGTTAGGAGCACGACTTCTTCGAATCCCAAAAATAATGAACATTGCCTCGGTTTTGAATATTTTATATGTATTATATAAAATGAGTGTAACCTTTAAAACGAAGTATATTGATTTGGGAAAAGTAAAAAATGATATATATATTGTAATATGACCCATGGAATAGTGATAGCGAAATAAAATTAAATAGTCATGTAGGTAAAAAAATGATATGACGATATTAGGATAATAAGCAAAAAAATGAAATAAAATAAATGAGAAAATTAAAATTTAAAATAAAAATAAAAAATAAAATAAAAGAAACATGTTGATAAATAATAATAATGCAACTATAATAGTAATAAGAATATCAATTTATAATAATAGTGATAATCATATCGTAACTATTATCATAATAATAATATGAGTAATCATAAAAATAAAATGTATAAATAAAAGAAAATATAAGTAACATAAATTTTAAATACTAAAGTAAATAATATAGTAAATAAAGACGCAAAATTAACCAAATAAGGGATTCAATTGAAATTTAAGAGAAACTTGAAGCATAAATTGCAAAATAAATAAAGAAAAGGGAATAAATGACTAAATTTAAAATATAACAAAACTAACAATCTAAATTATAAAGAAAAAGAACTTAAAGGATTAAATTAAAATAAGATGAAAAATTTAAGGGGTCAAATGAGAATTAGTCGCCTCATATTGACACTTGTCACTCCCCAAGGGGTTCACAGTGGGTCAGGGGACTAAATTGCACATGGATTTAAATTATTGGGGGAAAATTAAAACAAATAAAAATGAACAGGACTAAATTAAAAAGATGAAAAAAAGCGAAACGACCAAAGATGAAAATATCCCCTCCCCTCAAACACACACGGATCCTAGGGGGAACGGGTTGATTTTCGGGTTGAGTTCCAAAACGACGTCGTTTTGGGGTTTCTGAAGCCAAGCAAAACGACTTCGTTTTGATATGCCCATATAAGTCAAATTTTTTTTAAAAAAAAAATCATTTTAGCTTGTTTTCAAAAAAAAAAAAACTTTCCTCCCTTTTTCTCTAGGCTCTCCCTAAATCTAGCCACGGGGTTGATGAGTCTCAGCCGTGGTCGTCGGTCATCGGTGACGGAGACCGTCACAGTCGGTGGCCGAAAATCGCCAAAATTTTTCAGGGAGTCCTTTTTTCGCGTAGAACTCCAATCTGAAGTCGAAATTACCAAAAATCTTGCCGAAAATATCCGAAAGGGAGAAAAACCTTTGAACTTCTACCCCTCCAATGACGACGCAACATGTAAAAAAAACTTCCTTTTTTATTTTCTATTTATTTCGAAAAGTAAAAACATAAATAAATTAAAAAATCACATTTTTGTATTTTTTATTGCTTTTCTCTGTATTCGATTTCTATTTCAAAAAATCCCCCCTTTTACAATCTGTTGATTTAGGCTTTTTATAGCCAATTGATTACAATATTTTTTCCTTTTTTGCTATTTCTGCTACTATTTTCATCATTGGTTTTTGCGTGTTTTTGCTTTTGTCCTTGTGTTGTCTTTTCGCAGGTGGCGGTGGAGGGAGAGCCGCTCCTTTGCTGTTTTGGTGAATGAGGCAGACCTTGAGCAGTGTTCGTGCTGACATGGCAAAGTGAAGGCGGCGGTGCTCAGAGGCTAGGGTCTTTTTTTGAAAAAGTTTAGATTTTTGGGCCATTAGGTTTTTTCATTTGGGCCATTTGGGCCTCTCTCTTTTTTTGTAACTGGACTTTGGATTGTTATTAATGGATTATGTTATCCTTTTTTTGTATTGTGTTTCTGTTTGGGCTCAGGCAAATTTGGCCTCCTACAGGTGTTTTTTTTTTACTGTAACAACAGCTATAGAGGGAGGGGAAGAGAGAAAGAGAGAAGAAGAAAGAAGAAAGAAGATGGAAACAAAATGAAAAAAAACATGTTAAACAATTTTTTCTGATGATGTCATCTATGACACCATGCTTATGTGGCATGCCACATAGGCTTACTTCGTTGAGCAGCGCTTGACTAACGATCAACTCACGTTTATCGTTAAAATTGGGTTGATTTCTAAAAAAAATCATAACGTTGAGGGTGCCAATAAAAAAAGGTTAAGGGCCTAAACGTAAAAACCCTTAAACATTGAGGATATTTTTTACTATTATGTCTTATTATTATATGACTATAGTACTTTGGCACCCACTAGTGTCAAGTTTATTTAAATTACTGTTAAATTTTAATTAGCTTATGTTATCCATTTATTTAAAAAAATTTACTATAATGTTTAATTTAGGGTTAAATGTTATCTTTAATAGTTTCATGGTCTCCAGTTTCACTAAAAAGCCTAGTAAAACCCTGGTTTTATAGCCTACAAATATGCTATTAAAGTTGTTAGTTTTTCACAGTAAACCAAAACAAATCATCTTCTAGTTCTACTATAAATCTTAAATAGCTAAGTTGTTTCTAGACTTGTCTAGCATTAATAACATTCCTCCCACTATCTAAAAAATTCAAGCTCTAGCGTATTTGTAACCCCCCTTCCCAGGATGAATCGGTACATCACGAGCAAAGAATGTTACATTTGGATATCAATTTTCCTTAAAATTAACATTGATTTCAAGACTTTGTTTCAATATAAATAGACACCTTTGATATTATTTAAGTCATTTTTAGGCTTTCTTTCAAGTTTGGTTTTAAACGGGGCCTATTCAAGGCTTATTCAAGTCAAAACGGGATAAACAAGGTCAATGTTGTAACACTGGAAAGTGGGTGTCACAACACTAATGAATGTCACAACACTGGGAAGTGGGTGTTGCGACGCTAAGAACAATATGCTTAAAATCGTAACATTAGACTCTAATGTCACAACACTAGCTTTTGGATGTCACGACATTAAAGGTTGGATGTCGTGACACCAAAGACAAATTACTCTACTTCATGTTCAATATAGCGACACTAATTTCTGATGTCGCGACATTGAGGTTAGACTACTTGGAACATGTCTAAAAACATTTAAAATTAAGTTTAAACTCTCAGTAATCATCCCATATCATTTCTAAATAATTTTAGTACTCAAAATATGTCAAACTAACATTCTAAAACTTTATGTAACTCATAAGTATATCCTAAAGATTTTTAGAACCACTAAGTTACTTACAACCAAATTTCAAATTATTCAAATCTTATATACATGTCACTTTATTTCCAAAATTTAAGTTCCATACTTTTCAAATATTTACTTGATGATGAGATGAGGATGAGGTTGGCCACTTCAAAAGTTATCTTCACCCGATCTTTACCTACGCATTTAAAACAATGCATTAAGCTCGTGAAAGCTTAGTAAGTACCCATGAACTTAAATCTTACAATTTCTTAAAATTTATTTAATAGTAACAATACTATTAATATAATTTCATAACATATCACTATTTTCAAGAGATTATTTACAATTATATAACACTTCATTTAAGTCCACTAACCTATTATTTTATAACCATTCCTCTAACTTTACTTAACACTTATCACTTTCATATTCATTTTCAAGTTCATTTAATCACTAAAGTTTTATTTATTATGTACTTATGATATTCACTTGTCATCACTTATGTTTACACTTATCCATACTTTAAATTCACTTACCATACCTCATTTCTCCAATACTATATTATAACTTCATAATTTATCAAAATTAGCTTACCTTGGTTCTTAGCCCATGATAGACACATTTGAACCAGATAGATACACAGAGTAATTCACGAAACACAAGCACAAAAGTGTTAAATTCAAGAGCATTGAAATGCTAAATACAAGGGCACTAGAGTGTTCAACACATGAGCATTGAAATGCTAAATATAGAAACGCGCTATAGAATTTCTATGGCATGCCAATTATATCCATGAAGTTCAATGATGATCTATATGGACACTCAAATATCAATGAATTTACAATAGCTAATCACGAATATTGTATTCCACAATTTTCACGATTTTATTACGCTTTCACATTTCTTTCATTTAAATTTACTATTTAAGATTACATGAACATATGATTGCTGGAAAAACGGGTTTGGAAAACACAATAGAAAATAAGTTTAAAGAAAAAACTAGAGTTTTAATTTTTTTTTCCGAAAACAAGAACTTGATTGTGATATCTAAAGTAATAAACACTTAATCAAAGTTGTACCTTTTTTATTTGTCTAGGATGAACGCTTCGACCGAGTAATCTTCTCCATTATCCTCAAGCTCACGTCTGCTGAGTGTGAGCTCGCTTTAAATCAAAAAACTTTTCACAAAATTACCAGTGGGGTAATTTTGTAATTTATCTAAACTTTGAAGTTAAGTTATAAATATGAAAATTATCTCTAGAATTTTTTCTAAAATAATTTTTTTAAAGAAATTTCTCTCTACAACTTTCTCTTAAAGCTAAGTATGTGAAAAATAATGACCCAGGACTCTTTTTATATAGGGAGAGTTTAAAGGGTTCAACTACGATTAAACTTAATCACTTTAATATTAAATCAATAAAATACTATCAAGATAAGTATTAAATTAAATTTAATATTAAAATTATTAAAATAATATTATTTTTGAAATAGTTAATCTGAAATCAAATTATTCAGTAGAGTCCCAGTAGGACTGTGATTCCTCCACTGCTCAATTGCCAAAAGACCACCCGTCAACCACTGGAATGGCGCCATCGACACGGTCTTATTCGATGGTGCCATCGTAAATGCGACACCCTTATGGCATCCCAAACAGATTTGATTGTTACAGGTTCGATCCGGGACAGGGACGGCTCGAATCATCCAGCCTTGCCACCGATTGGATCGTTGTCCCAATTTCACATACCAGGCCCGATTCGACGAGTTTTTGGGTTTTAGTCTCGATTTTGGGTTCTTAAGCCCAATTTTCGATCTTGGGTCCAATTTTCAAGTTCAATTACTCATTTGGCTAATTGTTTGACTTGAAAATTAATTTTCAAAAATATCATATTTATTTTAATTAATTTGATTAATTTAATTTTACTTGGTCAAAATTAATTTTCTCAAAAATCACTTAGATTTTCCAAATAAATTTTTCAAGAACATTATTTAATCGAATTTTTTAGTTGAACAATTCTCACGACCACTTAATTTAGTTCCACATCAAATAAATCGACTTGATTAAATTATTTCCAAAGTCGTAGAATTTTCTTCTGATTCAAATGCAGTACGACCGAGCTTTTGTTGAGCTAGTAGAAAGACCAATCAGACATATACAATTAGGCTCGAGTTATTGCAATTATTTCCAAAAGCATCATTCTGATAATTCATAATTTGCTTAATCATGGAGGCAGCCCAAAAGAAGTACCATGATTGAAAGCTCATTATTGTATACGCTTTACTAAAGTAATTCATCCAACTACTTTGTCCAATGACCTCGTCATGTGTGTGTTACCTTCATATGACATCATTGATTCGTTTTAGTTGAACCCGCTCACTCAATACAATCCTATTTTATCTCATTGTCACCATTTTGTATTCTTAATAATTAATATGATCACTGTTAACAAATGACTACGATAAATTGCTTGTTCGAGAACAAACAACCCGTGGCCACGTTCCATACACAGTGCCAATGAGAGGATATCATTAACTCTTTAATCAAGCTATGAATTTCATTGTTGCTAGTAAAGCCAAGCTATACACAAGTCATGTACCCAACATACTGGCTATTGGCTCGATCATCTTTAGAGCAAAAGCCTCCACTTATATCAAAGCACATAAGTTACATACGCATGGTGAGTGACTAACTCAGGATTTAGGTAAATCACACCATGATCGTCACAAGTGAATTAATTCACAAACGGATTCAGAATTAATTCATTTTGGGCTCAATCCAATGTATCATTCTTCCAATGAATACATCTATGTCTCTAACCATGGAGCCAACTACTCCAATAGCCAAGACTAGCCATCTCCCCAATTGAAATTGTAGACGACATAATAATCATTCTAAGTGAGTTGTCTTTCTAGGAATGTAAATGTTTTTACAATGCCACTTATTATCAGTTTAAACTTAGACAATCAATGAGCTAATATTTACTTGTCACAATTTCGCTATGCATGCAAAACATGAAAGATAGAAACACAAACGACATAATAGTGAAATGTGAAATTAACTTTATTTATTTATTCATCGTTCAAATACATAGAAAACAATTACATGTTTACTACAATATGGGCACATTTCAAAACAATAATTTTGAGATTAAAACTTTTAAGAGCATTTTCTTTACACTTTCATTTCGTGACTAACCATAATTTTTATTCATACTGGTATTTATTTCATGATTTTTCACAATATAACTACACTTCTGCACTTATTCAATTTAGTCATCATTTTCACAATTTAAAGAATAATTGTAATTTCAATTACAACAATCACAAGATATTTATTCACTAAATACTTGGTCCATAGTTTATCATATATTTCATACTCTCTACATCATTTTCATTTATCTAACAATATCACGTAAACTTTTGTATACATTTCAATTCAATCTTTTTTACTACAAAGTTTAATATTCGCTACTTAGTCAATTTAAATCAATTCATTTTCATGTAACTCTTTACTCCTCTTAACTCAATTATAGATTTCACAAATTTTACAACTTAGTCCTTATCATCATGAAATTTTAATATTTATTATAATTTCACTTTTATATCACTTTATGTTTAATTCACTACCTTTTCAAACTTCAATTAAGTTTTTTATCATAATATTTTATTTCACATATCAAAATTATTTTACACTTTATTTTACTAATTTACCACAAATCTCATAAAGTTTACATTTTAGTCCTTAGGTAATAAGAAAAATCAAGGGTAGATACCTCTCGTCAACTCTTAATCACTTGTTTATCTCTTTTATTTGCAACTTGAATTGTAACACCTTATACTCGACCCGATCATCGAGTTTGGGTTATAAAGTGCCACATTAGTTTCCGAAGCAACTATGATCAATCAGAATCAAATTACACCATTTATGCTTACGAAAGCATACATTTAAAACAATATGCAATGATTTTCGGGTTTTACACGAGCTTACGAAAGCTCAAATAGTAATTCAAGGTCAAAGAAGGACCAAATTGTAAAAGTTTCAAAATAAAGGGTTGATGTTGTGACGTCAACATTTCCACCTCGTGATGTCACCAAATAGTTTGTCACATCACGAGTCAGATGACTCGATGTCATAACATCACTTATTGTGTTGGCCTCGTCGAAACGATCGAGTTTCTTGTCTCGTCGTGACATTATATGTATTTTCTCATTGCGATGATATTCGAATGACGTCGCGACGTCACATACTATCTTTGCATTTTCTGCAGACCAACAAGCTGCTATTTACTAAATCCAAACACATACATACTACTCAACATTCAGCTAACACATGCCAACCTCAAATATCCAAAACATGATTTACATTATCTTATTAGAACAGTAAGTTCAGCCTTAACACTATCAAGTAGGCTATCTAATACATTTCACCTATGCTTTTTTTCAACCATACCAAATTCATCAAAATCATTTACCATTGCAACATCAACACATCACAACCATAAGATTTATATATGAACATATAACGACTCAAGTAATTAGATTCACATATATCAATCCCTATTAACGTTCACATAGATATATAGTATACCGAAAGTGACTCAACTAGGTACATGCCAACTTAAAACAAAAACGGGATATACAAACTTTGCTAAGTCCAGGATTATTGATTGGATGTTAAAGTCGATGCTCAGGATCTAGGATTGAACCTAACCTATGCTCGAAAAATAAACCAGACGCTGAGTGATAAAATTCAGTGGTATTTCTAGAATTGAAGGAAACAGAAGCAAGTTAAGTCAATTAAAACTCTTAACCAACATGCTATTCAACCATTTACCAAACTTCATACCATAATGGTACCATTTATACCATGTGACTCATTCTATACTTGTTCAACTAACTAATATAAAAATACATCATGTTAAATACCATTTCCCGAATTGAATCTATTAATTTTTCACATTTTCATATCAATTATCAATAGCAATTTAATTCATATATCGATATCAAATTTACATTTTAAATCCCTATAAATTTGACTCAGATTTCAAAACGAATATATGAATTAATCCAACCTATATCCCTATCTGGCATTGTATTGCATCATCAGATAAACCAAAAGAAATATACCAGCACATGTTGTAACCTCCCAAAGCCGGCCTAGGCGTTATGGCTAGATTGAGAAGGCTACATTAGCCACTAAAATGGCTAAGCTAACTTACGTTACTTTTTAAGACTTTAAATAAACTCATTTTAGAGAAAACCATAGTTGTACTTTGAGTTATCTTAAAAGCATTCATTCATTAGGTCGTGTATGCTTAGGATTCATTTTATTATTGATAGCGTTGTTTTAGAAAAAACCGTTTGCTTATCGCTCTTCTTTAAAAAAAACTTGAAGTTAAACTAATGCAGCAGAAAAACTATTTTTCAAGTCATTTTGGAAAATTAGTTGCCTTATAGATTTGTTTTTCAAAAATAGTTCCTTTGCAATATAGTGGAAACTAGGGAACAACATCAAATTTTACTTAAGCCCGATATCATGCATTATCCGGTTATTATGCTTGAGTAATTCATGCATGCAAAAATCCCTAAAAGAAAAGTTACCAAGCCACGGACCAGAAATAATTAAAAATTACAAGCCAAAACCAATAAAGACTTAACAATACGTAATTAAAATAATAATAATCTGAGGCCCAAGTTGATTCTCCGAATACCGAGTCCGGTCCTAATTTTGAGGTTTACCTAAAAAGTTAAACACTATTGGGGGTGTGCTTATGAAAGCTCAGTGTGAGTCGAATAATTATTTAAACAGGTAAAAACATCAAATACAGTAAAACATATTAGCATTAACAGAAGAAAATAGAACCATCATAGGAATTTCATGTCATTATGTAGCCTTTATCAAATTGATGTCAAACGGTGTATGAGCATAGGTCATCATTCATTCGAGTAACAATCATTAATTTTGATACCATTCAATACAACAAAATACAATGCGTAGCATAAATCAATAACATTCGATTATGCCGTACACGTGATGCAATGCAAAAAGGTTCCTACCCATACCATCCGTTACACACCACAAGTTCCCTAGAATTCGTCTGCCAAACTCCAAAACATTATGAGCATAGCTCGATGTGGTAAAACCACCGAATAATCAATAATGCAAAAAATTTTCCGGATATCAGATAGTGCGATACAATCGCCAATAACATATAATATGTGATAAAGTCGTCAATCCCCTCGGTACTCTAGGTGCAGTGCATTGACTACAAATAATGTAGACTTAATATGCCGCAGCTACTCCACTGAACTCCTCCGTATACCACAAAATCCTAACCCAATGCATATGCAATATGTCATGCAATCTTATACATAATCATATCTCAATACTTTTCACATTCATTTGACATGCTCTGCATGTCCTCAATAATCACATACTTTCAGTAAATGAAAACAGTGTTCTAATCTTTCAAATTACCATTGTGTTGGTATCAATTAATATTATTCAATTTCACATACTTTACGGATTTTCATTGTGCATAAATAGCACCGTTTTCAATACACAATATAACAAATATCTCATGCATTACAATCATACACAAGCTTAATATCTCAACACATTATATCATTCAGTCAAACATTCTCATATCTCATAACTCAAATATGCAATTACAAACTCAATCAAACATCCATACTATCAAACTAGCAATTTTGCCAACATGCCAATCATTTAAGGCTCGAAACCTACCTGGTTCGGCCATTCACAAAATCAATAATTTGGCTATTAAGACAATCCAATCAGCAAGCTAATTTATCATATATAACATGATATTTAACATTTCAAACAATTTTATGAGTTCAAGACCCACACCTTATTTTTCGCTTTCTTGCAGTACACTAGCGAATCTCCCAATTTTCCTTAATAATTCCTTAAACGAACCTAAACCAAAAATTTAGTATGAATTCAATCAATTTACCATTAAACCAGCCCCCAAAAACCTACTTATGAGTTCAAACCAATCGTTGAAATTAAAACTATTTTACGAATCCAAACTAGATAGATTCTTTACATTGTATCGATGCGAACCATACATACAATCGTTCTTCACCTTTACAGATGGTTTGGGGTGTTTGGGTCAGCACCTAATTCAATAATATAATTGAAAATCAGTAGCTAATTAATTATTAAATTCCTTCATTTAATCAAATCATAACCTTTACCTAACAACTATGTCGAAATAACAAACCAATCACCCTTAATTGCACTTACGCTTCAAGATTTGTGGGATCCAAATGGCCAATCAATCAAGAACGTTTTTCCCTAATTGAAATGGGTTTAAAATCTTATTAGGAGGGTTCAAGAACTCAAATTAATACTGGAAAAACATAGGCAAGAACCAAGAAACAAAACAGCCCATTTTCTTGCCCATAGGTGCACGCACTACCGCTTACGGTGGCCAAAATTAGGGCTGAATTTTAAAATAGTTTAAGATTTCATTAAAATCTGGAAAAATACCTTTGAAATCATTTTAAATCCACCAAATTCAAGATTTTGAAATTTAGGTTTTGAATGGAAAAGATTAATTAAGAAATTGAAGAGAGAAGAGACCTTACCCAAGCTAGTCGAGAGAAACTACAATGGCACTTTCTTGGCAATGTTCGGGATCGATCTTGGAGTTCAAGATTTCAGATTCGGGGCTGATTTTAATGAGGAAAAATGACAGAAATATGGTGGAGAATATGTTAACAAATCTTGTGGCAAAAAAGAAAAGAAAAAAGAAAAAGAAAGAGATGGTAAAACTAGGTGTAGGCGACGACAACAATGGAGGAAAAGAAAAAAAATTAAAATCAAAGAGAAAGAGAGGAGGAGAGGAAGGGCTAGGGAAATGAAGAGGAGGATTAAAGGCTGATTATTAGTAAAAAAAAATATTTATACCTAGGTTAACTAGGCTTGGATGACCCACACATTAAAATAAGGGGTTTTTGTCAACATATTAAATTATTTGCTTGGGAAGGGAATTGAAGTTAGGGACTCAAGGATAAATTTACTAATGTTTAACCATCAAACCAATAACTCATTCTTGATATAATTTGAAATATTTATTTTAAAAAACAAGGCATGTCGCATACTAGGGTTTAAGGCAAAATTTGCAAAATAATAAAAATGATGTGAGAGAAGGTATTTGAACTTGGGTTTCATGAAACGTTACACTAACACTTAGCCAACAAACCAATACCTCATTTATTTCCTAAAAATGCATAGATAATTTAAAAAACTAAGGCATGATCACTCTCTCTCGATTCACAAACCCGATTCTATTAACCCCCGATTTTTACGATGTTATACACGGAGTGCATCATTGGACAAGCCAAAACAATTATATTGGCACACACAATGCATCATCGAATGAACCGAAATATAACCTGTACATTTAATAGGCAACCAATTTCCAATTTCATTATATGTTCAATTCACATTTTATCAGTCTCAATTCATCATCAGTTCACTATTCCAATATTGTATATAACATATCTCAACCAAATTTCATATCAACTTCATATATCAGGTAAGTCATGTAACTTTCTATTCTATTCAATTTAGACCTCTATCTCAGTATACCATATCAAACATCCCATCTAAACTCATACAAAAATTATATACTTAGCTCATAACTAAATCATGTAATTTAACATTAATAAGCAATAATTAAATTGAATAAGGTAATAAAAATACAAACCGAAAGCTCGCATCACTCGTCGTTAGCTTTCGCCTTTTATGTCCCTTTTGATGGTTCTGCATTGTTTTTAGCCACTAATAATAATATGACAATACATAATATTAAATTGCAACTTAAATCACAAAAAATTACAAAGTCACACATATTTTGTAATTTAATCAATTTAGTCCCTAAAATGGGGACTAACCTAACTTTCAATTTAAAGCTACAAATTGAAATATGATTTCACTAATACCCATTGGAGACCTCCTATTTATTATTACTACTTTCAATTTTATATTTTATTCAATTTGGTCCTTATGAAGAAAACTAAAAATTAAATTTTACAATTGTGTCCATTTTTACATCTAAGCTTAAACCCTATCAATTTAACACCAATTTATTCAAGAAATCAACAATGGAAAGTTTAAAAAACTTTAAAAATTTTAAAAATTGGTACATGGGCTAGCTAAATCAATCTCCCACAACCTAAAAAACATAAAATTACAAGAAAAGGACTTAGGAATCTCACCTGATCAAGGGTCAAATGTGTAACTTCCAAAAATGGTTTTTCTCCTTTATTCCTATGGTGTTTCGGTGTTCAGAAGATGAAAAAAGTGTTAACATTCTCTCAGTTTCCACTTCTAAGCCACATATACTTTTAATTTTAACCTTAATTACCTAATTAAACTTAATTTAATTAATTTGATGTCCTTTAATTAAATCGTCCACTAACACATATATTGGCATGGTCTAGTTTCTATTTTAGACCTTCGATTAATTGTAATTTAAGTCCTCAAGACATTTTCTAATTCAAAATCTATTGCGAGTGTACTTTACAATTTAGTCCTTGAACCTTAATTAACCAATTAACATAAAAAAATTGAATTAAAAAAATTTAATATTCTTTTCTAAAAAATTTGTAAATATTTTAATTTAATATTCAAGGACCCGATTTATGAAAATGAGGTTCTAAAACCACATTTTTCGACTCCATTGACTTTCAAGTCATTACATGAATCACTTTCTCTATCTCTCTATTCAATATCATGTCAAAAACATAAAACTTTTCATGAGAAATCTCAAATTTATCATCACTTCCATACTTATCTAACAAGATTAAACATGAAAACATAATAAAGCCTTAACTTGATTTTCTCTCTCCTAAAACTTCTATTTTTCTTTACTCCAAGTTGACATTTATACTCACCATAGTCTTCTTATCATTTTTTTCATCTTGATGGCTATGGAAATTCTTTTAATTTCTCGATGAAAATGATGAATTTTGATGGAAAAGGACCAAATTACAAAAAAAAGTAAACTTTCTTTCTTTCATTCATCCATGGTGGAACCAAGATGGAGAAAAAGAGAATGAAGAATTCTCTACACAGTTCTTCTAAAATATCTATTCATTTAAATAAATAATATAATATAATACTAAAATAATATTATTTATAATCTAACTACTCATTTCTCAACACTTTTCATCCATAATTGTTACACTTGATAATTTTCTAATTTGAGAAATGACCATTTTGTCCATGATTCTCTACAATTCCATCCTTGAATCACTATTCACTTTTGGTAAAATTATGATTTAGTCCTTCACATTTCTCACTTATTCAATCTGGGCCATGATTAAAAATTTTGTTACAAAAAATTGGGTTATTTTCATTTTTGGTCTATCAACTTCTCATATTTACATTTCAACACTTTAAATTTTGAATATTTACACTTGTCACAAAACTTTTACTTCTCTACAATTTAGTCTCTACTTTATTAATATATCATAACACACTTCTTGATTAAACTTTATTTGGCATTCATCAACATTCTTTTTTATCAACCATATTCCTTATTTTACTTTACTGAGGAATTCATTATACACGATTCTCACTTAATGCTACTTTTATAACATATTGATTCATCTCCTCAGTAGTTGTATGCATTGAGGGGAAAATGTGACAAGCTTTTCCAACCATGTGCACTATACTCAGCGATAGCATATTGATCCATCTCCATTGTACATTAGGTTCGACCATAAATCTTTGTATGGTTTTCCTTTGACGACACGACCCCTAAGAATCGATGACACTTGTACTCTACATCAACGTTACTAAGTTAGATTGTTGTCTTTTTCTCTATTGAAAGGTCGATTGATAAAACAACCTTTTCTAGTGCAATATTTGTTTCCTTGCATGAAAAATGAATTGTATGTGTTTTCAACTTCCATCTTTCCAAAAAGGAAAACACAAATTCATGAATGATATTGAACTTTGCCGTTATTGATGCCACATGTAACACCCCTTACCCAGTCTGACCGTCGGGCCCGACTTATAGGGTACTACCATAGCTACTAGAGTAATCACATACACAAAAAAATTCCATTAGAATAGATTTACTACAATCCGTACATGATATAATTCACACTATGTTGACCCCCAAAAATGTCAAACAGATGAAATGCAAGTAGACCTATTACAATGTGTCTAGACTTCGCGTAAAGACATGTGGCAAATAGTGTAACACCCTTAACCCATATTTGTTGCCGGAATAGGGTTACGGAGCACTACCAGAGTTTATAGATCAAATACAATTAATTCATATAATTTACTATTCATATTCAAATTCAAACATATTCAATCATGTTGTCCCTTAAACGGGCCCTCGAGGCCCAAAATACACGTTAGAAAGAAGTTGGGACTAAACCGGGAACTTAGAGAATTTTTCACAAAATTTTAAAATATATTTCTTAGGTGTAAGGGACACACGCCCGTGTGGCTAGGTCGTGTGGCTCACACAGCCAAGTGACACGCCCGTGCCCCAGGCCGTGTAGGCATTCGATGTGAGGCACAAGTCAGTGTCCCAGCCCGTTTCCATACCCGTGTAACTCTCTGACTTGGGTCACACGGCTAAGGCACACGCTCGTGTGCTAGGCCGTGCATCCCACACGGCTAAGACACACGCCCGTGTCTTTGCCCGTGTGGACGAAAAAATAGGTCATTTTTAAGGCCACTTTTCTTACCTAATTTGCTTTCCACCTACAACAACATCCAAGCACATTCACAAGCCATTTCATAACCTTTAAATCAAGCCAAAACCAAGTTTTATGCATGATATATCATGACATTTATTCAAACATCCAACTTACTCAATTGATCATATGCTTACTTAAGCATGTTTATACTTAAAATACCAATCCAAGCACACTCACATACCAAACATAATACAATCTCATTCATATATACATCAAACATACCATCACTAGCCATTCCAATGGCTAATTACATCCAAAACATTTCATATTTTGGTCTAACTTAGCCTATACATGCCATTATACCAAAAATAATTTTACTTATTATACCAAAGTGAGCTAAAGGATAGTGTGATCTTGCTTCGACCCACTTCCAACCTATACTAGCTTCCGAGTACTATAAAATAGAGGAAATAAAACAGAGTAAGCATTTAATGCTTAGTAAGTTTGTACAACAGGAAATTAACATACCATTCATGTTCATTTAAAGTAAGCATACAGAGTACATCCAAATCAATTAATCAATAACCTAACACACGTACATCTTCAAGCAAGTTAGTATTATTTCAAGTACATTTCAAGTAACAGAGATGAGCTCATCGTATAAGCATTTCCATGTATTTTCAGGTAGATACAATTATTGATTCATTCAGACCTTATCTTAACTTATATCGGAACTTTTCCCATTGAACCTTATGAAATATCGATGGACATCGGATAGTACACATGAAGTGTATGAATCTGTAATTCGTCAATTCATATTCAGAAGTGTTCATAAGAACACTTAAATGGAAAACACTGTCTCGAGCCATATAATGGGAAGCTCATGTGAGCCATGTAATGGAAAGCTTATTCGGGCTTTATAACGGGAAGCTCATAAGAGCCATATTCAGGAAGCTCATGTGAGCCATTATCGGGTAACCCCGAAGAGTCATTATCAGGAAGCTCCGGATAGCTTAATATCGGGGAGTTCAAGCGAGCCTTATAAGGAAAGTCACAAAGAGCCAATTAACGGAAAGCTCACGAAGAGCCATAATCGGGAAGCTCATAAGAGATGTGGTGTATCCACAACACATGTAGGATCACAACCAATCGAGATACTTCGAAGAGCTATTAACGGGAAGATCGCAAGAACCATATAATGGGAATCTCGAGAGGGCTAATAATGGAATGCTCTTTCGAGCTTTGTTGTGTCCGCAACATATGCAGGACTACAACCAATACGGGAAATTTGTATCCATCGATTTTCATTTGTTCAAACGGGACTTAACATTTATTGGGCATTTTCGGATATTTAATCAATTTCACATACATGGTAATTATGCAATTCACATATATAACATTTAATTTAAACATATAAATGTACAAAATTTAGTTACACGAACTTACCTTGACACTTGTTTGTATACGAGAATCTAGTAATCTGATACTTTTTGTTTTCCTTGATCTAATTCCGTACTAGGTCTATCCGAATCTATACGAGTAAATTTAACTCGAAAAATGAAATTCATGAAATTTAATCTTCACTCCAAGCCTAAAAATTTTTATGCATAATAATAGAAATCCCATGAATTCCATAAAATTCAAAATTTTCCATGAATTCAACATCCTTTCAATTAATCTCTAAATCATGTTTAGTTCAAAATTTTTTAATAAAACACTTCTAAATACCCATAAAAACCTCAAATTCATCATCTAATAACTAAAATTATATGAAATCATCAATGGTAACTTCCAAAGTTTTCAATAAAATCAAAAACCAAGGTAAAGGTTACTTGGACCTAATTGTAACAATCACAAAAACATAAAAATTTCAAGAAACGGGTGAGGATTTGACTTACATGAAGAAAAATTGAAAAACTAGATTAAAACCCTCTTTAATGTCTGTTTTTAGAGCTGGAAATGATGAAGAAATGTCTAGAATTCTTTAATTTTCATTTGTTTCTTTAAATTTGGTAAAATTTCCAATTTTGCCCTTATTTCACACCATTTTTGTCATCTTTCTAAGCCTATGCCGCCCCAGCTAGATACTTTAGGCATATTTATGCCTAAAGTCCTTCCTTATTTACCATTTGAACTATTTAATCACTATTTCTTTTAATTAACAAGTTTTGCACCTTTTTCAATGTAGTCTTTTTTAACAAATTAAACATGTAATTGGTGAAATTTCTTAACGAAATTTTTATACAACATTCTTATTATACCATAGATCATAAAATAATATTAAAATAAATTTTCTTCCGACCTCAGATTTGTGGTATTGAAATCACTATTCTGATTTCACTGAAAACGAACTGTTACAGATAGCACCTGCAAATAGACTTATAGCAATTTGACTTGGCAAACGCATACATACACAAAGCATGAAACATCACTTTGTTCTGAACACTCTTATTCCGAAAATCAATGATCATCACACCCTTGGTTCCCAGGCAATGTGCCAATAAACCTCGACCACCACCAGTTAGGAATGGAAGCAATGCAGGTTGAAGAAAGTGACGAAAACCTTGAAAACCTCGTCGATCTCCCATCGAGAACAAGGAACAAATGAGATGATATATAGCTCTCCACAACAAAAACCTCCACAAATCCCAATACTCTCTCCTCAAATCTCTCTATGACCAGTTCAAACTCCATTTAGCAGTGTTTCAATCCAACTCTACCACACACACGAATTAGGCAGCAAAATAAATACTCCCTTTTTGATGCGCCACCACTTGAACCTTAACCCCATGTACACTCCACGCGCCCCTTACCACTAGACCAACAACTCCTTTGTATTATATTTTAACCACAATAATTTAAGAACCTATTATCTAGATCCAAGGATTTTATTCACTTAAAATAAAAATTTTGCATAAGCCAAGGCTTGAACCTCTGACTTCTCAGACACTTCCAAACACTCCTAAATCACTTAACCACTGAAGCAAACATTCTCTTATGTCACTTCCTTGCACAATTAAGTATTTATGTGCAGTTTCTAACTGTTCCCTTGCTCAAAACCTATTTCTTCTAGGCCAAAAATTCGGGGTGTTACATACAGAACATAACAATCTATCATATAGTATATACTATTTCAATATATCCCAATTGCAATATGCATAAACCCATTCATAGTATTCTTCCCAAACATTTTATTATCACTTAATACCATTTCCATTTTTTTTCTTTTGCCTGAAGGCCACAATAATTTGAACTCAATTGCTTGGGACTGATTTGTTTACTTATACAACATATTTGGGCTACTAACACTAGTTTTGGATCAGGATTGCTAACACTAGCTTGGTTCGATGCTGCTAACACTAACTTTAGAGAATCCACGACATATGCAAGATCTCAAGTCATAGAATTAATCCTAATCACAACACCCATTTATTCATACAAACTGATATTCTCGGGCCGCTAACACTAGCTTCAGATTAGGGTTGCTAACACTATCTTAGTTCGATGCTGCTAACACTAGCTTCAAAGAATCTGCAACATATGCTAGATCTCAAGCCATCGAATGACCCCTGATCACGATGCCCGTTTTCCTTTTTGGGACTTTAATAACATGCCATTTTCATCTCAATTGTTTACTAAATTCACACGGCTTGTTACCGAATTCATTACAATTTATCAGTTTCAATTACTTTATTTCATCCTATAACAACTCTCTATTGTCAATAATTACGAAAGTTTCATGCAAATTTTGAGATAATTCATTTTAGTCCCTAACTTCAAAACTAACAAATTTCACTTTACAAATTAGTCCTTAATCAATTCTAAGCTTACAATTAACCCATTTACCCATAAAAAATCAAAAACCATCAATAACAATAGTTCAAAACTTTAACAGTTTTACGATTTAATACTCGAACTATCTAGATTAAGCTACTATAATATCAAAAACATAAAAAATTATTAAAAAGGGACCTTGAATACACCTACATACAAGAGGAAGAGTTTGGCCGAACCTCAGGCTTCAAAAATGGCCTTCTTGGTTCTCTTCTTGTTGATGAAACGGTGAAGAAATGTAAAATGATGATGATGTTTGTATTTTTTTTCATTTTAACATATATTATTAATCATAAAAATATAATTTTTAACATGTATAATCTTTTAAATAGGCACAAACCGGCCACTATATTTTAAAAGTGGTCTAATTGCCACTTATACGCTTAAACGTTTATTAAATAAGTATTTTAATTAATAAAAATCAATAGCGATTCATTTTTATAATTTTTATGATTTAGTTCTTGTATCTTAATTGACCCATCAATTCAATAAAATTTTAGGATAAAAAATTAATTCACCTATATAACAACTTTAAATATTTATGGGCTCGGTTTATAGAAATGAGGTTCTGATACCTCATTTTTCAAGACCACTGACTTTAGGGTCAAACTACTTCTATCCTAACTAACTATCCGATTAACGAATTTCACCAAACCAAAATTTAATAATAAAACAATTAACTTATAATATTTATGGACTCAATCATCGGATAACGGGATTTCGAAACCATCGATTATGACACCACTGAAAATCAAGTTGTTACACCACATGTAAGCCAACACTCCTCAAGCATTCTACTATACAACTATCAATCTCCGAGAATTTTAAATTATGTTAGATTCGGAAAACTGATTCTTCTTTTTATTTAAAAAATCACAAAAGGATAATATTTAAATTAAAAAGTCTTTAAAATTTTTAAAAAATTAAAATTAAAAAAAATTGAGTTTGAAGTTTCACCACATTGAGAACTAGTTACAGTGTGCTCTTCCTGAAGCCTTGATTCCACCATTTTTCCACAGAAAATAAGAAGAAAAAAAATATAGAGAGTTTGAAGAGATTTTTGGTGGAAAGAAAAGTGAAACAAATGAGGTATTTGTAAAGAGAAAATCAACTCTCATAATAGTCAACTTCTGCATATTTAATAGATTAATTAAGCCAACAACCAAATAAATTCTCGGATCAAACTATCTACGCATAGAGTTAATTTTCTAAACTTGAAAAATAACTTCATATACATATTTTAATAAATAATAAAAAAGTTAAAATAACATTGTACAGAGTGATAGCCGCAAATGGTTAATCTTCCTGAACAATAATTGTGTTACTGTCCAAAATTCTTTCTTCTTTATTTTCATTGTTTTCTTTTCTTTTTTATTTTAAGAATTATTTCCATCAACTCTTAAAAATTGTGCTTTATTTTTGCAAAGAATGTGCATTGCATTTTCATTGGCTTTTGTGATTGTTTGTGTAGGTTGGTGATGCAAACAAGGACCATTCTTGTTGAGGAAGACCAGAAGACATGGACACCCCAAGGAGTGTTTTCAAAATAGACAAAATAAAAAATAAAAACTCTCCTGGTTCTGATCATGTTATAAGCAGGTGGAGTTTTGTTTGTTTATGCAATACGTGAACTCCACCTCATTTCTTCTTCTAAACCTATGCCAAGTACTTAACCTCCGCTCACTAAGTCGTTAACCGCATGCAGACCAGAAGGACAGGTTCCCATATCAACGATTGGATTATGAGCTATCAGAAGCAGCAACTTATATCAACGAACCCTTTGTAGGGCTCACTCTTTCGGCCAGCTTTAGGGCCTTACATCGATACATCTTCTAGGTTTATCAGTAACTTCACAGATTTTATCTGTTTGTAATCTTTTTTTTTTGTTCGTTTTATTGTTGTAAACTTTAATGGGAAATATCTACGGAAAAAAATGGTTTGTTTAGTTAGTAAGGAAATGGCTTCTTTTTTTTTTTTTTAATCTAAAAAAGGAGTGCTTTGTGCTAACCATAAAACAGTTCTATAAGGATTACACCAAATACACTAAAAATATTAAAATAAATGTTTCTCAATAAATTGAAAATACAAAAAGAGTATAGGTATGCGATTCAGGCTCACTACACCAAAATAGGTTTTTAGCGGCGTTTTTTTAGGCCTTTAGCGGTGCTTTTTAGTGCCACTAAAGGTATTTGGAAGCGCTGTAAAAAATGCCGCTATGGACAATGTCGCTAACGTTTGCAGCGTTTACAGAAATAAACGCCACTAAAGGTCATGTTCTTTAGCGGCGCTTTCTCCACAAACGCCACTAAAAGTAATGTTCTTTAGTGGCGTTTTTTTCCACAAACGCCGCTAAAGGTCATGTTCGTTAGCGGCGATTTTTTCCACAAACGCCGCTATAGAATATGACTTTTAGCGGCGCTTTTATAAAAACGCCACTAATTTTGGGATTTTTGTAAAATAAAATTTTTCATTTTTTCAGCCCTCCTGTAGCAACAAATCAAAAGCAACCAAATCTAAACCAGCCAAAAGCAATAAATTTATATAATATTTCAAATTAAACGAATAAAATAATATTAATATCAATAAATAAAATAGAGTTCATATTATTTTTGCAAAAATGTTAAAAGTTAAAATGATAAAAATAATTATACAATACACTATGATGGCAGAAGTTGCGACTGCTAAAACATCTTCATCATATTCTGAAGCTGCTGTTGGAGTTCGTCGTACTTTCGGCTCTGCTCTGCTTCTCTCGATGCCGCATCTGCTTTAAGTTGTAGCTGGAGTTCTTCATATTTCTTTTTAACCTTTTCTTCTCTTGCTGCAACCTCTGCTTCCCTCGCTGCCGTCTCTGCTTTAAGTTGTAGCTGGAGTTCTTCATATTTCCTTTGAACCTCAACTGTAGTCGCTTGCATCTGAGCCATCTGGTCTTTTAACCTCTGAACTTCAGCTTGAGCCTGACTCCCCGAAGGCATGTATTGCTGCGAGCTGGATCCAAAATATTGGGTTGGGTTAACAAAAGATCCTTGAAATCGAACCCGACCATACCAGGACCCAAAACTTCAGTAATAATCCGGTTATCAATGTCTTCAAGATGAATAGAACTATCACTAGAAGCAATCGCTTCGTACTCCGCCTTTTATCATTTAGTTTTTCCTAATAAATAAATCACATAGTTAGGAATGCAATATATATTAAAAAAACAAATGCAACATAACTTAACAATAGTCGCATTACAAGTAATGAATTAAACCATTAGAAAATAAACACTATATATAACTAAAACAAGTCAAATCGTATTAAGTAAACGTACCATAATTTCACTAGCTTCAGGAATTATAGGAGATCTATCTTTCTTTCTATGTGTAATTTCAAAAAGTTGAAGGCGTCCAACTTTTTGACCGAACGACAGTTCCTACAATATAGTAGTAAAAATATTATTTAATGGAAAGTTATACATATTTGACAATATTAAGAAATTAAAAATACCTTCGCCTCAGCTACACATGCAAAACTTTTCGACCCGGCTGTGTGAGTGAATTTTTGTTTCTGTCTGCTGCTTTTTCCAACTCGTTCATGATCCTACGTTATGAAATTTTTAGTACGTAAATAGTAAATACTATAAACCAAAATAATTACAAGAGTTTGGAAGTACGTCATACCTCACCTTTCTTCGAATGCCAAAATCTAACTGCATCTTCCCATTGGTACCTCAGCATATCTGGCGGGACATTTTGCAATTTCTCATCGAGGGTTGTTTTTGTCTTACATAGCTTAACATAGCTTAACATAGTTTTCAAAGATCATAATTTTGTTCAATTTATGTTTATGTTTATGTTTAACCCAAGTGAAGAAACTCATATGCTTAACATTCAAAATGTGCAATACGAGAAGACTAAAGAAACTGTGCCAATCAACACCATGCTTAAATGTGCAATACAACATAAATCTCTCAACTCCATAAACTCATATGCTTAACTGTAGTGCCAAAACAGAATACCAAGTAATGTGTTTTTAAAAATCAACAATGCTACCAACCCTAAACACAGAGAAGACCTTAAACTTCCCAAAACCCTAAAAATAATTGAACTCCGTCAAGAAAGCAATGTGCACATTCCCAATATAACAGAAATTAAAGCATTACAGTACCTTGATTGCGATGAACAGAAATGAAAGCCCCGAACAAACCCTAAACACAGAGAACACTTGCATTTCAGTTCATTCAACGGGTCATCAACAAATTACAAACAAGAAATTTAACAAAAATAAGAAAATGCAACCTTTAAATACAAAATATAATCAAAATGGTACCTTAAATAATGAATACCCAAAAAATAGAATCCGACTGCAAAATCACCTTCTGCTCTATGTGGGTTATGTAACTTTGAAAGAAACCCAAAAAATAAACCTTTTCCTTGCTGCTAAAACAACCAATCGACGAATCAAGGGCAAAACTTCTTGACGAACTGCTCTCTTGGAGTATTTCCCTCTGGCTGTTTAGGGATTTTGAGAAATGGGGGATTTCAGGCTGGGGGCGACGACTTAGGAGAAAGAAGCTGATTTTGGACAAAAACGGCGTTGTTATCATTTTAAATTTTGCGTGTTTTGATAAAAAATGCCACTAAATTTTAACTCGGCAACGAAGCAATGCCGTTTTCTTAAATTTTTAATATGTTCTTTGCGGCATTTTACGAACAAGTGTCGCTACTGTTTAGATTTTCTGGCGTTCTACTTCAAAACGCCGCTACAGATTAAATTTCTATTAATATTATTTATGTTAAAAACGACAACGTATTATATTTTAACATTTGCGGCGCTAACATAAAAACGCCACTAGATTCACAACTTTTGCGGCGTTTTGATAAAAACGCCAGTAAAATTTAACTCGTCAACGAAGCGGTGCCGTTTCGTTTAATTTTTAATATGTTTTTTACGGTGTTTACCAAAAAACGCCGCTAATTTTAAATTTTGTGGCATTTTAAATCAAAACGCCGGTAATGATTAACTTTTTATTACTATTAAAACGGCCTCGTTTTATATTATAATATTTGAGGCACTTACGCGAAAACGCCACTAGTTTCACAACTTCTGCGGCGTTTTGACAAAAAACGCCACTAACCTTTAACTCGTCAACGAAACGGTGCCGTTTTGCTTCATTTTTTATATATTTTTTACAGCGTTTTCTGAACAAACACCGCTAATATTTAGATTTTGTGGTGTTTTTTAATGGAAACGCCGCTACTGATTAATTAACTTTTTATTAATATTATAAATAAATTTTCAAATTATTAATATACATTCTTCTAGACATTATTTTTAATTGATACATTAAAATTATGACATTATTAATATTAATAATATTATTTAAAAAATTTATACAGATTTATTATTTTCAATTGTTAAAATTTTATAAATTTTATAAATCTTAGAGAGTGTATAATTTAAATATTATCAATATTCAAAATTATTAATTATTTATAGTATTCAAATAATGTATTATAATTTTAAAATTATATATACTCTATTTTTAAGTGAATATATAAATGATTAATATAGATATGTAAATAACACAATTAAGTAATTTGTTTCATCATCTATAACATATAAATATGCCATTCGTCAATTAGTAAACTAATCATTTGTGTCACTTAGAACCCTAGTATCATAATAATAATTAAAAAACAATACGTATTTGTCATTTTTTTGAATTCGGTACCAAAAAAGTCATTAAACCCTAAAACTCATAACCTTAAACCCTAAATCGCCCAAACCCTAAAACCATGCATTTTAAACCTTAAATTATAAACTGCAAACCGTAAACCACAAGCATCAAGGCCTAAGACACTAACCTCTTATAAGCCTTGAACACTAACCTCTTAACATGACTAAAGCGGCCTAAACTCCAAACCTCAAACCTTAAACCCCAAACTCCTAAACCTTAAACCCAAAACACTAAACCTACATCATAAACCCTAAACTCAAAACTCTAATCACAAAATAATAAACATTATATAATGATTAACCCTAAAACCCTAAACCATATGCGATAAACTTTAACTTATAATAATCACTGAACCTTAATCACCAAACTCTCAAACCCTAAATCAAAAACACTAAACCTAATAACTTAAACCTAAACCATATATGATAAACTAAATATATATAATAACCCTTAAAACATGAAATTATCATTTTTGCAGCGTTTTCCAAAAAAACGCCGCTAATGCAAGTAAACCTCAAGATAAGCGACGTTGTTTTGTCAAACTTTCCACCAAAGGTGATCACTAAACGAAGTCGTACTGCATAACTTTTTGTGGCGTTTTTGTAAAAAACGCCGCGAAAGAGCGATATATTGCGGCATTTGTTAGTAAACGCCACAAAAGAAATCAAATGGAAATAAAATGAAGTTGTATTACTGAAATTATTTTACGGCGTTTCTGCATAAGCGCCGCTAAAGGCCCATCTACTGATGCGATTTTATTAAAGCGCCACTAAAGAAATAAAAGGAAAAAAAAACGAAGTCGTTTGGCTCAAATTCTTTTGCGGCGTTTTTTTAAAAGCACCACTAAAGAAATGAAAGAAGCATAGAACGAAGCCATTTTGCTAAAAAAATTTCTGGCGTTTTTGAAGGATCGCCGCTAATTCAGGAGCTATTGCGGCGTTTCTGTAAAAGCGCCACTAATGAAATAAAAGAAAATGAAAACGAAGCCATTTCGGTGAAATTTTTTGCGGCGTTTAAGATGAACCGCCGCTAATTCAGCGCCTATTGCGGCGTTTTTCTAAAATCGCCGCTAATTATGATTTTTTACAGCGTTTTTAGGTTGACGCCGCTAAAACTTAATCTTTTGCATCGTTTTAATAAAAAATGCCGCTATAATCACCGCTAATACCCTAATTTGGTGTAGTGGTTGGGCCGAGCCTAAGTTAAAAAAATTCTACCCGAAGCCCGTTGTAACAACCCAATTTTTTAGTGGTGCCGAAAAAGGTGGTTTCAAAACTTCATTTCTATAAACCAAGTCCATAAATATTAATATTTAATATTTACGAGGTTATTGTAGAAATATATTAAAGTTTGGTCTAGTAATTTTGCCAAATTGATAGTTAATTCAAGTACAAAGACTAAATTGTAAAAGTATTATCGCTATAGATTTTTAAATAGCTAAGGGATCAAAATGGAAATTAGACCATTTTAGTTCTTCAAATGGTGGCACATAATATTAAAACCCACTAACTTAGATAAATGTAATTAAATTTTAATTGATTAAGGTTTAATTAAATAATTATGATTAATTAAACTTTAGTTACAAGTATCACTACACCAAAACAGGCTTTTAGCGGCGTTTTTAGGGCGTTTCGATAAAAAATGCCGATAAATATCGATCATTAGTGACGCTTTATGGAAAACGCCGCTGAAAATTAGCATTAGCGGCGTTTTCCAAAAAGCGTCGCAAAAAACCTAAGCCCAACGACGCCGTTTTCTGAGCTTTTGGGGATTTAGCAGCGTTTTTAAGAAAGCGCCGCTAATGTTCAGGGCTTTAGCGGCGTTTTTGAAAAAGCGCCGCAAAAAAACCTAAGCCCAACGATGCCGTTTTGTGAGCTTTCGGGGATTTAGCGGCATTTTCCATAAAGCGCCGCTAATGCTTAGGTCTTTAGCGGCGTTTTTGAGTAAGCGCCGCAAAATAACCTAAGCCCAACGACGCCGTTTTGTGAGCTTTTGGGGATTTAGCGGCGTTTTTAAGGAAGCGCCGCTAATGCTTAGGTTTTTAGCGGCGTTTTTAGGAAAGCGCCGCAAAAAAACATAAGCCAAACGACGCCGTTTTGTGAGCTTTCGGGGATTTAGCGGCGTTTTTAAGAAGGCGCCGCTAATGCTTACGGCTTTGGCGGCGTTTTTGAGTAAGCGCCGCAAAATAACCTAAGCCCAACGATGCCGTTTTGTGAGCTTTCGGGGATTTAGCGGCCAAAAAAATAATGACACGTACAAATAATTTGAAACAAAACACGTGGAAAAATTAAAATACTATTATTTAAAATAAATAAAAGAGAGATAATAATAAATTTGTTTAGGGTTTTTGGTTTAGGGTATATGATTTATCTAAGATTTAAGGTCAGTTTAGGGAGTATGGGTTTAGAGATTATGGATTAGGGATTATGGATTAGGGGTTGGGATTTAAGGTTTAGGGGTTAGAGGGTTAGGGGTTTAGGGGTTAGACGTGCTAGGGGTTAAAAGTTAGGGATTTAGGGGTGAGTTAGGGTTTTGGGTTTAGATTAATTGTTTTTTTAATTTATATTTTAAATATGTTCTTATATAATTGTAAAAGAGATAATAATAAATTTGTTTAGGGTTTTTAGTTTAAGGTATGTGATTAATTTAATATTTAAGGCCGGTTTAGGAGTTCATATTTTAAGGTTTAGGGAGTATGGATTTAGGGATTATGAAATAGGGATTATGGTTTAAGTGTCGGGATTTAAGGTTTAGGGGTTAGGGGTTTAGGGGTTAGATGTTAGGGGTTAAGAGTTAGGGATTTAAGGTTTAGGGATTTAGGGGTCGAGTTAAGGTTTTGAGTTTAGATTAATTATTTTTTTAATTTACATTTTAAATATGTTCTTATATAATTGTAAAAGCGATAATAATAATCAAATATATTGAAATTATGTGTATAGTTTAAATTATTTAAGAGATATATAATAGATAGATTTTATATGTATTGAATGGTTAATTTAGGGTTTACTTGAGATTTGTTAAATGATAAAATTTTATACAATTAATTAATGCTTTTATATTTAAAAAATTTAATCTAAACCATTTGATATTTAAATATTAGTTTAAATAGAATTAATAAATAAGTTAAAAAAAGTAATAGATTGATATGGATATTTAGGTATAATTATTTATTTTGGAGAGGACCAAATTATAAGAAAAAAATAAAAAATAAATCAATTTATAAAAAAATAAAATAAAAAATTTTTAGAATAGCAAAACGGCGTAGTTTTGTTCAAAATGAATTTTTTTACGGCGCTTTTATGAAAAACGCCGCTAAAGGTAGGCAATAGCGGCGTTTTTATAAAAAACGCCACAAAATAATTTTACTTTAAAAAAATAGCCCCCTTTTAGCATAGCATAGCAAAACGGCGTAGTTTTGTTCAAAACGAAATTTTTTTGTGACGCTTTTACGAAAAATGCCGCTAAATGTAAGCAATAGCGGCGTTTAAATAAAAAACGCCACAAAATAATTTTACTTTTAAAAAATAGCCCCATTTTAGCACAGCATAGCAAAATGGCGTAGTTTTGTTCAAAACGATTTTTTTGCGGCGCTTTTATGAAAAACGCCGCTAAAGGTAAGCAATAGCGGCGTTTTTATAAAAAACGCCACAAAATAATTTTACTTTAAAAAAATAGCCCCCTTTTAGCATAGCATAGCAAAACGGCGTAGTTTTGTTCAAAATGAATTTTTTTGCGGCGCTTTTACGAAAAACGCAGCTAAAGGTAAGCAATAGCGGCGTTTATATAAAAACGCCACAAAATAATTTTACTTTAAAAAAATAGCCCCCTTTTAGCATAGCATAGCAAAACGGCGTAGTTTTGTTCAAAATGAATTTTTTTGCGGCGCTTTTATGAAAAACGTCGCTAAAGGTAAGCAATAGCAGCGTTTTTATAAAAAACGCCACAAAATAATTTTATTTTAAAAAATAGCCCCCTTTTAGCATAGCATAGCAAAACGGCGTAGTTTTGTTCAAAATGAATTTTTTTTGCGGCGCTTTTACAAAAAACGCCGCTAAAGGTAAGCAATAGCGGCGTTTATATAAAAAAACCCCACAAAATAATTTTACTTTAAAAAATAACCCCTTTTAGCATAGCATAGCAAAACGGCGTAGTTTTGTTTAAAATGAATTTTTTTTGTGGCGCTTTTACGAAAAACGCCGCTAAAGGTAAGCAATAGCGGCGTTTATATAAAAACGCCACAAAATAATTTTACTTTTAAAAAATAGCCCCTTTTAGCATAGCATAGCAAAACGGGGTAATTTTGTTCAAAATGAATTTTTTTGCGGCACTTTTATGAAAAACACCGCTAAAGGTAAGAAATAGAAAAAACGCCGCAAAAATCATTCACTTTTTAAAAAAATGGTGCAATTTTATCCCTAATTTTTCCCCTGAAACCCCAAATTTTTCCCCCTAAAAATATCCCTCCTTCCTTTCTCATTTTCCTCTGATCCAAACAAGAAACAACGAACTCGCCTTCAACCTTCTTCTTCAAACCAGCTCCCCTCTCGTTCAACCCCTCGTCGTAATCTCCTCCTCTCCTCTCCTTACCCTTTCTAAATCAGGGTTTATTAAAACCCTCAATCAGATCTATAAATAATTGCCAAAACCTAAAACCTTTTACCAACCTTATATTTTTTTTTATCTATTCTCCTCGTTAAGGGTTTCCGGCGTTCTCAGTTTCTTTTCAAATGTAATTTAATTTCCTTTTACCAATCTGGACTTTTCTAGACTCAAGCTACTTTCATGTGTAGAATTTTTAGGTTTGAATTTCTTCATCGACATTGGATTTCTGGTTTAGATTATCATATTTTTTTTATTTATTTGAAGTTTTCTGAATTTGGACTTTTCTAAACTCAAGTGCTTTAACATTTAGAATTTAATCTGGAAATGCGAGATTATAATATATATATATTTTTTTCAATTTAATCTATTGAGTTTAGTTGAAAATTTGTGGAATTATGTATTACTTGCTTTATTTTTTTAATAGCTTATACTGTTAGTGAATTAGATAGATTTACTCCCTGTTATACCTATATCTAAGTTGAAATTATATATGTCTTTGCATTCCAAATATGAAAAATTGGAAATTAGGCATAGCCTATTGAAATTGGTGTTTTGATATGAATGTGTTATGCTTCTATTTGTGCAAATCTGTATCGTACCATGGTAGGATATTCAACATTTGAGTTTGTGTTGAACAAATATGCAATGGAAGTGCTTTGTAGGATTATCAAAGGAATTCTCACCAATAAGGTTTGGTTTACATGATTTTTTTATGTGCAATTGTTTTTACTATCAAATTCATGCTCATATTTTAGTTTAATAGCTTTTCATTTTTGAGATGGTTATAATGGGGGTTTTATTCTACCAATCAGTTGGTGGGTCTTTTTTTTTGGTCCTTTTTCATTTTCTGCTTTTTTTTTTCTGGTTTTGTAATGGTGAATGCAGCATGATTGATGGTTTTGCAGGGGAAGTTCTATTAATAGGTATTTACAATGGAAGAGTGGTAAGGTTTGGAGCAAGTCATTTTCAGCTGGGGATGATTCTTGTAATTCTTGTTCTGAATTGGAGGTAATTTGCAATAGCTAATTTTATTATGTTCCTTAAAATTTCCAAAATCCAAATTATTATGAGGGGAAATTGTTAGTTTTACTAAGAGAGAAAGGGTTTTTATTATGAATTTATGATATATTTGTTTAGGTTTGTTGAAAAGAGTTTTAGATTCTGAAATCATGTTGTTATACCAGGATGGTAAGTCCCATGAAAGGAGTGGACAAGAGACAAATCAACAGATGTGTAATTATAAATACCAGCTTGAGCAAGAAGTAAGAGCATTCTAATTCTATTTCATTATTTTTTTTTTGCGTATTTGTTCGAAAATCGGTTTCTCTAGAAAATTTTCCCTTTCTTATGTTTTTGTCCCCCCAAAACGATGGAGATTGCAAGAAGTAAGGGTTTTTGAACTCGTTTTTAGTCTTCGAATTTACATCACTCTCGCTCCTCGTCTTTATAAATCTTAAGCTTATCGAGGGTTGATTTGATGTATTCTATTAGGAAGCAAAGAAGCATCGGCATAACAATAGACTTTTAAGGGGAGACATATGAAAACATGAAACACATTGTTTACTCGTTGAGAATTAACGGTTTTGCTAATGAATGACATGTCGTTATCATGATATACATGTTTTGATTTTCATTTTTTTCTTATCGGTAACAGCCAGCTTTGTGCAGGATTTATATCTCATTCTCATGAAACATGCTACCACTTGGGTGATACAGGTTAAAAAGTTGCAGCAGCAGTTGCAGGAAGAGACCGATTTGCACTTAGCTCTAGCAAGTGCTGTTGAACATTTTGGTTCACCTTCTTCTAGTTCTCCAGGCAAGCTTCCAGATAAGGTCAGTCTGGAATAATCTCAGTAATATTAATTATTTGAATAATTTTGTTTTTTTTAATTTACATAATTCAATTTTACTGAAGTTATTTATTAAATTTTTAGAATTAAAAATGGAGGGTTTGATTCTCACAATATAGATTAAAATACTTATAAATGTCGATTTTTATAATAATAAAAACCTAATTAGATCAATTTTTGAAAAATTTATAGGAATAAGTTGATTTTATAAAAACGCTTCAACTGTAAAAAAAAATATTGACGTTGATATAACCAGAAGTATTTTTTTTGCTTTTCACCTAAAAATGCTTATGACGGGAAGTGTTTTTGTTAAAATGACATATTCCATATATTTTTCAAAAATCAGCTTAATCAAATATTTTTTAAAAAAAATTGACATTTATGAGTATTTTAATCTAAAATATGAAAGAAAGAAAAAATGTTGGAAGGTTCCATTGCCATTTGCCAGTAGGTTTGATGATAGGAGATGACGTGCCTTGACTCCGATTCATCATGCACAATTTGGTGGTGTTGTCCACCAACCTTCCGCTTATGTTGTTTTCATTCCATTTTATTGCATGAAAAAGTATATGGTAAAATTAAATGAATGATATGAGTCAATTTCCATTTTTCTAATATTATATTGCATACCAATTTTTAACCTTTGAAAATACAGAATAATATTAATTATATTGCATACCAATCTAAATTGAATTATTTCTGTAAATTAAAAAAAGGAGCTTTTATATAGCATAGCTATTCTCGAGATTACCGTAGCAAAGTTAGAGCAGGAATTTGTTTATAAATTTTCCCCTCAAACATACCTTATTGAGGCACTTAAAATTTTTATAGATTTCTGAAGAAATGTTCCTTATTTTTGGGTTTTTACTTGCTTTTTATTTGTTTACAGCAAGCATTACACCAGGGACTGTGTTGATTTTGTTGGCTGGAAGGTTTATGGGGAAGAGAGTTGTTTTCTTGAAGCAACATACTTCTGGGCTCCTTTTGGTCACCGGTGGGCATTACATATTTTACTGCTATCCTTGTCTCGTCATTGATTTGCTTACTGCTTGAAAATATTGGATGTATGATATATGTTATTCAATTGCGAGCTGGATATATGAACATGTTTGTTAAAACCCTTGTTATTGATTTATTTTAATTTTGATTTTAAATTTTTATTTTTACTTTAATATATACGACAACTTGAGTTCTAACTTTTGGATTTTAATTGTGTTATTAATTTATTATTTTAAATTCTAAAACTAAATTCATTAATTTTTATATGTAGTTTTAAAGTTAAAATTTTCATAGAAAATTTAATTTAAATAATATTTTTATTTATTCTTCAAAGTATATTTAAAGTTCAAATTTAAAAAATAAAATAAAATATAATATTTATCATAAAAATAAATATTATTTGATTAAAATATTTTTTTAAAATATTATGTTTTTAGTGGCGTTTTTGTGAGAAGCATCGCTAAAGGTTTGTTCTATAGCGGCGTTTGTGGGAAAAGCGCCGCTAAAGGTCTTGACCTATAGCGGCGTTTTTGGAAAAAGCGTCGCTAAAGGTCTCGACCTATAGCGGCGTTTGTGGGAAAAGCGCCGCTAAAGGTCATGATCTATAGCGGCGTTTATTTCTAAAAACGCTGTAAAAGTTTGCGGCGTTTACAATAGCGGCGTTTTTTGCGACACTTTCAAAAACGCCGCAAATACTTTTAGCGGTGCTTTTTAGCGTCGCTAAAGGCATAAAAAAACGCCGCTAAAAACCTGTTTTGGTGTAGTGTATATAAGTTAAAATAATAAAGTTTCTTCACCCTTGAAGTGAGAAAGATAAGAAAACTGGAGAAAAATTTCAAGTTATTTGGTCTCTCAATTGTAAGTTAATTTCAAGCATTCTTTTTGTATTTTTTTTATGTTTTTGAGGCCATAAGAACTTGATTTAGCTAGCCCATGTATAATTTGTAAAACTGTTAAAGTTTTTGAAAATTTTCATTGATGGTTTCTTGAAGAAATTGATGTTAAATTGTTAGATTCTAAGCTTAGATGTGAAAAAGGATTAGATTGTGAAATTTAATTGTTAGTTTTGTAAAAAATGACTAAAGTGAATAAATTGCAACATTGATGCAAAATTTTAGTAATTATAGATAGTAGAGGGTCAAAATTGATAGAAAAAGGACTAAAGTGTATAAATTGCAACAAGGATGTAATTGATATCGGTTTCGAAATCGAAGCTCAAAATTGGAAGATATTGCTATTTCGGTTTTAGGGACTAAATTGAATAAAATGAATAACTTAAGGGACATTCAAAAAATGAAATTGAACTGGTACATGCATATAATAGAATGTTTAAAAGTGTTTTATATTTATAAATTAAACTAGATAATTGTATAAATCAGAAATTGAACCAAACTGAAGATAATCAGGGAAAAGCAAAAATTATTGATTAGTCTTTAAAGTCTAGTTTATTGTTGTTTTGCCAAGTAAGTTCTTATGGAACTTATCTAAATTATTTTTTGAATTGTATTTGTTTCAATTGTATGTTTATATTTGAGTGAAAATGTGGAAATTGGCATGTTTGGCTATTTATGGACTAAATTGTAAAACGTGAAAATGTTGGCTATACGGAAGGGTACAAGGTAACGATACGAAATTGATCAGGGATTTACATGATGATATGAGATCCAACATTTGTTGCGGATTCTTAGTTATATGTATAGTTGGTTTAGCTTGGATTGGTAACATTGATACAATGTTAGCTTGTGTGAGCAAATTTATAAAATGTCAACTTGTGTGAGAAGATTCATAAATGTCAGCTTGTATGAGCAACCCTGACCACTGCCAACTTGTGTGAGCAAAATAGTATTGTATATTCGAGTTCAATTTACTATAGTTCTCTGGGGTAAAAACTTAACCTAATGAAATGGGAAATATTGAAATGGTTTAGATACAAATTGAATCATATATGTTTCTAATGTTAGTTGTTATATATATGATCATTGTTACAAGTTTATTTTATAAAAGTTTACTACCCAATTAATTGTATATGATGTAATGCATTAGCTATCTCAACATATGCCAAAGAATGCCAAATTGAATTATTATCATGTTATATATTTAGTTTATTGAATTGTTAAGGTAAGTAAAGTAAATTTCATACGAACTTACAGAGCATTCATTATACTTACCCTGTTGTTTTCCCTTCCCTTGTAGATTTCACATTGTGGAATAAGTCAAATGGATCATTCAAAGCTCACGCTATCCCATTTTTGAATCGATCACTTTTCAATCATTTAAAGTTTGGAATTGTGACATGTACATAGGTATCATATATTTGTTAAGCTTTGAATGTTAGCCGTGGTTTGAAACCTATCTAATGCTTGATCTTGGCAATGTTAATGCTTAATTGAAATGGTTGGTTTTGGTAAATATGTTTGAGTTATGTTTAGTGATTTAAAATAGCATGTTCGAATGATATGAAATTGAATAAGTTGAAATGGTATAAATTATGATAAATGGAACTTATATTGCATTGTTCATATAGGATGGTTTGTTTTAACAAGTTTTTGGTATGGTATGGTTAAGTTGAAATTGAGTGTTTGAATTTGTTAGGTAGAAGTCTTTTGATATAGGAATTTAGTGGATTGCCTATGATGCCACGACTTCACAACCTGAATGTCGTGACATTAACTATTTTATTTTGAAAGCTTAGCAATATGGTCCTCGATCAGGGAAGCTTGTATTTGATCTTCAATGTCGTGACACCAAACTCTAAAAGTCATGACATTGACCTTAAATGTTTGAAACACTTCACAGATTAACTCTTGTTTGATTTAGGGATGGTATTGGGCTTTCATAAGCTCATGTAAGACTTGAGAATGAATGAATAGTGTACTTATCATTTATAATGCATGTATTTATTGGTATAACGAATCAAATTAAATGTTATATGATTGTGGTTGCTCCGGCAACAAGTGTAGCATTCCGTAGGTCGGACTTAGCGATCAGGTCGGGCGAGGGGTGTTACACCCGACCCATTTAAAAAATGAGCCTTATTTTTTGTTCAAACTTATTTTTCGAGTCTAGATTTTTACCTAAATCCTCTCACTTAGTTTTGGAAATATTACAATACAAAATTGAATATTAAATTTAGCTATTTCCAAAATTTAATGCGACAGACATACTATCACATGTGAAATACCATGTCAACTTATTGTTTCCAAAATTGGATATTAAGTTTATTAAGTTTAACTATTTCCAAAATTTAATGTGATAAACATATTAACACATATGAAATACCATGTCAACTTATTGTTTCCACATATTACTCACAAAAATCAACCGACGGATTTAACATTTATCATTTTTATCAAGAATGAAATTTCAAATTCGGAAAGTATAGAAACTAAGAATGATCAAATTGGAAAACATAAACTAAATTTGCAACTTTACAAATAGTACAAGACTAATATCAAATTTTAACAAAGCACACTTAACTGCTACCATTTGAATTATGATTGAAATCTCAAAATTTGAAAAAGGCATATAACTTATTTGGCCCTCCAACTTTACAAAAAAAGTCATTTTAGCTCTCCATTTATTTTTTTTCTCTTTTAGCCCTTGAATTTATATTATTTATCAAATCACCCCAAAATGGATGAAAAAGTTAACACTTGTTAACTTTATTAATGTGGCATCCACATGTATGCCACGTTAGCAATTAATTAATTTTTTAAAATTTAAAAAATACTTTTAATAATTTTTAATTTTTATAAATTTTTTGAATTTTTAAAATTTAATAAATTAATTAATTGCTAATGTGACTTTCATATAACAATTCACGTATATGTCACGTATCTAATAGGGCAAGTTTAAGGGTTAAAATTAAATGAGCTATTTTTTTTAAGTTAGAGGTAAAATAAATAAAAAAAATATCAAGACTAAAGTAGACGAAACTAAAGCTTTGTTTCATCCTCCTTCCCTATTTTCAATACTTCAAACTTCAAACACTTTCCCCCGAGCTGTCCATATTGCAAATTCCACGCCAGGAACAATTTCGAGGGAATTGAATTAACGTCTTCAAAAAACGTCAAATTCTACGGAAGTCGGCCAAAACGCGATGCGGCGTATAGCCAAAGGAATAAACAAGGTTACCGGACATTCCCAGAGTGTGAACGGCATCGTTAATAACAAGGAACAAGAATAACTATGTAGACATACAATAGAAAGCAAAGCAGCCATTGAAAATTCAAAATAAATGCAACACAACAGGTTATTATTATTAGCATGTTTAGGGAGTAACGTGTAAGGATATACTCTCGGGCCACCTTGTTAAACAATGACGACTAGAAAAAGGAGGGAGAGTGTACAAAGATTGATTGTTGTTTTAGAAGGAGAAAAAGTCACCGCCGCCGACAAGACAGGCATCGTACCACTGGAGAAGGCTTCGACGTACATGAGTAATAATACGGTGGATGAGATTTTAGTTCTCACCCTTCTCTCCGTCGATTGTTCCGGACCATCTTCCAGCAAAGGTTTTCGTGGAGATCATAGGTGCAATCATACATGTGAAGATGATCCCCGCGTCAGGTTCCTTCGTGATCAAGTCAACCAAAAAAAGGAGAATTATAGGCGAATTTTGAGACCCTTCTATGAGAGATGCAAAAGCAATGGAGTAAGTCTTCTTCTAGCTGTTCCTTGGTGTCTACTTAAAAACTTGAACACAAGTCCTTTGTCACGGTTCAGTCGATTAATAGTATAAGCGAATTTAATGTCTGTATTACAGGTGAAGTTTATGGTAAAAGTTGCTGCAGGCTACCAACCAAAGGATATCATAACAGAAGAGGCCAACAATGTTGGTGCTACTTGGATTATTATTGATAGGTTAGTTTTCTCCAATTTCTCTTGTATATTAGCTAAGTAGGAGATTATACTCTGAAGTGTCAAATGTTTCGTCCATTTTATTCTTGCAGTTGTTTTACCAAACACTTAACTTTCCGGTTGAGTGGCACCGGATGTAATGTATCACTGGTGAGTGATGAGGATAGAGCCATTGTTGATGATCATTGGATTGCAGAGGATGAGTCATCAGAATGTTCTACGCTGATGGAAGTAATACATAATCCCAAGTCTCCAAAGCTGATAAAGGGATCAACATCGAAAGAGAAGATGGTCATTTGGCCAAGCACCGGTAAGGAAATGAAGCCAGAGCCACTTCAAGAAAACGAAGCCGGTCATAATCTTCCTTGTAGTAACTTCAGCTCAAGAGTTTCCGCGGCTGATTTTACAGTAAAAAGGCCGCAGGAGCTAAGTTGGGAAGAGATTACACAAATAACAAAAAGGTTTTCAACAAGGACTAGGAATGAACATGAGAAAAATTATAGCACCTATATTGGATACTTCGACCATCAATCTGTATTTGTAAAGAGGTTTGTTCCACACTCTGGATGCATTCTTGAAGCAGAAATGAAAGCAGCCTTGTTTATGAACCATAAGAACATAAAGGTTATTACGGGTTTCCATCAGAGCGAAAACGGAACAATTTTGATCTTTCCTCTCCTACAAGGAATGTCATTAGATAGATACATTTGGGGTGAGTGTACTCCTCCTATATGTATAACCCTTCCTTTTTAAATGTTCACTATGACCATTTTAAATTTGCTAAAGGCTTCATTCCTTTTACAGGCTCGGAAAGAAAGAAGTTGAAATTTCAAGCCAGACTGAATATTGCCATAGCTATAGCACAAGGCGTTCGATACATGCACGAAGAATGTCCACAATGGCCAGTTGTCCATGGCGACTTGCGGCCCCAAAACATTTTTCTAAGACTTGATTTGCAGCCTATGGTGAAATACCTTAAAACCAAAATCTCTTATGCAGGGTATATCATCTTCTTATCCTCTGATCTTGATGTTTCTTTTCCTTAATTTGGTTAGATTTTGGGTTTTGGAAAGGCTACATGGCTTCACAATGAACAACTATCCTTTAACTCCAAGAATGGGTATGCAAGATTCACTCTATATTCTGATATATATATACACACACACACACACTCATTCACACACACACCTTCATCATTAGGGCAACTTGCTTTATTTGTTTTCTTGGGCAATAATCTAAAATTAACTTCTGTTGATAAAAGGTTCCTCAAGGATCCTTTAGGTCACGAAACAACAGAACTAGTGAAATGCGATGTCCTATCGTTCGGGATTCTGCTATTGAGACTGTTTTGCCGGACATCGGCACCTGAGGATGACAAAAGTTTAGTTGAGTGGGTTAGTGGTCAATTCTTTGTTTATTGTTCGAGTTCGATACTAGCTCTCTTTCAGACTTATCAATTCCAATAACATATACGGTACATAATTCGGGAATGATAGGCTCGGCCTTTGATGCTACAAAGAAAATTCTATGAGCTATTAGAGGAAGACTCAGAGTGGTCAGACCTACATGGAATTTATAGAGTCATGACTGCTGCAACTGCATGTACAAGGACCAAGCCGGTTTCTCGACCCTATATGAGTCAGGTATTTATATTCTACACAATGAGAACCCTTCCTTGAATTACAGCTATGACTTATAAGTGACCCTTTGTTTTGTTTAAAACACCAAATCAAACAGGTAATCAGCATTCTTAAAGGAGAGAATTTTTGTTACATGCAAACATCTCCATCAGACAGCAGTATATAAGGAGGGAACCATGAATTCTTCAAAGGAAAAGGCAACCATTAGCAAGGATATAATCACAGCAGTCAGAACTTGCTGTAACATTGACACAAGGGAAGAAGAAGAATTAGAACAATTTAAAAAATAAAAAAATAAAAAAAGGGGGGGTTTGGCCTATATGAGACATATAGAACCAAAGGTGGGTGATGGCATCTTCTAGCTTTAGCAACTCTTGAGTTGCAGACAATTGTGAGTGATTGAATGGATATTTACATCATTATCATCTTTGTAAACTTGTTACTTTGTTCATATAGTACAGAAAGCAAAATTTTTAATTTCAACAAAGTTTCTTATCAAATTACTGAGTTAACTGGATTTGTTATAAAGACAACTTACTGTTCTTTGAAGCTAGCAAATGAAAGGAATGCCTGAACAGAACCATTATTATTTTTTGTATACGCTTGAACTTAATGGTTATCTATACACCTATATATAAAAAGAAAGGTCTAAAGGACCTTCCTTGTGATGAACGTGGCTCTCTCATACATTCTCCATCTCTTTTCTTTTTTTCATTTTAAAAAATTGTTAAATTTCATCTTTGCCCCTCTAATATGCTTAAATTTGAAATTTAATCTATACATTTTAATTTTTAACATAATTTGTTCCGTATATTTTTTAATGTTATTAATTAGTTCAAATAATTAATATATTTAACTTTTCGGTTAAAACATTATGTGGATATATATAATTTGAATACTTCAAGAGTCTTAGAGACAGACGCATGACTTCCTATTTCTTTTAGGTTGTCAGTTCTTATCTTTCTCTGGCAGTTTTAGAAAAATAGTTAAATTTCAATTTTAGTCTCTCTATTATGCTTAAGTTTGATATTTAATTGCTACACTTTAATTTTTATTGTAATTTGATCCATGTAGTTTTATAATGTTATTAGTTAATCTAAATAGTTAACATCATTAGTTTTTCAATTAAAACAATACATGTACGTAGCTTTTATTTTGCTTAGGTTTGCCTTGCTGCTTCTTTTTTTATGTTATAAACAATGTCTTTCAGTTTGAGCCCTTATACTATGTTAAAACTTGGGATTTAATCTATATATCTTATTTTTTATATAATTTGATCCTTCTACTTTTATCATGTCATTTTTTAGTCTAAATATTTAATATTGTTAATTATTTCAATCAAAATACTGATGTTAATTTTTCTTAGGAATACTATTCCAATAAAAAGATTTATTTTATCAAGATGACTTCAAATGAATGTTTTTAAGAAAAAAATTATATAAACATTTTTAGTATTATTTTTATTGTTACATGACTATCAGATTTTTTTTATTTCAAAATGTTACACCAGTAAATTTAATAGAAGGATTTTAATAGTAGTGACAGTTGAACCTAAATTTTTAAATAAAAAATAGATGGTTTAAATTTTTGAAAATAAAAAGAGGATTGGAGTATATTTTAACTTTCAAATTTATACCCTTAGTTTAATACAAATAAATAATCAACCCAACGCTATGAATAATATTAGTGTACATAAATGAACAATACTTAATTTGCATAGTATTATTTTTTATTATATAATTTTAATTATATTATAATTATTTATTGTATGATTATAGAATTTTAATATAAATTTATTAAAACAATTGTAATGACTGAATTTATTTTTTACTAATTAGAAGTTTTGATTAAAGATAATTTTTTTAAAAAATGATTTAATGATAAAATGATTAGATAGATCATTATAGGTTAAATTATTGTTATATGATCCCTCTATTATGTTTAAATTTAAGATTTAGCATCTATACTTTAGTTTGACAAAATTTGGTTCTTTTACTTCTATTATTATTTGTCATTCAAAATAGCCAATACCCTTAATTATTCCAGTTAAAATGTTGATACTTATTTGTTTCTTAAAAAAAACACATTTCAATTTATTATGAATTTATTATACCAAATCCTTTTTTTTGGAAAAATATTTTTTATAAAAAAATTCACTTCAACATTTTAACTAAAATGGTTGAAGATATTAATCATTTAAACGTGGTTATAAAAATAAATAATTAAATTATTCGAATGTCAACATATTAAAAATATAAAATATAAAATTGAAATCTAATTTTGTTTTATAATCACTAAAGAAAACAGGGGCACATTTTCTTACAACAATCCTTTTGAATAAATATAAAAATAGTTCAATAAACATTAAATAATACAATAAATTAGTATATGTATCATGTTTGTATTTAGAACTTCAATACTTTTTGTTAGAGTTTGCATGACCTGAATTTCACCACTTGTTGAAGAAATAAATATAGTTGCAAAATAAGGGGAACTGTGGCGGGCTTTAGCCTCGGGCCGCAACTGGAAGCGCGGTACAGACCATACCATACAAGGTGAGAGTGTATAGAACTACGCTTCTATTATTTGACTTTGATTGGAACAGGGGTTTTCAACCATTAAATAGAGGTAGTCAAAACTCCTCTTGTATCATTCGGTTTTTAACATTATTGAATTTATTCTCCTCTACCTGTGATTTTTTTCCCGAAAGAATTTTCACGTAAAATCGGTATGTTCTTTTTTTTCGTTTTTATTGTTTTGCAATCGTTCTACTATCAATATTTATTATAACATTTTTAATGATTATTTTGGTAAAAATGAAATAAAATACATATTAGGATTTAATAGTTATATTCTGGTAAACACGTTACCTTATATTAGGCCCAATTCCACAATGTTAATGCAAAGCACATTGATAATTGTAAACCACTTATGTTGGCTTTCATGTTTTAGATTTTTCTTTTCTAAAATAAATGCGTATTGTTGCATCATTTTTCAAGCAAAAATTGTGTACAAATACACTGGGTATAGGTGTTCCAAATTTCCGGCGGAAAACTATTGAACGCCGTTGTCAGCCACAGAGGGGTAGCCGGAACAGCCTGGAGCCTTGGCCCCTTGGTCAAATAGTAAAATTGTTATATAAAACCCTCAATTAAACATTTTAATCCTTTAGTTATATAAAAAAATTTAATTTTGTCTTCTCTAAAAAATAAATAATTTAACTTAAATATTTTTAACACAATATATTTATTTTTGACTTCTTGAAATTTTATAATTTTATTTCAATCTCCTAAAAATACTTAGTTTCTCTCCTGATCAACCAATAGCATTTATAAATCTATCCAAAATAAGTTAAGATTTATTAAATGAATTAATGTTTATCAGATCAAATAATAAAGAGTTTAATATTTTTTAAATTGATTAAAAATTTTCATTTAAAAATTCAGTTTGACTCGACTATAAATTTAATCCATATTAATATAATATCAACAATTTCAAACCAAGGAAAAATAAGGTACCATATGCCCCCGTTAATTCTAGGGATCTATCCAATTCCCTAAGGTTGAGAAAAAAATGGATAAACTGTAAAAATAATCATTTTTGTTTGCTTCATATTACATTTTAGTTATTTATGTTTGAAATGTTACGTTTTAGTTACTTACGTTATCGTTTTGTTACGAAGTGGTCACTCTACCGTTAAGCTCCCTAACGGCGGTCCTACATGGCAGCTACTTACTTTATCGTTTTGTTACAAAGTGGTCACTCTACCGTTAAACTCCGTTTCCTCCCTAACGGCAGTCCTACGTGGCAGTCCAAATGGATTTTAAATGCCAACTTGAATGTCTAGTTACTGAGATGAAAATAAGTTTTTAATTAAATAAATTTAATTTGGACTTCCAAGTTGGCATTTAAAACTCATTTGGACTGCCACATGGGACCACCGTTAGGGAGGCAACGGAGCTTAACGGTAGAGTGACCACTTCGTAACAAAACGATAACATAAGTGACTGAAACATAATATTTCAAATATAAATAACTAAAATATAATCCAAGTCAAATAAAAGTGACTATTTTTATAATTTATCTAAAAATATTCTGTTTTGAGAGATTTTATTCCTGATCCAAACTTCAATTATGGGTGAAATGAAATAGATTTGACAATTTTAAATATAAAAGGAAAATACACAAACGAGGATTGTCTTATATATCTAGAATCAATGTACAAAAGGATTCCAAGCATGTGAATAATCTATTGGTTATGTTTATCATGTGGGACTTTAGTCATGATATTCTAAGCATACTAACGGCAATGGTTAACATTTGATGCCGTCACGACTCCTTAGGTTCCCATGCATTTGGCACATGGACGACATGCAGGAACTTTGCAATTAGATTAAAAAAATACACCATCTTTTTTCCCTTTCACATTTTCAGTCCAGTTTGAAATTTTAGAAAAAAGAAAAGCACTCTACCCAAAGATAAAGCATGAAAAATATAGTAATGAGATTAAATTACCTTTTTATTATTAAATGATTTAATTTAGTTTTTTATATTAAAAGAATAAATAAGGTAGATTTTAATAAAAACTTTTACTATTTCAAAATAGATATATATATATTATTTGCAATTCAATTTCAAAAGAAAACCTATTTGTAAAACAATAAAAGCTTTAGAAATATTAATTCTATTAAATAGTAGATGATCTTTTTAAAAACAATAAATATGTTAAAATTTAATCTTATTTAATTTCTTTTAATAATACTGTGATTAAATTGGTTCATTTAATAATAACCTTTTTTTTAGTTGATAAAAGGAGGACCAAAGCCCAAAACAAAGTTAACTAGCATCAAGTCTCAGAAAACTACTCGAACAACATCTACAAGCAACAACGACCAAACACTGTAGGAGGCATATCAAAAACTAGAATTTTTCATCCATACAAGAGTGCAGTTTGGCTAGCCAATCGACCACATTATTCTTCTGTCTCGGCACATAGTTTAGTGAAGGCAACCAATCTTACCCCTTTCCCTTATTTCTTGAACTAGGCAAAAAAGTAGATGCAGTGCAGAAACACCATGATTAATCATGTCCACAGATGTAAAAGAGTTCGACTCAATATATATCTTACGAATACCTTTACCCTAAGCCAAATCGATACAATGAATCAATCCCCAAAGCTCTGCTTGATCAATGCTACAATTCACAAGAGCAACTGAGAATCCAACACACCAATTCCCTAAACTATCTCATCTTACACCGCTGGCACTTACGAAATTCTGGTATGGTTTCCAACTACCATCAGTGTTAAGTTTGTACCAGTCAGCCTTTGGATTTTCCCAACATAATAACACCTCATGCTTCAGTTTCGTTATATCTCAAACTCTTAGCAAATAAGAGAATTCCTTAATAAGGCACCAAGCATCTCCATCTTACAATTCAACAGCTCACGTATATAAATCCGCATATATATATGTGTGTATGATAGTCCACTAATACAAAGGAATAAAATCGAAGATATAAATGAAAGTGTCTCAGTGAACTTAGTAAAAGATTCATACACATGGTCACGGGTTTTTTCTTGATGATTCCAAGGTCCAATATTTTTTGCGGACTCAAAGATACATATGACACAGATTTAGCCTAGACTGGTAATCTGATGTCGTTTTAAAGGTTTAACCTAGACCAGTAACCTTACATGTATATACAGCCATGACCAGGCTATTATTGTGTTGATAAAGGTATAGCTCGGACGGGTAACCTGACACATCTGTACATGGTTAGCTCGAACGAGCCTTTGATGTGAAGTGTTCCTATGTTATGAGTTCTTTTACAATGGACTTATCGGGATGATTCAAGTTGACATTTCGCTGATCTTATATTCATGATTCAATTTTAAGAATTCAAGAGGACTATCTTTCACAAGATTTAGTATGTCTATTATCCAAGAGTCCGTCAAGAATTAGCGTTAAGTCAAGAATCAGCAATGACTATCTGCTAAATAAGAATTTAGTAGTGACTCCTTCAAATAAGAGTCTTATAGCAACTATCTATTAAGATTGAGTTCACAAGTAAGAAACCGCCTATATGAATATATGATGATAATTCCGCACATAAAGATCCACCAGTATGTGTTAGCCAAGCTCAAGACCACATATATAAGATTTTATGTGTATATATGTATGTAAAAGCTTGCTACGTGTGAATCCCCATGCATGAGTTCTCTGAGGTCAATCCGTCGTACGTTAGTCCGCAATGGTATAAATCACTAAGTTATATTACGTACATTTTGCAAGCAAAAAAGCTAATGATTCATTTTGTAAGGAACCAGAGCGAATGGGTAAACGAAGTTATTCTGCATTGTAGCTTATAGCATGAGTGATTGCAATAAAGGATTGTAACAGTGCTGAAAGTGTACAGATTATTAAGTTGAGCCAACGTAAGGGGGAAAATAATAGTACCCAAGAAGAAGTGCAAACTATAATGGTGTAAATGATGCTAAACAAGAGATCAAACCCATGAAATTCTAACTTATAGTTTCATAAATGTATGAAATATTAGAAACTCACTAAGTTTCGTTGTGCTTACTTAGTTTTGTTTTGTCTTCCAAGTATAATGGTTTATATGAGGAGCTAAAGAGGGATCAAGCCAGAATTCGCTCAAGTTCAAACAAACATGTGTTCTTATTTGTAAATGCATATAGCAGGGTGACCTAGAGGTCAAGCCTCAAGGTCTAAATTTTTTATAGCTGCGTATGAATTGGGTATAATTATTCTATGATGAGTAATTGTTCAAATGTTGAAAGGTCATTTTTTTAAATCTTTTCATAAATTCGCATTTTAATAACTTAAACTAGGAATTTGTAACTATAACGCTTTATTTTGGTAGATTAGTTAGTTACAAATTTGATAAGAGGGTTTCAGGTCATTTTAAACAATAAGTTAAGTATTTTTTTTTAAAATTCTTAGTTGGTTGTCTTAGTCCAGTTAGTATGATGTGACTCTTTGTATTCAAACCCGTCAATCGGGTCAAGTATAGTGTGTTACAAAATTATCTTGTTCATGAAAGACCACATGGCCCAACCGAATTGGCCTATTACTTGGAAAAATTGAACACCCCATCTACATAGCTTGGGAAACAAGGAAAGTAATATTAGAAAATTTGCAATCTTTGAAGATCTATAATCTTAGAAAATTTGATTTGTAATCTTAAGAGATTTAATTTGTAGATTGCCTTTAATCTTGGCCATTGATATATTTTAATCTGTTTTGTTGGATCTAGGGAAGCTCAACTATAAATAAATACCTCTCCCCTAATTTGTAATCACTTCATTCTTAAGTTAAGAAATTGCCTAAGGTGGCACGGATTATGAGAATCAGAGCAAAGGTTTTGAATGTACTATTTGAGATATTGAAATAAGTTGTCGATCAAGTTAAATCAATAGAAACTCGTGGAAGGGCCAAGAAAGCAAGTTGATCAAAGTACATGTCGTCGACTTTAGAAGGACGAGTGGTCACTCTCGAGGAATCCATGAGGGACGTAAGGGAGACACACGAGGAAGTCGAGGGAAAACTCACTAATAGGTTGGAATCATGGAATCATTAAGGAGTAGTTCAATGACTATAAGTTGGAATCTCTTGGTTCCACTGAGAACAAAATGATGGGAAGGGATGATGCTCTTGAGGCTATGGTGATGACCTTAAAGGAAGAGATTGCGGAGCTCAAGGGTGAGCTCGCAATCTACAAGGTCGCTCTGGGTAATGGGGTGTTTATTGCAGCATCCAAGCCCAACATGGATGTCCCCAAGCTAAAAGAATTCAAGAGGACAAGGTTTGTAAGAGATATGGACAACTTCTTGTGGGGAATTGAGCAATACTTTTGTGCCAAAGGCATCATGGAAAATGCTACTAAGGTAAAAACTATTGCCATGTATTTCACTGATGTCACTTTGGTATGATGGTGTTGTAGTTCCAAAAGGAATTCAAGGCATATTTTTACCTTGAGTATGCTGAGGATGAGGCTTCGGCAAAATTGCGTCGGCTTATGCAACAAGACACAGTTAGGAAGTGTGTGCGGGAGTTCGGCGAACTGATCCTCTAGATTTCTGATATGGGCAAGAAAGAGGCATTCTTCTCCTTTATGGATAGACTAAAGCCATGGGTGAAACAAGAGTTGCAATGTTGAAGAGTTTAAGAGCTTACCAAAACCATGACCATAACAGAATCTTTTATTGGGCTTGTTCTAAAGAAAGACAAGCTTGAGTCTTCCAAGCCCAAATTCAAACCAATGGGCAATGTTGAGGGATACAAAAACAAGTTAACAAAGACTGGAGATGGTAAGACTCAAACTTTTCATAAATCCAAGTCCAAAAAGCCATGGGAAAAGAATAAGAGACGACCATTAACCCATTTCATTTGTGATGGCCCGTATATATGGCATCGATAGAACTATTAACACAACTTTGAGAGATTATTATTCTGTCGAGAAATAGAGAGAATTTATTCTAAAATTTTACATATATTTTTCTGGAATAATAGTTCTTCCAGTTTCTAAAAAGAAGAGAGAATTTTTGTTTTCACCCCAAAAGGAGAGAACACTTTTTCTAGTTCTGTGTTTTAATCCAATCCAATTTGTTCGAGCCCACACTCAAAGAAGTTCATGGTACGAGAATAGCGAAGAAGATCATTTGGTTGAAAGTCAGGAACAACGAACATCCATTAAGCCAAAAACACATGTACGACTTCAGTTAAGGTTTATTGCTATAAATATCACAAATCGGGTTGGTTTTCAAAATATTATTTTTTTGTTATGCAAGAAAACCATTATCAAACCGAGATTTTTCCAACACAACCCTGATCACTGTCAACTTCTGTGAGCAAAATAGTCTCATGTGGCCGAGCTCAATTTACTACAGTTCTCTCAAGCGAAATCTTAACCTAATGAAATAGGAAATATTGAAATGGTTTAGATACGAATTGAATCATATATGTTTCTAATGTGAGTTGTTATATATACAATCATTGTTACAAGTTCATTTTATGAAAGTTTACTAACCGATTGGTTGTACATGATGTTATGCATTAGTCATCTCAGCATATGCCAAAGAATGCCAAATTGACTTATTATCATGTTAAATGTTTAGTTTATTGATTGTCAAGGTAAGTTAAGTAAGTTTCATATGAACTTACTAAGCATTCATTATACTTACCCCTGTTGTTTTCCCTTCCCTTGTAGATTTCACCTTGCGAAATACGTCAAGCGGATCTTTCGAAGCTCACACTATCCCTTTTCTGAATCCGTAGCTTTTAATCATTTTAAGTCCGTATTTGTGGCATGTACATAGGTGTTTTACAAATGTTACCTTTGAATGTTGTATATAGTATTAACTTACCTAATGCATGATTTTGGTAATGTTAATGCCTTGTTGAAATGGTATGATTTAGTAAATGGTTTGAAATGTGTACGTGATAATTGAATTAGCATATTTGGGTATGAATTGGTAGTGACAAGTTGGTATTTGGATGACTGATTGATATACATATTTGTGAACTAGTTTTTGGATTTGCATATGGCTTAAAATGCATGAATCGGCATTTGGGATGCCTAGATGAATGGTTGTATTTTGATTAGGATGTTAAGACATATAGGGCACATAAATTAACATATTTTAGAATGGTTTGGTATTGGCAAATGATACGTGTTTGGATAGTTGATTGAAATGCATGTCATGGAAATGAAATACCTAAGCTTAATTGGTGAGTTTGGTTTGAATATCTCGTAAGGAAGTTAAGTTGAATGTTTAAGCTTATTTGGTATGAAATCGAACATGTTTTGGATCTTTTGCATTTGGTGTTTGGTGTATGTAATGTTAGGTATGGTTGGAATCATCGAAATTGTAACATCCTCGTTATGCCTCGGAGTTAGGATCAGTGCTATGTTGGGTTAGGAATATTAGAGAATTTGGAAACGGATTAAATAGGAATTTTAGAGTGTTAGTGTAGAAAATAATTAGACTCGATAAGGAATTAAAAATACTTTTGAGACAAGAATATTAATTTGGAATGTTGACTTAGTTGTAAGATAATGGAAAGTATTGGGGGAAAAGTGAGGAAATTAAAAGTTTGAAAAGATTAAATTGAATTAGAGGAAAAAAGAGGAAGGACTAGAAGTGGGATTATACCAAAATAAAATATGATTCATACACGGTATTATGAAGAAAGATGAATGGTAGAATAGTAGTTAGTTAATAAGATAATTATGGGCTAAATATGTTAAATGGTAATTGGTGGGCTAAATTGGTAATTATCATTTTGTGATTAAAATAATAGGATATTTTTATAGAATGGTATAAAAAAATCATCCCATTATCATCTTCAATCCACGCGACTTTCATATTTCACCTATTTCAACTTTTTATTTTATTACAATTATGTCCTTCCACCATTTTTAAGCTTTTCCAAGCTCAATTTCTTCAATTTCTTTCATGATTTCTTAGTAAAATCAATAGAGAAGCCTATTGGCCTATTTAGTTTCATGAAAAAAAGAATCAATAGCTTAAAGGTGAGAGAAAATAAGAATTAGGCTTTGATTTCAAGTGATTAAGGTAAGGATAATAGGTTTCTACATGAAATTCATGTTAGTTTTATTGAAATAGCATAGATGTAACATCCCGAATTTTGGGCCTAGAAGAAATAGGTTTTGAACAAGGGAACAGTTAGAAGGCTATACATAAATAATTAGTTGTGCAAAGAAGTAACATAAATGAATGTCTGCTTCAGTAGTTAAGTGATTTAGGAGTGTTTGGGAATGTTTGAGAAGCCTAGGTTCAAGTCTTAGCTTTTGCAAAATTTTTAGTTTTGCTCTTAAATGAATCTAGACACTGGCATATAGGTCTTATAAGTAATAGTGTTTGTTTTATATCACAAAAAGAGTTTGTGGTCAAGTGGCAAGGTGGTGTGTTGTGTAACTGTGAGGTTTGAGGTTCAAGTCCCGGGGTGTGTAATGAATTATTATTTTGCTACTTGAGCCGTGTAAGTGGCAGTGTTGGAGTGAAATACTGCAGAAAGAAGTTTGAAGTTTGAATTGGTCATGGAGGAAGTTGAGGAGGAAATGGTGGAGTGATAAGGGGAGAAAATTGAGGAGCTGTTGAGAGGAGGAGTTGTGCCGAATTTGGACTCTAGCACTCTAGAAAATTGGGCTAGGGGGTAATGCCAGTGTCGAATTAGTCATTTGGTTGTTGAGGTTTTCAGTATTGAAGTGTATTATTTCATTCGCAGTTGAAATTTTGGTCAGTTTCGGTTTTGTTTGGCTTTTCTTTCTCCCCTTCTGTTTTCTTTATGCCTATTTTCACAAAGGATCTTGGGAACCTCTCGGGTTTGTTCATCTGCCTTCTCCTACTTTCCCTTTTATTCTTTTGTTGGAGTGACCGAATAGGTGTTTGGTATCCTATCTACCGAATCCCTATCCCTTTCTTCTCTTTTGTGCCGAACCTTCGCTGCACTTCTCTTTTTCTCCTTTTTCATTTTTGTGTAACAAGTATTATCGACTACCGGTTTTTCCTCGAGCAATGGTATGGTGCAAGCGTTGTAAAGTCGTTGAAATCATCCTCTCATCCCTCAATCAAGATAGGTAGGCTAGTATTCTTATATGAGGGCCGAATTTTCTTGGTACTATATTTGATTATGTGTGGATTTCAACCACATGAATAAGCAATATTGATTAATGTGTGGTAGTATTGCAGATATCTATCAGCAAGAGTGAATCAGTCGACATCGTTTGCAAGTGGCTAAGCAATTCCTTTGTTAGTCGAGGCAAGTAATAGATTGGTTTTGATCAAGGATGTTTAGAAGGAGATTAGCCTTTCCTGTTTAGCATCTAATGGAAAACATGTTTGAATGCAGATTTAGGTGTTCGCGGATTTAGGTGCGCCTTCGCAATCAGGGTGTAATCACACCCTCTCTATTGCGAATCGGCAAAAGCCAAAAAGCTGAAAACACGGAAATCGAGGCCACATGAGCGTACAATCGCTCGTGCGAGAAAATCTAGCCCACGAGACTGGGCGTAGGATTACTGAGGCCTCCATGGGCGTTTTCATGGGTTTGGGTCGTAAAATTACCGAAATACCCTTGATGGGTAAAATTACTAAAATACCCTCGATGGGTAGAATGACCGAAATACGTTCGATGGGTAAAATTACTGAAATACCCCCGAAGGAAAAAATTATCGAAATACCCTCGAAAGGTAAAATTACTGAAATACCCCTGAAGGGTAAAATTATTAAAATACCCTTGAAGGGTAAAATTACCAAAATACCCCTGAAGGGTAAAATTACCTAAATACCCTTGATGGGTAAAATTACTGAAATACCCTCGATGGGTAAAATTACCGAAATACCTCGAAGGGTAAAATGACTAAAATACCTTCAAAGGGTAAAATGACCAAAATACCCTCGATGCGTAAAATTACTAAAATACCTTCGAAGGGTAAAATGATCGAAATACCCCTGATAGGTAAAATTACTAAAATACCCTCGATGGGTAAAATGACTGAAATACCCTCGATGAGTAAAATTATCGAAATACCATCGATGGTAAAATTACTGAAATACCCTCGATAGGTAAAATTATCGAAATACCCTCGAAAGGTAAAATGACTGAAATACCCTCGACGGGTAAAATTACTGAAATACCCTCAAAGGGTAAAATGACCAGAATACCCCTATAGGATAAAATGACCGTTATACCCCTAGGAAATGAAATGATTGTTATGGCCTTTTGCTATGTATGACCGTTTTGCTTTATGATATTTATATGACTATTACTGAACCTTAAACCCTAAACTCTAAACCCTAAACCCTAAACCCTAAATACCCTCAATAGGTAAAATTATCGAAATACCTCCAAAGGGTAAAATTACCGAAATACCCTCGATGGGTAAAATTATCGAAATACCCTCGAAGGGTAAAATGACTAGAATACCCTTGATGGGTAAAATTACTGAAATACCCTCGATGGGTAAAATTACTGAAACACCCTTGAAAGGTAGAATGACCAAAATACCCCTATAGGATAAAATGACCGTTATACCCCTAGGAAATGAAATGATTGTTATGGCCTTTTGCTATGTATGACCATTTTGCTTTATGATATTTATATGACTATTACTGAGTATGACATATTGTGTAACACCCCTTAACCCCGAACCGTCGCCGGAACAGAATTACGAGGCATTACCGGACGTATCGAACGATTTACAACAATTCTTAAATAAATAACCAATATATTAAAATAATTCATAAAATTTATTAGTTTGTTTACCAAATGACTTCATTTTTTTTTATAAAAATTTCGGCAGCATTTCTGCTTATTTTTACATAAAACCCCCTGCAAATTAAAACCATACAGTTCCCAAATATCACCAATTCAACCAATTCATTTCACATTCACATTTTCTATTCTAAATACTTCTAATCAAACTCAATCTACACAATATCAATTTAAAATTTAACAATGTACTAATTAGATAAAATAGATAGACTTCTTTCATTAAAATCCATAAACTTTTAATACTAACATTTTTAACCATTATATATTAAAACATAATAACCTTTATACACAATCTATGTACATGCCACCTTTACCAAAGGAAAAATACATCACCAAGTTTTGCCGAAGCCGGGATTAATCTGGATGCTGAACCAGGACCTTTGACTTCTATCGACCTGCGCACGGAAACAACCGTACGCTGAGTAATTCATACTCAGTGGTATTACCATAATTCAAATTATAACAATAATGTACATGTAATGCATAAATCGTATATACAATTTAAATTCAATATTTCAACAATAGCAATTCATCAACCAATATCGTATATCCACAATTTGAGTTTGAATAAATCATGAACCTTAGGTTCATTTCTCAATCTCATTTCACATTTCAATTCACAATTCAACTTTTTCATATCATTTCAATAGCTCGTTTGACCAACTCGTTCGGTTTATCATTTCATCATTTACCCTATTAACAAAACTCGGACTTTGGCGGATACACGGATCCAACCAAACACACCAGAATGGCACCCAGTGCCTCATCGGATAGTTCGAAGCAATAGTTGACACCCAGTGTCTCATCGACAAAGCCGAAGAAAGTTGGTACCCAGTACCTCATCGAATCTATCCGAAGAAATATAGTGACACCCAGTGTCTCATCGACTCGAGGTCGAAGTATCCCTGAACTCTTCCAATCCTATGGCATGCCAACTATATCCGACTCAGCCCGACTAGTTAATAGGGTATTTAAATCACATATATTCTCAATTCAATCACAATTTCTCACACTTTCAATTCAATCATTTTTCCACCTTCAATCAATAATTATTTCACAAATTCACACATTTTCACAACTCAATACATTTCCATACAATTTAATACCATTCACAATTCGATTCAAATTCATTTCCCGCTTTCAATCAACAAACAATTCAAATATTAATTCATATAAACTATTCAATTTAATTCCCACTCATAATAATAATAATAATACTAATAATAAATTAATACTAATATTATACTTACCTCACATTTCATTTACTAGACACATAAATTAAAATTTAGCATTTAATAATAAATAACTTGAATTATAGTAATACAAACCGTTATTCTCCCGTTTTAGTCCTCGATAACTTTCTCCTTTCCTTTTGACGCCGATGCCTCGGGTTCTTTGTTAGCTACGAAAATAATAATTTGTAATATTAATTACAACACTAATTATAATAAATAATTGAATTTCTATTCAATTTCTTCCTAATTCTCAATTTAATCCTAACTAAATTCACTTACTTTCCTAATTCAATTCACACTCTATTTCTATTCAAATTTCATCCAAACTAAAATTTAACTATCAAAATTTCAGCATATTTTGCTAATTTCGAATTTCCCTCAATTTAGTCCCTAAAACATAAAACTTATAGTTTCTTTTACAATTTAATCCCTTTTTCAATTCTAACTTAAAATTCCTTCAAGCTAATCCCTAATTCATCTCTTTTGTTCAACATAAACTATACTTGAAAACCTATGAACTTACAAAATATCAACTTAATTCCATCAAAACTTTGTTTTAAAGCTTTTAAAACATTAGAATTAAGAGAAAATGGCTAATTTGACTTACCAATCAAAACTTTAAACCTTAAACCTTCAATTTTTCCTTTTTCTTTCTTTTTCTTCTTTCTCCCCTGTTTCTTCTCTGTTTCGTCTTTGGCTATTCTATTTCTTTCTTCTTTTGTTTCTTTTATTCTTTTATTTTAACTTACTTTACTTTATTTCCTTTATTTTATTTCTTTTGTTTTCTTTTATTTAATTACTTTAATATAATAATTAAAACAAATATCTATTTAGTAATTAAATATAAGTATTACAAATGTATGTATTTTATTAATACACTTGTATTAAATATCACCATACATTTATCTTTATTTAATTTATTTCTTAATATAATATTTATAATATAATTAATTTAATAATATCCTTTATAATTAATTTATATATTTATATAAATAAATAATATAAAAATCTAAGATTTTTACAATGTTATGCCGCCTCAACTTCCAAATGTGGCTTAATTGCCCATTTGGTCCCTCTTATTTTCTTTTGATCTATAATTAAACTTTTACCCTTTATTCAATTTAATCATTTTTCCTAATTATTCTTAATTAGATTAAATTCATCTATCTAAAACTTAATTAAACATACAACTAGTCTCGTAAATATTTCTAATAATTATTTTCGGACTCAATTTACTAAGACGGAGGCCCGATATTATACTTTTTCGATGCCCGTGAATTTTGGGTCATTACATTGCATACACGTATGACTTATGAAATGACATACTGCATAGGGTTGGGATTCTGATATAGGGGAAATGTACTGAATTGGTGGCTTTGCCACAAATACTGTTACTGGCAGCTTTGCTGCGATACTGATACTGGCAGCTCTGCTACGTTACTGTTACTGGCAGCTTTGTTGTGTTACTATTACTGGTAGCTTTACTGCAATATTGATGTGTTGGCTGGGTGGGTCAATTTTATCCCTAAATGGTGTGTTGGTGGTATGGAGTGGTGTGTTGGCTAGACTGGGATAGGTTGCATTAGTGCATTTGTACTGATTACTGTTTTGGGCTAACGCCCACACTGTTACTGTATTAGGCTAAGGCCCACACTCTGATAATGTATTGGGCTTTGGCCCACACACTGCTACTGTATAGGGCTCAGGCCCAGACTGATTTTGTATGTTGCATGTCGACTGTTTGGTAGAGGATTACATACTGAGTTTTCGTAAACTCACCCTCTTTTCTAACTGTGCAGGTAATCCTCAGCCATAAGCGGTTCGGTGCTGCGAGGGTCTCGGAGGTGGCCATATAATCACTGTTATCCACTTTAGCTTTTATTTTCATTTTAGTTAATAAGTTGGGTTTTATTTTTGTAATAAGGCCTTTAATTTGGTTTTAAATTTTAATTGGGGTTTTACTTTCATATTTTATATTGCTAGTTGATTGAAAACAGATTTTTTTTCAAAATAGTTACTGTTTTCAAAGACACGAGCTTTAAACGTTAGAGTTTTCAAAATGCTTCCGCGTTTTAAATCAACTTAATATAACAAAAATTTGTTAACAAAGCAAACATATGATTATGTGCTCCGTTTGTTATTAATAAGAGGTTTTCAAAAAATAAGAAATGGGTTCATCAACAAGCTAGTTTTCGAGAGACACTTCAAGGTGACACACCAGATACGGCCATAACGCCTAGGTCAAGTTTGGGGTGTTACAATAAACATGTTAATTGATTATGATTTTGACAAATAGATGGTATATTTTTTTGATATGTAAATGAAGAAAAAAGGAAGAAAGGTGAATGAGTGATTGAAGAAAAAGGAAAAGAAGTTGCCAAAGAGTGGTAGTAGTAGTAGTAGAAGAAGAAGAAGAAGAAGAAGAAGAAGAAGAAGAAGAAAGTATTTCAGTCAAGCTCTAATTATAAGTACTCAAGAATTATTCTCTAATTAATTTTAGTTTAGGTGTAAACCATATTAAATTAATTGATTCTATTGTGAATATGTTGTTATTATGTATGAAATTTAGTAGTGAAAAGAGATAAGTTTGATTTAAATTTTAATTGTGTTATGAAATTGATTTAGTGTATTAAAGTAGTAAAAAATGATTAAATTGTAAATTTAGCAAAATAAGTCATGTGGATTTTGAGTGTTGACATGAAAAAGTAATTGACTTATGATGAAGTAATGGTGATGTGAAAAATGATTGTATGGTAAAACTATTAGTTATATTGAATTCATGGTAACAATGACTAAATTGAGGTAAAATGGAAAGTTTGAATTGTATTTTATGGATTGAATGAATGCAATGGCATAAAAGCATTAGAGCCCTTGTAGACGAAGTGTGAACTATTAGGATATGAATGGCATGCCATTTGGAAGAATGATGTGTGCGACTGAGACTAATCACTTTGGTGTGAAACTGTAATTGAGCACTTCGGTGCAGTACTGAAACTGTTTCGAACATCCTATGTGTTCTATTTAGTCTATATTGGGCTCTAAAAAGAAGCATGGTAAGAAAAAGTTTAGTGGGATGGTAAGTAATTCATGAAATATTTTGTATTTATTTATATATATAATGGTATTGAATTAGAAAGGTGCATCTCTAAATAAATAAATATGTAAATTGATGTTAACTGATCCTTAAATGATGAGTTTAGTTCTTGTAGTACTTACTAAGTTGTCACAAGCTTAATACATTTTCTTCTCAACACGTAGGTAGAAGCTAGGCTCAAAGTGCTAGTCTGAAGGTCGAGGTCGACTCATCTCATCATATCCTCGAGCTTTAAATATTACAATTCAGACATTTTGGTTTTTAGATATGGCATGTACATAGGTAGAATTAAGAGTAAACGAGATGTTTTGATGGATCAAATTGAAGGACTTGAATATTTTATATAGTTTTATAAACTTAATCGTAATGAACTGATTTTGATGAATTATGGGATTATTGAAACTATAGTTGAGTTTATATGCCTGAATTGTGATCTGAGCTAGTTAAATTGTGAGTTTTGATCAAAGATTGGATTGGTTAAAATTGTGTGGATTGCTCAGGTAAATTTTCCCTTAAATTTCTAAAACATCTAACTGTAAAATAGTATTGATACTTTGGGGAAGGTATCGATACTTTGTTAACAAGTATCGAAACTTTTTATCTTTGCTAAATTTTTTCAAAACATCAAAGCTCAATCTGGCATCAATTCTTTAACCCTAGGAACAAGATGAGATTCTTTTCTAACCGAAAATTTTTGTAAACTTTATAATTCAATCCCTATTCAACCCTAGACAGTTTAGAAAATTGTTATAAACCATATAGAGCTCGAAAATGATTATGAGGTATATAGGAAATACATATTGACCCACTGATTAGGCAAATGTTTAAAAATATATTAAATTTAATATTTTGTTGCTCCGAAAACAAATGTAACATTCTAATACTTTGACCTGACAATATTATCGAGTATAGGGGTGTTACAAAAATAAATACCAAATGGTTCATTTTTACCAATAAAAGAGTCATTGTCTCAACAACCATTCTTCTTCGTCAAAACATTGGTGGATAATAAGTGACGTCGAGTGGCTTAACATCGTAACATGACAAATTATTTGTTGACGTCACGACGTTAACCTTGAAAATTTAAAACATTACAATATGGTCCTATTTTGAGCTTGGGTCAATAAAAGAGCTTTCGTAAGCTCGACTAAGGCTTGGTTTTGATTGTGTAACTTAATGTAAATGAGTTTAATACTTAATTGTATGTGTTGACACCATTTTTTTGATGAAACGGGGTCGACTTGGATTTTAAAAAACGAAAACGAAAATGGGAGTCGCCACCAATCCTTTTTGGTAAGGTGTGATCGGTTCACCTCGTAAAACGGTTGTTTTTAATAAACGGTTTAGATTTATTAAAACAATGCTTTTGGTCTATGAAATTTCAAGAAACAGGTTCGGGAGTCGATTACGTACGAGGAAGGATTAGCAACCTCGTAACGCCCAAAAATTGGTACCTAGTTGATTAATTAATGTCTTAGTGTCGAAGATTAAAAAACTTGAAAAGAATTTAAAAATACGATCCTCTTTATATTTTTAAAAATACTCAAATAAATCAAAATGGAAAATGCCTCTTTATCTCGAAGTAACAAGATGTCACATCCAGTAAGTTAGGACACAACACCTCGTATTTTTTAGAGTAAGCTTGCCTTTTATTTTTTATTTAAACCTCATTTATTTTAATTTAAAAAGGATATTCGGTCATTTAGGTTCAATGCGAGAAAAATTCGAAACCCAGTAAGTTAGGGCACGACTTCTCGAATTTCTAAAAGGATATTTGGCTACTTGGTCGAACGAGAAATCGAAACCCAGCACATTAGGGCACGTTTCCTCGAACTTCCAAACGCAAAATATTGCCTTACTCTAAAATTCTTCTTTCTTTTGAATAATGGGTGAAAGCCGATGGAATTTCTAAGAATAGTACACGCGTAGTTTCTTCGATTATGCCTTGGGAAATCGTTTAATACGTAAAAGGTTGCACGTGACAAGCAATGATAATGCATCATACATTTGAAATAGTAAAATGTAACATACATAACATTAATACCAATGAATTACAAGGTTAACAAGCACAAACAATAATAAGGATGATACTAACGATAATACAAGTAACAATAATAATAATATGAGTGACATACCCAACAACAATAATAAACTATGATAAAGATGATACCAAGGAATCTAGCATTTGAAAATACTTAAAGATTAGCAAGCAATTTGATAATGAAATGATAGTAATAATAACTACGTAAATAACATACACAAACTGATGCATATATGTAAAAGAAAAAAATAATAAATAAGATAAATAACCGTGTAAGTTTGATTAAAAATTGAAAATGAGTAAATAAATAAATATTAATGAAACTATTTTTTCTTCCTTTAAAAAATATAAAAAAAATTAATTAAACATGATAAGGACCGAATTGAAATAAGGCTAAAAAAACAAGGCTCAAAATTGCAAATAAATGAAACAGGGTGCCAGGGGACTGAAATGAAGCGCGCTCAAAGCGCGAGGGACTTCCAGGGTAATATTCCCCACGCCAAAGCACAGTGTTTAAGCGCTGACTAAATTGAAACATGCAGAAAATTTGCAGGGCCAAAATTAAAGAAACAAAAGATTGCATTGAATGTGCTGCAGAATTGGAGGAACCAAAGGCGCAAATTACCCATTAGGGCAAGAGTGCTCAGGTTTCCCTTCCTTCAAACGGCGCCGTTTTATTACATTATAAAAATAAGAAAAATTCAAAAAACCCTCATTTCTGTCAAAAAAAAAGAAAAGCTAAACTCCTCTTTTCTCTCCTCTCCTCTCACCCTCTTCGATCAGTAGACCGTGCCGCCGCCATAGCGCCTCCGTATCAGGTGGCCGACGCCACGCGAAGTCGTTTTTGACTAGCGCTATGAAGCGCGTTCAACCGCTAGAGCTTCGGGACGGAGAGCCGAAGGAAAGAAAAGGTTTTTGGCCCTCCCTTGACCCCGAATCCGCCGACAGTAACGGACCATCGACGGCGGGTCAATGAGTCGATTCAGGTTCATTTTTCACTTCTATTTTACTTCTTTATTTTCGTAGACAAAAAGAAATTAAAAAATATAACACTAGATCTAAAAAAATGAAATATCACATTGAAATATTACTTTTTTTTATTTCTCTTCTGTTCGTGAAAAGAGAGGAAGAAGAAAATTATAGTGATGATCTTTGGCCTTTTATAGCCGATTACAACTGTTAATCTCTATTTTTTTCGTCTTGCTATTTGGATTATTCATTGTTGCGTGTTGTTCTTCATTTTGCAGATGTCAGACGCGTGGATGCAGGCGATGGCAGAGGCGTGCGAGGCTACGGCAGCAAGGCATGCGGCGGCCATGGGCAGACCTAGGTGCGGCGCACCTAGGGTTTCCTTTGACTGAAAAAATTTCTAAGTTTTGTGGGCTAGGGTTTTTCTAATTTTTTGGCCTATTGGGTTTGGGCTTGTAACTGAACTGTTTTTATTTTTTGTTTTGTTGGTATGGGTCTGGGCAAAAATGGGCTATTACAGCTGCCCCTCATTGCTCATTCTCGTGTAACGAGAATAGAGCAAAGACTAAGAAAGACCAATTTTACCCGGTCTTGCTGGGTCTTGACTTCTTGGTGCCTTTCTTCTTCAAGTAGCCTCACTCTAGTCAACTGCGTCTTATTGCTTTGATCCACTTTACGGCATATTTAGAGAGTATGACTTCAATCTACTCTGCTGCAACTCCATGGGGACGAGATTTGTGGTTTTAATCCGCTCCACTAGAACTTCAGGGAGATAGGATTGGTTTCTTTTGTCTGCTCCACTGCAACTTCAGGGAGATAAGACTGGATGCGATCTGCTCTACTACAACTTTAGAGAGATAAGATTTGTGGTCTTAATCTGCTCCACTGCAACTTCAAGGAGATAGGATTAGTAGCTTCAGTCTGCTCCACTGCAACTTCAGGGAGATAAAACTAGATGTGAACTACTCTACTGCAACTTCAGAGAGATAAGATCTGTGGTTTTAATTCACTCCAGTGCAACTTCAGGGAGATAGGATTCGCCATTGCGGCCTCAATTGCAATGTCAGGGAACACGATTCGCAGTCGTAGCTTTAATCTGTTCCACTGCACTGCCAGGGAAATAAGATTCGTCGTTGCGGCTTTAATCTTTTAAATTGCAATATCAGGGAAGTAAGATTCGCCGTCGTAGCTTTAATCTGCTCCATTGTACTGCCAGGGAAGTGAGATTCACCGTTGTGGCTTCAATCCTTTTAATTGCAATGTCGGGGAATAAGATTCGTCGTTGTAGCTTCAATCTGATCCACTGCATCGCCAGGAAAGTAAGATTCACCGTTGTGGCTTCAATCTTTTTAATTGCAATGTCGGGGAAGCAAGATTCGCCGTCGTAGCTTTAATTTGCTCCACTACACCACCAGGAAAGTAAGATTCGCCGTTGCGGCTTCAATCTTTTAAATTGAAATGTTGGTGAACGATATTACCGTTGTAGCTTCAATCTGATCCACTGTATCGCCAGGAAAGTAAAATTCGCCGTTGCAGCTTCAATATTTTAAATTGCAATGTCGGGGAACGAGATTCGCCGTTGTAGCTTCAATCTGTTCCACTGCACTGCCAGGGAGGTAAGATTCGCCGTTGCAATTTCAATCTTCTTTACTGCAAACTATGGTGTCTTCGATCTGCTTCACCATCAATTCAGGATGGCAAGATCTATTATCTTCAGTCTACTTTGCTGCCAATACAGAAAGACAAGACTTGCTATCTTCGATCTACTTCGCTGCCAATACAGGAAGACAAGACTTGCTATCTTCGATCTACTTCGCTGCCAATACAGGAAGACAAGATCTGCTACCTTCATTCTACTTCGCTGCCAATACAGGAAGACAGGACTTGCTATGATGACTTCAATCCATCCCACTGCAACTTTAGAGGTATGAGATTTTTTTTATCTGTTCTCTAGGGAACATGACCTGTAAAATCCATTTTATGGACCTATTTATGCCTAGTGTTTAGGATGACATGATCAGAATGAATCAAATGCTCCTAACTAGATGTGTATGAATGATATTTGTATGAATGCAGAATGTCATTTTTTGAGAATGATCATCTTTTAATGCTTAGGTTGTCATTACTCGCTGTTCATCAATGTTCTATCACTGATGCTTGTTCAGCTGGTATCTTTGACAGAAAAACCAAAGAAATAGTCACAATTTAGACTATTCTTTCTCCAATGCTTCTAACCCTTAAGTTGGTTAGTTTAAAATAATAACCCTGTTTCAAGTCATCGTACTATTTAGAAGCTTTCAGAGTAATATGCAGAACTCCTTCTGCTTGAATATTATCAGTCCATTAATCGTTATTTCAATGAAAAATGCTTGAAAAAAATTATCAAAATAGACAAGATGAAATTTTGTCGAGAGCAAAGCTCAAAATGAATGAATCAATCAAGATAGCAAATTTTGCTAGAATAAAAAATAAGAATAAATTAATCAAGATGGCGTATTTTTTCAAAAATACAAAAAATGAATAAAATGGAAATAGGTGCCCCAAATATCGCAGCATGAGCTTCTCTGCCCCAAGCTCCTTGAAGACCCTTCTGAACTTGATATCTGTCTAGAAGTTCTAGAAGACTTTGTTGATGCCCCGCGATGTAGCATCCCTCCTTCTTGTTAATTTAGGAAAGGACAAGACTACCACATGCCCCACCTTTGATAAAAAAATTGAATTGTCCATTCCTGGGTTTTCAATTCAAAACCGCTTTGGTCTCAAGGCACCCTTTGCGGGTTTTCACCTTGGCCTCTCCTTTTTCTTTTTCTTTTTCATTTTTTTCTTTTCGTTTCTTTTTCAAGTGAAGTATTTATTGCTTGAATCAGAATTCTCAAGATTAGGCAGGTTCTTGCCATCCATCTTGGTCAATATCGACGCTTTTTCAGATAAGACCTTCCACATAAGGTCATCCCCAGTTTGGCATCCACTTTCATCTGAAGTCCTTTTGTATGGGAAGGATTTTCTTTGATATTAGGTCCCCCTCATGGAATTCTTTGGGGTAAACCTTTTTTGGTGAGCATGCATAATTCTCTTTTGGTATGTTTGACCGTGACGGATAACTTTGAACCTTTTCTCTTCAATCAAATTAAACTGATCACATCGGGTCTGGATCTATTCTGCTTCATCCAACTTCAGCTCTGACAAGCCTCGAAGGGTAGGAATATCAACTTTGATGGGTAAAACTGCCCCTATTCTGTATACCAATGACAAATGAGTTGCCCTGGTAGAGGTTTTTTTTGTTTTTTTTATTTTTTTATTTTCTTGTATTCTTTTTTTTTTTGTTTTTTTATTTTTTTTGCCTCCACGGAACTATTTATTTTGGGGCGACGTGGTGTTAATCTTGAACAGACTGCAAACTTCTGATATCGTGTTGTTGTTCAAACTTAGTGCATTATCTGATATGAGCCCTTTGGCATTCCATACCGACATATGATTTCTTTTTCAGGAATTTGCTGACCGTCGACTTTGTGACATCGGCATATGAAGCAACCTCTACCCACTTAGCAAAATAATTGACGACTATAAAGACGAGTTGATGACCGCTAAAATCTTTCGGCGCGATTAGCTCAATGACCTCCATGTCCCACATAGAGAAAGTCTATGGAAAAATCATAATATGAAGAGATAAAGGAAGTACATAAATCTTGCCTTCATAAGTTTGGCACTTGTGGCGTTTCTTGGTATAACTGATACAATCCCCTTCCATGGTGGACCAGCAATACCATATCTCATGATTTACTTGGCTATTGCAAAATCAATGCATGTGTTCCTCAGACACCCTTATAGACCTCTTCCAAGATCTTGTTAGCCTCAAGAGCGTCCACACGTCTTAGTAGCTCAGGCATATCTTGGTACAATCATGCGAAAACATCTTTGAATTCTTGGAGTAACTCAATGACATCTCGCTTTGTCTCTGCGGTGATACAGGCTCTGATCTTCACTTTTTTCTCTTCTTCTAAGCTCACAATTTCCAACTGATTTTTTTTTGTAAAGTAGGATCTGTTTTTCGACTTGCTCTACCATCTTTAATAAATTAGGAGATAAACTACAGTCTCGATCATCTTCAAAGTCCTGAGGTTCCTCTGGACACATCTTGCTCAAAAGGAGATTCTGAGTCAATAACAGTGTCGTTCATATCATTGATATCTAGAGACCAGTTATAGGAACGAAAGAAGGCTCAAAGAACCAATGAATCAAAGGGAAATTATCTGTGTGGTATGAGTATGAATGAAATGAAAGGAACAAAAGAATGTTTGCGAAGACAAAACACAAAGATGCATTTCATTGAAATAAAAAAAAAGTGGACATGTGCCTTTTTCACAAAAGGATTTTCTATTGCTCCCAGGCTTAGAGCAATAAGAGCGTTCCAAATATTACTCTGAAATGGTCCTAATAATTACAAGAATCTCCTTCACAGTCCGGTTGTTTAGAACGCCTCTAGGGATGTAGAAACAAATTCTTGATAATTTTTTTAGTTCCTTCTTCAAAGGCACGAACATCATTCCTTTCCATACCATAGATATCTCCAAAGAATTCCAATTCTTTATCCTCCATCTGGCTCTGTACTAGAGTTCTGAACTCAATGCACTTTTGGATTTTAGGAAAATTATTGTATGCAATGAAATATAATGTTAATGAATGAAAAGATGCATGCAATAAAATGTAATGCAGATGCATGAATGCAAAAAGAGACGTTGATTTCGGTTCAATTCCATTAGAACAACTTTACTAGAAAATAGATCTCTTTACATAATGCAGATATATATACGGCTTTGCCCTCATAGGCAGGGACATTCGATCCTCTTCTTCATTCGAGCGTTAAGATAAATCTCATGAACTTTTCAAAAGAGATGTCTCTTCTATCTCCTTTTTGCTTGATCCGGGCCGCGACTCGTTGCTCACTCATCCTCGTGATGCTCGTTGGCTTCTCTTTATGAAAGTTCAGCGGCTCTCAAATAATCTTTGTCATCTTGAATCCTCAGGCAACGGAGCAATAGTCGTGTAGTCCTCTATTAAACTATCATCCTTCTCTTATCACGTTTTCTTGAACTATATTCGGACAACCGTATTGTCATCCACTTTATCAAAAAACCAATTTTCTTATGACAAGCTCTCTATTTAGCAACTGAACGTGAATCAACACCTCTTTTTTTATGATGAAAATGCAATGCAATCATAACCAAAAAGATAACAGGTTAATACAAAGCAAAAGCAAGCAAGAATAAATAGAATACATATTCCGGTGACCACTAGGGGTTTGAAGTAGTTCTACCTAGGGTGGCTCTTAAGGTCTTCTACATGTGGTTTAGTTCTAAAGCAAGGGTACCCGAACCAGTAGATTCCTCGATCCTCACCCATTATAGGCTCATACAGATTGAGTTCGATTCAGGGGAATACATTTCTTTATGGCTGCACGAAGATGAAAATCTCACGAAGACATAGGTACTGATGTATCCCGAAAGCAATTCACTATCCTACATGGAGGTGAAAACCTCACGAAGGACTAGTTTCTCACTCCCACTTAAAAGGGTGTGACCAGTGGTCATGCAATGCAATGTGCAGAGATATAAAAATAAAATACAGAACATGATGAAAAATATAACTCAAAACAAAAGAGATGCAATGAGAGGATCGTAAATTTAAATCGAATTTTCAACTTTTGACAAAAAGACAAGAAATAATAAACACGTGGCTTAACTCTCTTATTTTGTCCCCAGCGGAGTCGCCAAGCTGTTGACACCATTTTTTTGATGAAACGAGGTCGGCTTGGATTTTAAAAAATGAAAACAAAAATGGGAGTCGCCACCAATCTTTTTTGGTGAGGTGTGATCGGTTCACCTCGTAAAACGGTTGTTCTTAATAAACGGTTTAGATTTATTAAAACAATGCTTTTGGTCTACGAAATTTCAAGAAATAGGTTCGGGAGTCGATTACGTACGAGGAAGGATTAGCACCCTCGTAACGCCCAAAAATTGGTACCTAGTTGATTAGTTAATGTCTTAGTGTCAAAGATTAAAAAACTCGAAAAGAATTTAAAAATACGATCATCTTTATATTTTTAAAAATACTCAAATAAATCAAAATAGAAAATGCCTCCTTATCTCGAAGTAACAAGATGTCACATCCAGTAAGTTAGGACATGACACCTCATATTTTTTAGAGTAAGCTTGCCTTCTATTTTTTATTTAAACCTCATTTATTTTAATTTAAAAAGGATATTCGGTCATTTAGGTTCAATGCGAGAAAAAATCGAAACCCAATAAGTTAGGGCACGACTTCTCGAATTTCCAAATACGGAATATTACCTTTATTATTGAAATTTTAAAAGGATATTTGGCTACTTGGTCGAAAGAGAAATCGAACCCAGCACATTAGGGCACGTTTCCTCAAACTTCCAAACGCAAAATATTGTCTTACTCTAAAATTCTTCTTTCTTTTGAATAATGGGTGAAAGCCGATGGAATTTCTAAGAATAGTACATGCGTAGTTTCTTCGGTTATGCCTTGGGAAATCTTTTCATACGTAAAAGGTTGCACGTGACAAGCAATGATAATGCATCATACATTTGAAATAGCAAAATGTAACATACATAACATTAATACCAATGAATCACAAGGTTAACAAGCACAAAAAATAATAAGGATGATACTAACGATAATACAAGTAACAATAATAATAATATGAGTGACATACCCAACAACAACAACAATAATAAACTATGATAAAGATGATACCAAGGAATCTAGCATTTGAAAATACTTGAAGATTAGCAAGCAATTTGATAATGAAATGATAGTAATAATAACTACGTAAATAACATACACAAATCGATGCATATATGTAAAAGAAAAAATAATAAATAAGATAAATAACAGTGTAAGTTTGATTAAAAATTGAAAATGAGTAAATAAATAAATATTAATGAAAGAGTTTTTTCTTCCTTTAAAAAATATAAAAAAAATTAATTAAACATGATAAGGACCGAATTGAAACCGGGCTAAAAAAACAAGGCTCAAAATTGCAATAAATGAAACAGGGTGCCAGGGGACTGAAATAAAGCGCGCTCAAAGCGCGAGGGACTTCCAGGTTAATATTCCCCACGCCAAAGCACAGTGTTTAAGCACTGACTAAATTGAAACATGCGGAAAATTTGCGGGGCCAGAATTAAAGAAACAAAAGATTGCATTGAATGTGCCGCAGAATTGGAGGGACCAAATGCGCAAATTACCCATTAGGGCAAGAGTGCGCAGGTTTCCCTTCCTTCAAACGGCACCGTTTTATTACATTATAAAAACAAAAAAAAATTCAAAAATCCTCATTTCTGTCGAAAAAAAAAGAAAAGCTAAACTCCTCTTTTCTCTTCTCTCCCCTCACCCTCTTGATCAGTAGACCGCGCCGCCACCATAGCGCCTCCATATTCGCTGGCCGGCATCGCGCGAAGTTGTTTCTGACCAGCGCTATGAAGTGTATTCAACCGCTAGAGCTTCAAGACGGAGATCCCAAGGAAAGAAAAGGTTTTTGGCCCTCCCCTGAGCCCGAATCCGCCGACAGCAACGAATCATCGACGGCGGGTCAATGAGCCGAGTCAGGTCCGTTTTTCACTTCTATTTTACTTCTTTATTTTCGTAGATAAAAAGAAATTAAAAAATGAAACACTAGATCTAAAAAATGAAATATCACATTGAAATATTACTTTTTTTTATTTCTCTTCTGTTCGTGAAAAGAGAGGAAGAAGAAAATTACAATGAGGATCTTTGGCCTTTTTATAGCCGATTACAACTGTTAATCTCTATTTTTTGTCGTCTTGCTATTTGGATTATTCATTGTTGCATGTTGTTCTTCGTTTTGCAGATGTTAGACACGTGGATACAGGCGGCGGCAGAGGCGTGCGAGGCTACAGCTGCAAGGCATGCGGCGGCCATGGGCAGACCTAGGTGCGGCGCACCTAGGGTTTCCTTTGGCTGAAAAATTTTTTAAGTTTTGTGGGTTTTTCTAATTTTTGGGCCTATTGGGTTTGGGCTTGTAACTAAACTGTTTTTATTTTTTATTTTGTTGGTATGGGCCCAGGAAAAAATGGGCTCTTACAGTATGTTTGAATGAATTTTTCTGTTTATTTTACGATAGTTGCTCCGACAACAAATGTAGAATCCTATAGCTCAAACCTGGAGATCAGTTTGGGTGAAAGGTGTTTTATTTGGTGGTATCAGATCTAAGATTGAGTGGATTTTAAGACTAAAACGTAGTGCGTGTTAAGCCTAGAAGTACAGGGCATAATAATTTGCGATAGTGTGATGCCCTCTGGTCCAAATTAACTCTATTTTCGTATAGATAAACCATGTCGGTCAAATCTAACCGTGTCGTATCAAATGAAGTCAATAGTAACGTTCTTGCTTCCAATCAGAGAGTTATTAATATTCTACTTGATCTGCAAGGGCTTGAGAATGAGGCAAGATATACATTTTTCAGATGATGAACCAATGGTTAACATAGTTCACAGGAGCTACCCTTTTAACTTCATAATCCCAAATGCACCCTCCTCTTTTGATTGTGCCTCCTGTGGCACCCCCTCGCCCTCAAAATCCTAATTTGGTAATTTTTAATCGACCTCTGATCGATAAAATTCATAAATGTGGGGAAAAAATTTTCAAGGCAATAAAGATGACGATCCAACGAGAGTTGAGTATTGGCTAGAAACTACTTTGAAGGTTCTAGATGAATTGAAGTGTACCCTAGAGGACTATTTGAAATGTGTTGTATCTCTATTGAAAGAAGAAACATACAAGTGTTGGATGAATCTAATATATATAATTCCAAAAGACCAAGTAAATTGAGATTTCTTCCAAATCGAGTTCAAAAAGATATATGTCAGCCAATTGTATCTCAAGAAGAAAAAAAGAGAATTTATGGAACTAAAATAGGGAGACATGTTTATGGATGAGTATGAACGAGAATTCATCTGTATCAGTAAGTATGCCAGAGAGATTGTGCCTACCGAAGTTGAAATGTGTACCCATTTTGAGTAGGGACTGAATGAAGATATACGTATGCTAGTGGGAGCCCTAGAATTAAAAGAGTCTATTTTCCTATCTGAGAGGGTTTAGTAAATAGAGGACATGCATAACTAGATGAAGCAAGACAAATACAAGATTTTATATTCCAAAAAAATAGACTACGACCAGATCTTTTCCGACTTCTACATCTAAAAATTCGAGAGATGTTCAAAGTTGATTTTTTACTCCATCAGATATTTTCAGAAAAGATGGACCGAGTTTGAATACTATGCGATCGCAGACTACACAGTAGCCTATGGACATTGTGGAAGAATTCACGAGGGTGAATGTGGACTGAAAAGTGGAGTCTATTTTCTATGTGGCTCTAAAAACCATTTAAGACGACATTTCAAATAGGCCATATTAAAGTAAAGAACAGAGTGTAACGCTAGTGTTAACTCTAACGAGGGGTAGGAGACCGGTAACTGGTATTAATGTTGAAGCCAGTTGAAGCAGAACCAAAGACATGACAGTAAGATCTGAAGCTTGTTCACCTGCGAGAGCTTATACGATACGGGCCAGAGAAGAAGTTGATACTCTTAATGTCATATCTGGTACATTTTATTCCTTTTGATGTTATTGTACATGCTTTGATTGATCTTGAATCAACACAATCTTACATATACATTGCATTTGTACCTGAAAGTAATATGTCAGTAGAGTTGATCGAATTCAATGTTAGAATAACAAACCCATTAGGTCATTGTGTCATTGTTAATAAAATATCTAAAGACTGTCAAGTGAGAATTCAGACTCGTGAGTTTCCAGCTAATTTGATGTTGTTGTCGTTTGGCGAGTTTGATATTATTCTCGATATGGACTGGTTAACTCTGCATGATGTTGTAGTCAACTTTAGACAGAAAAGAATATCAATAAGAAGTAAAAATGGTGAATTGGTAAACGTTAGGGCAGATAGATCTAATTGTTTGACCAATATATTATCACTAATGTCTGGTTGAGAACTGATAAAAAGGTTGCAACACCCCAAACCCAGCCTAGACGTTATGGTCGAATCTGACGATGTCACATGGAAAGGGATTTGAAGATAAGATTGTCAAGTTTATAAACCGTTACAGTAAGTTAGCTTTCATTTAATTCGAAAAAAAAAGTAGTTGATTTGCTTTAAAACTTGTCTCTTAACGGAAGCCTTTGTAACCAATTAATTTAGGGAAAATCGTTCCTATTTACGAAAAACCTTAGTTTTTACAAAAAAATCTGTGTTTTGTGGAGTTGCAATTTTTAAAAAAATCCATAAAAACAGTATAAAGTTCAAAATTTAAAGCCAACCAGTCTATAGTCCAAAAGATACATCAAAAACCCAAAATAAGTAATAAATTCTAGGCATTAATGGAAAATAGTCTAAAATTTATGTTTGGCCAACGTCAAGTCCATCGCTGCATCGACCCGTCAAGTCTGGAGATTACCTGTACAAATTAAACAGAGAAAAGGTGAGTTTTCGCAGACTCAGTGTGTAATCCCCACATAAATCATGCATACAGATAATCAACCGAATTCAGTTAGATACAGTCTGGGGCCTGTGCCCATCACAGAATCAGTTTGGGCCTTAACCCGTTCAGATACAGTCTCAAAAATACATTAGGGCCTTGGCCCATATCAAATACAGAATACAGATACAGTAAATTAGAATCCTACCCACCAGCTACTATACACCATCTCCGTCCAACTTACACACCATGTGGGGATTAAATCAACCCACCCATCCCTACACACTATGCTATGCTAAAATGCGGCACATAATTAGAAGGTTGCAGCTGAGCTGCCAAATAACAAACTTAATAGTCTTTCAGACACTTTCTTCAAATATCATCAACCCACCCCGATGTAATGCAATATACAAAATATGTCATGCCATTATGCAATTAATAGCACATACATTCAGATATCATAAGTCATGCTCGGTATAGTAATCAGACAGACAGATCACACAAAAAGGGGTCTAAGTAAAGCTTACCGACCCTACAGTAGGTCCACAGTTGACTTGGGTGACCCGTGCAACCTTACAAAACTTTTTAGAAAAATGGGCTCACACACCCATGTGACCCACTAGGCCCAAATTGGCCTTAGCCGCATGATCCGTTTTTAATGTAATCCGTGCTAGTTAATTATTCATATAGGTTTTCACTCTCTACTTATATGTTCCTTTGAAGCTATCAACTTGAGTCACTATTACTAAATTATTTATATCTTGAGATACAGAATTCTGAATTAAGTTCTACTTGATTTCTTTGAAACTAGACTCAAATACCTTTCTACCATAAAATTTTCAGAATTTTTGGTTCAGCCAATAAGTACAGTAAAATCCTTAAACTTACCTCGGTTCTGTTGTCCAATAGCTTCGACCCTTCTTTTCTAAAAATTAATTATATCATAATACAAAATTTGAATGATGTCTCTATTTGTTTATATTGAAAATAAACTCATTGATAATTTTAACCCCTAATTATTTTTCTCCAATTTTTGATAATTTTCTAAAGTCAAAACAGGGGAACCCGAATTCATTCTGACCTTGTCTCACAAATTTTATTATATCTCACGATTTACAATTCCATTACTTACACTATTTATTCTATGAGAAACAAGACTCAATAAGCTTTAATTCTATATTTCATTAATTCTCTAATTCGATTTCCACAATTTATGGCGATTTTTCAAAGTTAGTCTACTGCTGCTGTCCAAACAGTAAGCAATTTTAGCTTTTCTCCGAATCCCTTATTTTTGAGTTTTGGGTACACACTTGGTTTTGTTTGATGCTAAAACAGTCCCCAAGCACTCCAAAGCATATAATTAAGATACTCAACATCAATTTAACAGATTTAAAATCAAATTGACAACCAAGAACGAACAGAAACCCAACTTACCACCAACGATAACCCTTCATTTAACTATTGTTAAGACAATAAAATTTAATTCACCAGTCCGGGCCTTCCCCTACACCCAAATCGCAGAGCAAAAACATTACCACTTCAGTCTCTAAGAGATTCATGACAGAAATGAAAAGAAACAGTTACCGAAACTAAGCGAGCACTAACCGCATGCGAAAACGAAGAAAAATAAATGGATTTGAGAAAAATCAAGAAGAAGAAAAAGAAGAGAAAGATGGAAAAAATCAAAGAATTTTGGCAAGAGGAGAGGGAGAACAATAGACGGTAGATTTTTTTTTAGAAAAGAAAGTCAAAATTTAGTTATGGGAAAAAAATAAAATAAAATCTCGATAACCCCCAAAATCCCTTAATCTTCTCCCCTAATTCTCACTACACATCCACTACTCAGAATCCCCCTATTACACAACTCTATCCCGAAATTTGAGCCAAAAATAATACCCTTGCCTGTATAGGGATTCGAACACAATACTTCCACCATAATAACACACCATTTAACCACCAAACTAGCAAGCCCATTTTGATGTAATTTACCCAACAATCAAATAAAAGCCTACTAAACAAGAGTAAGGCCTAATTCATTCAAAATACCAAAATTTTCCCAAGCGAAGGCTTAAACTTGGGACCTCTTACTCACCCAGAACACTTAACCACTAAAGCAGATACATAGTTGTGTCATATTTTTACAATAACAAAATTAGAAATTTTGGGGTGTTACAAAGGTTGTGAAGCGTATCTATCCTATATTTTGGATACTAGAGTGCCGGAGTAAAAAATAGAACAAGTTCTGACAGTTAAAGAATTCACTGATGTGTTTCCTAAAGAATTGTCATGGTTACTACTTGACACAAAGGTTCAAATTTGTTATTGATATAACACCAGGAACAGCTCTGATCTCTATTGAACCTTATAGAATGACTCCAACGAAATTGAAAGACTGAAGCCACAATTACAAGAATTGTTAGACTGAGGATTTGTTTGATCAAATGTATCACCTTGGGATGCTCCAATGTTATTTGTGAAAAAGAAAAATGAAACCCTAAGATTGTGTATTGATTACTGAAAACTGAATAAAGTGACCATAAAGAACAATTATTCGTTTCCACGTATTGATGATTAATTTGATCAGTTGAAAGGAGCAACCATGTTTTCTATGATTGATCTTCGATCGGGTTATTACCAACTCAAACTCAAAGAGCCAGATATGTTAAAAATGTAACAGCTCGATTTTGATCCTAATTGGACAAAGTGGTTTCGGGACCACAAATCTGAGTCAAAAAAATATTTTAAAATTATTTTTAGTATTTTCAGTATGCAAATTACAGTGTGTGAAAATTTCGTATGAAAATTTGATCGTTTGAGTACTCAATTTGATAAAAAGGGCTTGATTTCGTAAAATGAAAACTTAAGGATTTAATTTAAAAGTATCTATTTGTTGATGTCTTTTTAATTAGGAGGCTTAAAAGTGTAATTAACCCACTATATTGATAGTGGATGGTTATGTACTAAATTAACCTTAATGATTTTATATTATAAATTATGTAAATAAGGTTAAATAGGTAAATAGATATATATTATATAATATACTTTAATTAAAAGACATAAAAATTGGTTAGTTTTCATCTTCCTCAAGCCGAAATTGAGAAAAGAAAAGGGAGAAACATCCAAGTTAGGTTCCGGCCATTAGGGAGCTTGATTCAAGGTTCGTTTTTGTTCGGTTTTTAAAAAATTTTCCGTTTTTGTGATCATTACTTCGTGTTCTATGAAACTCATGCTTTAATTTTAGAAATTGATGGTGATTTTGAGAGATGATTGCTTGAGCTTTTTGTTAGTTAATGGTGAAATATGAAAGATATGTGAAAGATTAACATGTTTTGTATTTGAATTTTTTGTGAAATTGAGTAATTAGGGCTAAATTGTGAAATTAAATTTTTGAGGGACTAAAATGTGAAATAAATGAAATGTGTGGACTTGTATGAGCACTAAGAATATTCGGCCCTTGTATGGTGTGGCAAATTTTGTGTATTTTTTGTTTTATGCAATAGGGACTAAATTGTAAAAAGTGTAAATATCAGGGGAAAATGGTAATTTGCCCATTTATGTATTTTTGGACAAAATTGAATATAATAATATTTAAAATAGCTCATTTTGAATATGTTTAGATCATGAACCAAAGAAATTGGAGTTGGATCGAGGAAAAGCTAAAGTCGTCGACTAATTGTTTGGTTTCGATTTTTCACTGTTCGAGTTAAGTCTATTAGCTATTAAATGTTATTAAATTAGTATATATGTATGTATATGTATTGTATTTCTGCTGAACTATAATTTAAAGTATATTGATGATGCGGTCGTTGAAAGCACCAAAAATATCCTAACCCTAATAAATAATGAAAAAGAATAGTAAAAGGGAAGGTGGGTCGAATCCTCAGGGACTGGATTTGCACAATATCTTGTTCTGTGAAATCTCAGCAGAATCTTGCCCAAGAAAACCTGCGCTCTGGAAAAAATAAAAAAATAAGAAAATAACAGAATTAAAAGTTTGCATCTGGAAATGAAAAAATAAAATAAAAACAGAATTAAGAATATTGAATCGAAAATTCGAGAAATTAAAAATAGAGTTGAGAGAAAGGAAATTCTTATGGGAGATTCTAGCCTCCAGTTGTCTCGTTTCGCCTTGGGTTCAATCCTCGACTTTTAGATGATCCTTCCCAAATCGAATAAACCAGTTATAGTGGAAGAGGACGCCTACAACCACCAGCTCCAAGGATTTAGACTTACGATTTGGTAGAACCTAACTCTAGCCAACAATTACTTCTGTGGGATCGTCTTATGTTAGATCAACGCTTCTCAATGGTGAATCCCACGCCATTTTGTCTCTTGGGCTCGCCAACCTCTGACGCAGTAAGCTAACAAACCGACTGTGCAACCTTACCAAAACATACAAAGCGAACAGCTTACTTCTTAAGGGACATGGACAGAAGCGTCAGTCCCGTAGTGCGGAGAAATGATGAATACTCGGTGAGGAGGCTAAGTACAGACTCTAAGCCTCAAGAACCATTTTTCAGGAATATCGACAACCTTCAGCTAAATGGGTTTAGTTGCTCATGGTTGTTGTGGAAAAGAAAATAAATCAAACAAAAATGGAAATTTTATTGAAAAGAAGTATGAGAAGAACAAAAGCCTAGACTTTGGGGGAGAGAGTGTTTTCCAAAAAAAGATCGATCACTTTTGAGTCATTTCACCCCCTATTTATAGTGCTAGGGGAGATAGTCTAATCCTACTTAAATTCCTAAAAGATAAATACATTTAATTGAAGATAAATAAAGATAAATAAAATAAAATCCTAAAAATAATCTTTAATAATTATCTCAATATTAATTATCCTAATATAATTAAAATAGAGTTTAATAGAATAAAATCTCTTCTTTTTGCATTCCAACCCTTGTGTCCTCCATGCTTGCACTTTTGGCACCGACTTTTCCTTGTCTCGCACATTGGCCCATTTTATCTCTAAATTCACGCTTTTGGCTCTTAATTTTGCTTTTGCCTCAAATTTAGTCCCTATAAGATAAAAGATCATAAATAGCTCAAATTAGCAGGATCATACTCAAAATAAATACATAATTAATACATAAAAATACGTTATTCTAGAGTGTTATCAATTGATTTAATAAATTTAAAGTATAAATGAATTATATATAAGTATTTCTAATGTTCGAACAAATAAGTTTATACTTATATAAATTTTTGCAAATGGTTAAAGTATGAAAGGTATATAAGTATATATATAAATGTTCTTGAACATGGTTGAAGTATGAGGGTTTCATATGTATATACAATATTCAAATTCACGTATGTATATACATGTATAAATTATTGATTTAATCAAAGGTATAGATATCATAAATATATACAAAAGGTTCGAATGAATTTATATGTATATACATGGTAAACTTTTGGATTTGATTTATGATATGTATGTTATAAAAGTATATGATAAATTCGATTAAGCATGCAAATATACATGTGTATGTTTCTGCATTGAATTTAGATATGTTACTATTTAAGTGTATGAGGTTCGATTATACATTATACATGTATAAATTCTTGTTATGAAATTAAGTATGAATTTATATAAGTACATGATAAATTTGAATATATATATGTACGTACAGGTATAATTTCTTGTATCGAAATTAGGCATGGAATTATATATTGATATATGAGGTCAAATGTATATGTATATATATGTTTAAGATTTGCATTGTATCAAAAGTATGAAATTGTTAGCTTAGATTATTTTAATATGTTCGAATGTTAAATGTATATTATTTAAGTATAAAATAAGTTAAATATTATGATAGTAGCAGTTGAATCTATAGTTTAAAGTTATATATAAATGTATTCGGTTGAATCATTGAATTATCAAGTTTGGAATTGGTGATTGAACTTTATATAACTATGTGTATCAAAGATATAAGTTATGAATTTTAAGTTGAATCTTTATGCATGGATTTTGTATACGTATATAGTTCGAAAATGAATTATATCTTATGTGAATTGAGTATTCAGGCTCAGCGCCTAGCAGGTAATTGCCAGTGAATCAATTCAGGCTTAAAGCCTAGCAAGCTAAGTGGCAGTGAACTGAATTAGGCTAGAAGCCTAGCAGGCTAAGTGCCGGTGATTTGAATCAGGCTTTAAGCCTAGCAGGCTAAGTGCCGATGAATCTGTTTAAATTAAGTGATTATATACATTGGGTATATATATGATTTGGTTATTTATATTGGATACATATATGAACATCTGTTTATTTGTTTTTGATGAGCATATAAACATTTGAATCTTTGTGTTTAGTGAATATATATATTGGTTATCATGAAATTGTTGGACATATACATATGTGTATGGATTCGACATGTGTGGATTATAAGTATATATATATGTGCATTCGGTACATGTGGTTGATAAGTATAAATATATGATTTTGGCATATGTATTTGAATAATATATATGCATTCGATAAAGTGCAATCGATAAGTACACTAGCAATCAATATATGCAATTAATGAGAATGTTGATAACTCGGTTATATGCATATAATGTATATACATATGTTCGTTTATATGTATTAGTTAAATATACATTCTTTAGATATCAACAAAATGACTTAAGATATTAATATTTGAATAGTAATTATATTGGATATTTGTGATCTCAACAAATTTACTAAAGGAATTATATGATTTTTTTATAAGTATTTTAGTTATGCTATAGGCTTACTAAGCTAAAAAAGCTTACTTTGTTTGTTTACGTCTCTCTGTTTTATAGACTTAAAGAACAAGTTACAAGCTCGGGGATCGTCAGCAAGATCATCACTCTATCTACAATCTCGGTATTGAAATGTTGAAAATTTTAACTTATGGCATGTATAGGCTGGATAATATTTTGAAAGTCGTACTTTGATGTATAGTATATGTACTTAATAGCTATACGAATATGGCTTATTTTCTTATAGTTTAACTGGATTGAAATCTTATGTTCTATTTAAAATAGTCGAAGTAGAATTTATATATTATACTTATTTTATACTGGATGTCTGTTTTGATTTTTGTTTGATTAGTAATGCATCTTAACCCCAAATTCAGCGATGGACAAGGGTTAGGGGTGTTACATTTAATTGGTATCAGAGCTAACGTTTAGTCAGTTATAGGACTAACGTAGCGCCTGTGAGTCTAGCTATACTTGTCATATTTTATATTCCGATAGTGTGATAATTTTTGACATCTGAAAATATGTTTTCGTATAGTAATGGATCTGAGTCGTGCTGTAGCTGATGACGTTGAAAGTATAGCGCCTATTGCCACACAATAGGGAGTGCCAGTTAAGTCCCGACCTAGCTCGAGTAGCCAAGAGGGGGAGGTTAAACAAGTCTTCTACCAAATGATGAATGAATGGTTTACTCAATATATTAGAACCAATCTGGTTGTGCAACAACCCCCACTTCAAAATAATCCGTCTTCGATACCTTTGATACCTCCGATGATTGATCCGATAAGGTTAAGTAAGCCCCCTGTTGATAAAATTAAAAAATACGGGGCTGAAGAATTTAAGGCTACAGTTAATGATGATGCTGAGCGGGCTGAATTTTGGCTTGATAACACTATCCGTGTATTTGAAGAATGTCATGTACACCCGAAGAATGTTTGAAATGTGCCATATCCTTGTTACGTGACTTTGTCTACCATTGGTGGAATACTTTAGTGTCAGTTGTACCGAAAGAGCATGTCATCTAGGATTTTTTTCAGACGGAGTTTCGCAAGAAATATATCAGTCAGAGATTCATTGATCAGAAATGTAAAGAATTTCTTGAACTTAAACAGAGTCGTATGACTGTTACTAAATATGAGTGAGAATTTGTGCGACTTAGCAGATATGCCCGAGAGTGTGTGTCGATTGAAGCTATTATGTGTAGGAGATTTGAAGATGGGCTGAATGAAGACATTAAACTGTTAGTTGGTATACTTGAGATAAAAGAGTTTGTGGTACTTGTTGAACGAGCTTGCAAAGCTGAAGAACTCGAAAAAGAGAAGAGAAAGGCTGACTTTGAAGCTAGCGATTCTCGTAAAAGAACATTCAGTAAATCATTTCAGTCGACTTCATAGAAATTCAGAGAAGATCACGGTCGATCTAAAGCTACTGCAGGGTTTTCTAGAAGGGATCGAGATCGACCTCCTGTGAGTTCACAAGTTACTTCAGTTGCTAGTGTTGGTAATGTTCGACAAAATAGATCGGAGTGCAAGCATTGTGGTAAATGGCATCTAGGAGATTGCAGATTGCATGATCGGTTTTACTTTAAGTGTGGATCAAAGGATCATTTTATTCGAGAGTGTCCGATGGTGGCCGAGCAAAACACAATACAAAGTACCAGACCGAGTAATGTGTCAGTACGAGGTAGACCACCCAAGTATACAGGTAATGTAAGTAGTAGTCAGAGAGGGACAAAGGACACGATAGTTTGATCTGAAGCTCATGCACCTGCCAGAGCATATGTCATCCGTGCTCGAGAGGAGGCTTCTTCCCTGATGTTATTACTGGTGCTTTCACTCTTTATGATACTAATGTTATTGCATTGATTGATCCTGGTTCGACTCATTCATATGTGTGTGGGACTTTAGTATCCAGTAAGACTCTGCCTGTTGAGTCTACTGAGTTTTTCATTAGAGTATCAAACCCCCTAGGCCGGTGTGTTTTGGTTGACAAAGTGTGTAAGAATTGTCCGTTAATGTTTCGAGATTGATGTTTTCCGGCTGATTTAATGTTGTTGCCATTCGACGAGTTTGATATTATTCTGGGTATGGACTAGTTGACTTTACACGATGCTGTTGTAAATTGTAAAAGGAAGACTATTGATTTGAGATGTCAGAATAATAAGATTATTCGGGTTGAATCTAATGATTTGAATGGTTTACCTGCTGTGATATATTCGATGTTAGCTGAGAAGTATGTGAGAAAGGGCTGCCAAGCTTACTTTGCATATGTGATTGATAGTAAAGTGACTGACAAGAAGATTGAATCAGTACCAGTTGTGTGTGAATATCCGGATGTGTTTCTTGAAAAGTTTCCAGGGTTGCCGCCGATTAGAGAGGTAGAATTTGGGATTGAGTTAGTACGAGGGACGACTCCGATATCCATAGCTCTGTATAGAATGGCACCTACAGAATTAAAAGAATTGAAAGCTCAGTTGCAAGAAATGACAGATAAGGGTTTCGGGAGACCGAGTTTCTCCCCTTGGGGCGCACCAGTTTTGTTTGTGAAAAAGAAAGATGGGACAATGAGAATGTGTATTGATTACAGACAACTCAATAATGTGACCATAAAGAATAAGTATCCGGTGCCATGGATTGATGATTTGTTTGATCAGTTGAAAGGGGCCACTGTGTTTAGTAAGATAGATCTGAGGTCAAGCTATTATCAGTTGCGAGTTAAAGAATTTGATGTGCCAAAGACTGCTTTCAGAACGAGATATGGACATTATGAGTTTCTGCTCATGCCTTTTGGACTTACTAATACACCTGCAATTTTCATGGATTTGATGAATCAGATTTTTAGACACTATCTAGATCGGTTTGTAGTAGTGTTCATAGATGATATTTTGATCTACTCCCGTGATGAGACCGAGCATGCCGAACATTTGAGACGTGTTACAGACTTTACGAGATAAACAGTTGTATGCAAAGTTCAGTAAATGTGAGTTCTGGTTACGTAAAGTCGGTTTCCTGGGTCATGTTGTATCAGTATCTGGTATTAGGGTTGATCCAAGTAAAGTTTTAGCTATACTTGATTGGAAACCTCTAAAAATTGTCTCTGAAGTTTGAAGTTTTCTGGGATTAGCTGGTTACTATAGAAGATTTGTGAAAGGTTTTTCTATGATTGCGACTCTGATGACGAAATTGTTGCAGAAAGATGTTAAATTTGAGTGGTTCAAAAAGTGTTAGAAAACCTTCGACCAGTTGAAAGCCTTATTGACTGAAGCTCCAGTATTGATCCAGCCAAAATCGGGAAAAGAATTTGTTATTTACAGTGATGCATCTTTAAATGGTATGGGTTGTGTATTGATGCAGGAAGGTCAGGTCATAGCTTATGCTTCGAGACAACTGAAATCGCACGAAAAGAATTATCCAACACATGATTTAGAGTTGGCAGCTATTGTATTTGCGTTGAAGATATGGCGTCATTACCTGTTCGGCGAGAAATGTCATGTTTACTCCGATCATAAGAGTTTGAAATATTTGATGACACAGAAAGACCTGAATCTGAGACAGCGTCAATGGTTAGAGTTGCTTAAGGATTACGATCTGATGATTGATTATCATCCAGGAAAAGCTAATGTTGTTGCTGATGCACTGAGTAAAAAATCATTGTTTGCTTTGCATGCATTGAACACTCATTTAGTTATGTCTGATGATGGTATGATAATAGCTGAGTTGAAAGCAAAACCGCTATTTGTTTAATAGATTTGTGAGGCTCAGAAAGCCGATGAGGAATTAATTGCAAAACGGGCTCAGTGTGACTTAAACGTTGATTCAGAGTTTCTAGTTGATGCTGAGGATTGCTTGAGGTACAAAAACCAATTATGTGTTCCAAAAAATTTAGAGTTAATTCAGATGATCTTGAATGAAGCTCACAGTAGTCGATTATCCACTCATCCAGGTAGCACGAAAATGTTTAATGATCTTAAACAACACTATTGCTGGCACGGTATGAAGCGAGACATTTCTGACTTTTTTTCGAAGTGTTTAATATGTCAGCAAGTAAAAGCCGAACATCAAGTACCTTCAGGGTTGCTTCAGCCGATCATGATACCTGAATGGAAATGGGACAGAGTCACGATGGATTGTATCTAGTTGACCGTCAACACCGAACAAGAGAGATGCTATTTGGGTTGTAGTGGATAGATTGACTAAATTGACACATTTTCTTTCGGTTCGCACAGAATATTCTCTTGATCAGCTAGCTGAGATATATGTTTCACAGATTGTGAGGTTGCCTGCTGTACCTATTTCGATAGTTTCGGACAGAGGCCCGAGATTTACATCATGGTTTTGGAAGAAACTACTAAATGCTTTGGGAACAAAACTGCACTTTAGCACAACTTTTCACCTGCAAACAGATGGTTAGTCCGAATGAATCATTCAGATACTCAAAGATATGTTGAGATGTTGCATTCTCGAGTTTAAAGGTACATGAACGATACTTTCCTTTGATTGAATTTTCATATAATAATAGTTTTTAGTCTAGCATCAAAATGGAACCCTACGAGGCTTTATACAGTCGTAAATGTCGTACACCATTGTATTAGACCGAGCTTATCGAGAATAAGATACATGGGGTTGATTTGATTAAAGAAACTGAGCAGAAAGTGAAAGTAATTCGGGATAGTTTGATGGCAGCATCGGATCATCAGAAATCATATGCAGATTTGAAAAGAAAATATATAGAGTTTCAATTTGGGGACAAAGTGTTTTTGAAATTCTCGCCGTGGAAGAAAATACTCAGATTCGGTCGTAAAGGTAAATTGAGTCCGAAATTCATTGGACCTTATGAGATTATTGAGCTTATCGGGCCGGTTGCTTATAGATTGTTGTTGCCACCTGAGCTAGAAAAGATTCACAATATATTCCATGTTTCGATGCTTCGTAGATACCGATCTAATCCTTCACATGTGATTAATCCATCAGAGGTTTAGATTAAATCTGATATGTCATACGAAGAAAAACCGATTCGTATTTTAGCTCGTGAAATTAACGAGTTACAAAATAAGAGAATTTCGTAAGTTAAAGTACTATGGTATAAACACAGAGTCGAAGAAGCAACATGGGAGCTAGAGGATGCAATGAAAGAACGTTATCTAAACCTATTCACCGGAAAGATTTTCGGGGATGAAAATCCCAAAGGGGGGAGAGTTGTAACAGCTCGATTTTGACCCTAATGGGATAAAGTGGTTTCGAGACCACAAACACAAGTCAGAAAAATATTTTAAAATTATTTCTAGTATTTGCAGTATGTGAATTACAGTGTGTGAAAATTTCGAATGAAAATTTGATCGTTTGAGTGCTCAATTTGATAAAAAGGGCTTAATCGCGTAAAATGAAAACTTAAGGATTTAATTTAAAATCATCTATTTGTTGATGTCTTTTTAATTAGGAGGCTTAAAAGTGTAATTAACCCACTATATAGATAGTGGGTGGTTATGGACTAAATTAAACTTAATGATTTTATATTATAAATTATGTAAATAAGGTTAAATAGGTAAATAGATATATATTATATAATATACTTTAATTAAAAGACATAAAAATTGGTTAGTTGTCATCTTCCTCAAGCTGAAATTGAGAAAAGAAAAGGGAGAAACATCCAAGTTAGGGTTCGACCATTAGGGAGCTTGATTCAAGGTTCGTTTTTGTTCGATTTTTGAAAATTTTTACGTTTTTGTGATCGTTGCTTCGTGTTCTATCCAACCCATGCTTTAATTTTAGAAATTGATGGTGATTTTGAGATATGCCATTGGTGAATGCTTGAGCTTTTTGTTAGTTAATGGTGAAATATGAAAGATATGTGAAAGATTAACATGTTTTGTATTTGAATTTTTTGTGAAATTAAGTAATTAGGGCTAAATTATGAAATTAAATTTTTGAGGGACTAAAATGTGAAATAAATGAAATGTGTGGACTTTTATGAGCACTAGGAATATTCGGCCCTTGTATGGTGTAGGCAAATTTTGTGTATTTTGTGTTTTATGCAATAGGGACTAAATTGCAAAAAGTGTAAATGTTAGGGGCAAAATGGTAATTTGCCCATTTATGTGTTTTTGGACTAAATTGAATATAATAATATTTAAACTAGCTCATTTTAAATATGTTTAGATCAAGAACCAAAGAAATCGGAGTTAGATCAAGGTAAAGCTAAAGTCGTCGATTAATTGTCCGGTTTCGATTTTTCACTGTTCGAGGTAAGTCTATTAGCTATTAAATGTTATTAAATTAGTATATATGTATGTATATGTATTGTATTTTTGCTGAACTATAATTTAAAGTATATTGATTTAATAAATTTAAAGTATAAATGATTTATATATAAGTATTTCTAATGTTCGAACAAATAAGTTTATACTTATATAAATTTTTGCAAATGGTTAAAGTATGAAAGGTATATAAGTATATATATAAATGTTCTTGAACATGGTTGAAGTATGAGGGTTTCATATGTATATACAATATTCAAATTCACGTATGAATATACATGTATAAATTATTGATTTAATCAAAGGTATAGATATCATAAATATATACAAAAGGTTCGAATGAATTTATATGTATATACATGGTAAACTTTTGGATTTGATTTATGATATGTATGTTATAAAAGTATATGATAAATTCGATTAAGCATGCAAATATACATGTGTATGTTTCTGTATTGAATTTAGATATGTTTCTATTTAAGTGTATGAGGTTAGATTATACATTATACATATATAAATTCTTGTTATGAAATTAAGTATGAATTTATATAAGTACATGATAAATTTGAATATATATATGTATGTACAGGTATAATTTCTTGTATCGAAATTAGGCATGGAATTATATATTGACATATGAGGTCAAATGTATATGTATATATATGTTTAAGATTTGCATTGAATCAAAAGTATGAAATTGTTAGCTTAGATTATTTTAATATGTTCGAATGTTAAATGTATATTATTTAAGTATAAAATAAGTTAAATATTATGATAGTAGCAGTTGAATCTATAGTTTAAAGCTATATATAAATGTATTCGGTTGAATCATTGAATTATCAAGTTTGGAATTGGTGATTGAACTTTATATAACTATGTGTATCAAAGATATAAGTTATGAATTTTAAGTTGAATCTTTATGCATGGATTTTGTATACGTATATAGTTCGAAAATGAATTATATCTTATGTGAATTGAGTATTCAGGCTCAGCGCCTAGCAGGTATATTGACAGTGAATCAATTCAGGCTTAAAGCCTAGCAGGCTAAGTGGAAGTGAACTGAATCAGGCTAGAAGCCTAGCAGGCTAAGTGGCAGTGAACTGAATCAGGCTAGAAGCCTAGCAGGCTAAGTGCCGATGAATCTGTTTAAATTAAGTGATTATATACATTGGGTATATATATGATTTGGTTATTTATATTGGATACATATATGAACATCTGTTTATATGTTTTTGATGAGCATATAAACGTTTGAATCTTTGTGTTTAGTGAATATATATATTGGTTATCATGAAATTGTTGGAAATATAAATATGTGTATGCATTCGACATGTGTGGATTATAAGTATATATATATGTGCATTCGGTACATGTGGTTGATAAGTATAAATATATGCTTTTGGCATATGTATTTGAATAATATATATGCATTCGATAAAGTGCAATCGATAAGTACACTAGCAATCAATATATGCAATTAATGAGAATGTTGATAACTCGGTTATATGCATATAATGTATATACATATGTTCGTTTATATGTATTAGTTAAATATACATTCTTTAGATATCAACAAAATGACTTAAGATATTAATATTTGAATAGTAATTATATTGGATATTTGTGATCTCAACAAATTTACTAAAGGAATTATATGATTCTTTTATAAGTATTTTAGTTATGCTATAGACTTACTAAGCTATAAAAGCTTACTTTGTTTTTTTACGTCTCTCTGTTTTATAGACTTAAAGAACAAGTTACAAGCTCGGGGATCGTCAGCAGGATCATCACTCTATTTACAATCTCGGTATTGAAATGTTGAAATTTTTAACTTATGGCATGTATAGGCTGGATAATATTTTGAAAGTCGTACTTTGATGTACAATATATGTAATTAATAGCCATACGAATATAGCTTATTTTCTTATAGTTTAACTGGATTGAAATCTTATGTTTCGTTTAAAATGGTCAAAGTAGAATTGATATATTATACTTATTTTATATTGGATGTCTGTTTTGATTTATGTTTGACTAGTAATGCCTCTTAAACCCAAATTCAGTAAGGGACACGGGTTAGGGGTGTTACAAAAAACCCTTTCCGAACTCAATACAAATATTATGAATTTCTAGTAATGTTGTTTGGTCTAACTAATGCTTCAACCATTTTTATGGATCTGGTGAATAGAATTTTTCGATCGTATTTGGATAGATTTGTTATTATGTTCATAGATGATATTTTGATTTACTCAAAGGATGAAAATGATCATGATTAGATCAAAGAACTGTGCTACAAACCTTGCGAGAGAAACAATTGTATGTAAATTTTAAAAAATGTGAGTTCTGGCTACAATAAGTGGGATTTTTGAGCCACGTGATATCAGCTAAAGGTATCTGAGTTTATCCAAATAAAATTTCAGCAATTGTGAACTGGAAAAGTCTGAGGAATGTCATAGAGGTGTGAAGTTTTTTGGGACTAGCTGAATATTATTCCAAGTAATTTTTGATGTAATAGCTTAGGGTATCACATATAGACAACACACATCCATATTACTCTCATTCCAAAGAAGCCAATGCCACCTGCAAAGCCAATTCTGTCAACAAATATCCATTTAGAAAATCTAATATGGCTTTTATCATATTATCATATAGAACACTACTAATTCACATTTCCATCATACATATGATGGTTGGATTATGCACTACCTACCCCAATTACATTCCAAAACAGATTCTTCACAGTACAGCTAAAAAAGAATAAATGAAAACACAACTACCAAGCATCAGACATAACCTTACCATCCTTTACAAGGATAGTAAGAAACTTATCCATAGAGTCCTGATGGTTTGGATGATGAGAAAAGTTGAGAGGGGTAAAATAAACAGTGAGAAAGGAAAAGTTTGGATCTCTTATGGTTTTTTTTGTTTCAGCATCTCCATTTCTTCTCTTCTTTTTCTTTTACTATTTTGTTTAATTCTTAAATTGGGTTTCCACTGTGGCTAGTTAACTGGCCACATCAGCTAGTTAATAGGCCACGTCACCTATCTCGTTAGGCCTATAACAGAAAATGTTAGTGGGTGACTGACTTGTCACTTTTCAATAACATTAGTGACTGGTTTGTTAGTTTTCTAAAGTTTAGTGACTGAGTTGAAAGTTTAGTGACTGTTTTGTTATTTTATCAAACTTGAGTGATTATTGGTTTAGTTTGCCCTAAGATGTATTCAAACTCATTTGGAATGCCCATATGATTCTTTTCATAGTTCCACTAGTTCAAAAAAAGTTTTGTAACACCTTATACCCGACCCTATTTACCGGATCCGAATATAAGATACCACAATACTTTCATACTTAACAAAATTTTACAATTTATGAAAACCATACTGAATGTACCTTTTATTTATTTAAAATCTTTTTTAAGTCAAAAGGTTTGAATGAAATGTTTATCGTTTGTCACAAACTCTCAAAGGTAGTATAAAGCCTTACAACATAAATGTTTGATAAGTCAGACATAATCATAGCATATATTACTATTTGTCATTTGAAAACATGTTTCTAAAAAGTTCCTCTATATGCATAACATCGCCCTATGATCAGCCACTTCGGTGCATTTCTGGCTTGGTCCTTTCGAGCAGGTTAGTTCAACTCAAAAACTTGTATTACAAATAAACGTCTATAATTTCAACAGAACTTAGTGAATCTTAAACATTATTACCTTTAATCGATGTCGTTGAGTTTCCCTTAAATTAAGAATTTTATACTTTCTTTTAAACTTTTGAGGATACTTTTTTAATTCCTAACAGATAATTATGTGCCAACCTTCAACTTGACCACCTTGTACATGCTCCACTAGATTGGCGGATCACAAACTACGCAATTTATAATTGATCTTACTCCACACATATTTTAAAGATAGAAGTTGGATGAAATTCTTATACTGGCACTACTCTTGGCAGATTCCTATATTGGCTTTGACGACCATCAGAATACCAAGTACAACGTATCTTTGGGTATATTTAAAAGACAATCTCATTTCAAGGAACATAATATTCTTGATCATCCAAAAGAAATCCCAAATGACTTCGAAACATACAAGAGAATATCCAATTTTTGGCGAACACTTACACCACTCATGGTTCCAGGTGCACGAAGCTTTCTGTCCAGAGGGGTCACAATGGTGGGTTCAACAATCGGCATACTACCGAGAATTCTTTCAGAAAATGCCTCAAGAACGTATTCAGGTATCACCACAAAAGCGGATTCACAACTCGTCAATTAGGCATTGCAGGATTCATAATGCAGACCTTCTAGAAAACTTGCCACAAGTACTCCTATATTACTCTACCGTTGGAGCTTTCTAAATAATATGCCACGAAAGCTTTTTCAGAGAATTCACCACAAGGGTTTTACAGATAGTTCACCACAAAGGCTTTATAGATAATATGCCACAAAGGCTTTCCAGGTAACCTGTCGTGTTTAGCGATATGGATTTGCCTAAACTCAACATCACCTGAGGTTTGCCCATCATCACCCCAAGGACACACAACAACCCTAGAAGATAAATGCAGCTCATCCGCCATTTCCAGAATATGCCATGGCCATGGTCTTTCCACATAATTGTCACACTGGCCTTTTCTCGTGTTTACTATTCCGATGGATCATATATTTACGGTCTCGATAGACTACATTTCAACATACTAGCCTTCGTGTTAATTGTCCCGACGGACGTCATTAAGGTACCACCGCGGGGGTCCGTTATCGTATCACATATATTATTGACACTTCGTCTGAACCCCTTTTACTGCCAACATACATTGTCATGCATCACTCAAATGACATAATGAACATGTTTACACAGATTTCATTCATACTCTCAGCCAAACCTTATTTTTTAATGCATAATTTTCCATATACGATTACCACACATCGTCATTACCATGCAGTGCAATATACACGTCAATACATACATATAGATGCTTTATGGGTAATCACACAAACAAGCATACATACTACAGTTTCTAAAGAATACATTCTTATCTAAGTGTAAAGCGATCATACAAGGGTCATGATATTATTATGCGCAGGAGACAGGTCTAGAGGCTTACTAGAGACTCACTTTACCCTCGACCTGGAGCTTTCATTTCAAATGTTCATCCCAAACCAGCAGCAGTAACTATTTAAAAGATTATAAGATTTTCATTAGAATCCCTATTATAGATATTTTACTAACATTTCAATCACATGCAACCCTTATGTAGGGTTTTCCACTCATACCTTACTGTTCTTATACCTTTTTAACATCCTTACTAATAGTTTAAATACGATTTTGTAACTTTTTAAAATTGAGTGACAAAAGCGTAAACTTACTAATAATTTAGTGACCTGAAGTATAGTTTACCCAAAAATTAATATTTCAAACTTTTACTACATTTCCGTTAAATAAATAGAAGGGATTTGTACATTTTTAAAATGTTAAATTTAGCTAATAAAATAATAAAGTCCAAATTTATAAAAATATAAAAACATTGAAGTAATTATGCTTTTCTTAAAGAAAAGCTAAGTATACTATTTTACTATTTTCCTCCAGATCATGGTATTGATTTAAAAAAAAAAAAAACCTTCGCTCACCATTTTTTTTTCTAAAAAATAAAAATATGGAAATTGAAAGTAGTGTATATTTGTGTGGCTTCAATATCTCTCTCATTTCTCTCTCTGGATTATCTCTTTACCACCATCCTTTGCTTCAAATCCATTGCTTATTGGTCCAAATTTCCATCTCTTCACTGCTCTCAAACCAAAATTCAAAAAAGAGAAAAAATGCGTAACGTCTTCTCGAATTCGAAACCCGAATGAGACAATCCTCAAATCTATTTCTTTTCTATCAGCTCCTCCATCCGGCAATTACCTCTCTCTCCTCTTCTCTTTCTGTTTTTTTTCTTGTTGATGTGTTTGATCATTGAGTTATTGTTTAATGCTTAGTTCGATTTCAATGAGATTACTCTGCTACTGTAGAAATGGCTTCTGCTTCTTCCTTATCCGGTGAGTTTCACTTTTTTTTTTTAAAAAAAACTATTTTTATTTATTTTCTAAGCTCTCCGATTCACTTTGTTTCTTGTTTGGATACTACGAAGGATTGTTTAGGAAAATGACGGAATATCTGTTCTCCGGTGCTTGTTTCTTCACTTAAAATTCGACTTAGTTTGGATTTTTAAGCAACTAAAAGAGTGTGAAGAATTTAATTCTTGTTCTTTATTTCAACTCCGATTTTATTTATTTATTTTGGTGTTTGGTTCATTTGATTGCAGTTTCCTTGGAATGCGTGAATATATGTAAGTTAACGAAAGCGGAAGGAAGTGGAAGGTTTGACTGTAGTGTTCTTTCTTGTGCTTCAAAAGCTCCAAGAGTCTTAACTGGATTCCTTGCCAGCACTGCCAATCCTTCTCAATCTTCATCCTTCGCCGACGCCCGCCACCGAAGAAGAAATCGTATCAGATCAGTAAGTTTGATTTTTACTTCTCCAGCTTAGTCTTTGTTAGATTTTTAGAATTTCAAAAGCTTGTTAAATTATATCTCTTCATCGGAGATGATTTTTAGATTGAATTTACTTTATTTGATGTATTTGTAATTTATTTCATTTATTGATGCTGTGGTAAGAGAATAGGACATTGACTCTTGTAATAGGCCTTTCAATCAGATTCCAAACTGATACATAGGAGAGGTTGTTAATGTTAGGTTGACAAAAATGACATGTTTTGGTGAGCTCAGACTGTGAGTTGGTGGGTTCTTTAATGCGTGGAATCATCCAAAAAGTTGTTCGTGAATTACTTAAATTAAAAAAAAAAGAGTATGTTGTATTAAGGTTTGGAACATTTTGAAAAAAAAAATTATTGGGCAACTAAAAGCTGCAATTTCTTAAGGCATTTATTTGAAATATTTATCTTTTATTTGTTTTTAAGTTATGGTGCTATATAACGTGACTTACGAATTGCATGCATAGACAGCATAGTTGCTAATGCTTTTTTGCTAATCCAATCTTGTGTTTTTACCAGGCTCCTGATGTAGGTGGATGGCATTCTATGGATGTTTCCGCGTTTGTACTGCTTGAAAAACTCTTTAGGTCAAGCTTGCTTCATGTTGGCTGTAAAAGATGGCAGTTCTATTGTTCTTCATCTGTCTTTTCAGATACCTCTAGTGAGGTTTCTCCTGAAAGGATGTGGGAGGTACAATTGACTCATTTGAGACTTCTTTCCTTAGTAATGCTTATTATTCTTTAAGCAGGGCTGTTACAGTCACGTGTTTAAGCTCATATTGATTATCGTTCTAATTGCATCAGGATCTGAAGCCTACTATATCTTACCTTTCACCTAAAGAGTTGGAATTGGTCCATAATGCTCTCAGGGTAATGTCTTTGCTTTGTGAAAAACTGTTATCATGCACTTTATGAAAAGCATCTCTTGACATTATGGCTTAACCACAAGTTTTTTGTTTGGTACAGCTAGCTTTTTATGCACATGATGGTCAAAAAAGACGGAGTGGAGAGCCGTTCATCATTCATCCAGTTGAAGTTGCTCGCATTCTTGGAGAACTTGTGAGTTAATAGAAGTATGCTTTTAATGGAAAATGTATTCTGCATTCTGATCTGAAGCCTAACTTGCCTGGACTATTATTCTAGGAGTTAGATTGGGAGTCTATTGCAGCTGGATTGCTGCATGACACTGTGGAAGATACAAATGTTACATTTGAGAGAATAGAGGAGGAATTTGGTCCTACTGTACGTCGCATTGTAGAAGGAGAGACTAAGGTGCTTTATTTATTATATGCATATTATTAGTGTACTTGTCTGTACTAGCTTGAATGTCATGTCTGACAAAACTCTAGATGGTTTTGGCTTTTTTGGGTTTCTTTAATCTTGTTTCATGAACAGGTGTCCAAATTGGGGAAATTGAAGTATAAGAATGAAAATGATTCAGTACAAGATGTGAAAGCTGATGATCTGCGGCAGATGTTTCTATCAATGACAGAGGAGGTTATTATTATTTCTTTCTTTCTTTCTTTTATCTTTTGGGATGTTTTTATTTTGTGGAAAGTAATGTGCTAATCAAATGGTTTCACTTCTAGGTTCGTGTCATCATTGTCAAATTAGCTGACAGATTGCATAACATGCGTACTCTTTGTCACATGCCTCCGCATAAACAGGTTGGTGGTGTGCGTTGAAGCGTACCTCGTAATTGGTCATTTATTTATTTATTTTAACATTGTTGTATTATTCCAGTCCAGCATTGCAATGGAGACATTGCAGGTCTTTGCTCCTTTGGCAAAATTGTTGGGAATGTATCAAATCAAGGTACATTCTTATGCTTTTCTAATTTACAATTTCTATTTTATGTTCACAAATTCAAGATAGTATTTAGAGTTAACACAATCTGATTGTATTTTGTAGTCTGAACTTGAAAACTTATCCTTCATGTACACAAATCCTGAAGATTATGCCAAAGTGAAGAGAAGGGTTGCTGACCTCTATAACGAACATGAGAAAGAGCTTGTGGAGGTAAAATATTGTCCTCTTTTACTCAATAGTATTAAGTTGAGCTCTGGAATACTATACATGTGATAATTAACAAAGTAGCTCAATGTTGAAAGTGCACTTTATGGAAGTGTCAAGTTTAAACTTTGAAGGTTCTTGAACTAATATCACATCTACATGGTTATGATTCTTTCTTCTTTTTTGGTACTAGGCAGACAAAATTTTGATGAAAAGGATAGAGAATGATCAATTCCTGGACCTTATGACTCTTAAAACTGAAATTCGTGCTGTGTGCAAGGAACCTTATAGGTAAAGCCTTCAATACCTTTTTCTGCCTCTTTGCTCATCATTTATTCAGTTCTCTTCCTTGTGATACATATGTCTAGAACTTTTGGGATTATTTCAAACTGCATTTTGTGGCTATGATCTACAACTGAGTAAGTGGGGACTATGTATGCGTAATTTGGTGTAGAAATGACCTACGAAATGGCTCTAAGTTTTGTGGGAATGGGGCTGGGAGACTGGGACCCATAATTTCTTGTTTCACCTGATTCTCAAAGAGGAGTAGAGATGTCATTTGACCCTAAGACAGTTAGACTAAGTGAGATGTATGATATCATTTTTAATGTCTATATTGAATATGGTGTTGCCTTGAATTCCAGCAGCTAATTATCTGTTCCCTAATACATTTTTTTACCTCTTATTATGCTGGCTTTTTGAAGGCTTGTTTGGCTTGCTTTTGAGTGATAATTTCCTTGCTTGTAACTTTTTGTTATTGTATCACAGTATTTACAAATCTGTGCTTAAATCCAACAGTTCAATCAGTGAGGTTAACCAAATTGCCCAGGTTTGTTCTGATATTTCCTTGAGCCATCTTGACGCGTAAACTGAAACATCTCTCTTTTTTTTTTTTTTTTTTTTTTTGCTTATTGACACATTCATCCCTAACCAGCTTCGTATAATCATAAAACCAAAGCCGTCAGTTGGAGTTGGGCCTTTGTGTAGTCCACAGCAGGTGAATTGTTCTGCCAATGCAACTTATTTAGTTATGATAGAATGCGTCTGTACTTGGGTAACAATTGCTTATTCTTTTTGCTGCAGATTTGCTATCATGTTCTTGGATTAGTCCATGACATCTGGACTCCTGTTCCTCGAGCTGTATGTATCCTTTTTCTCCACACTTGACTTGTCTTTCTTATGTTAGATTATTGATATTTAGTAAAAATTGCCTGTCTTTTGAACAGATGAAAGACTACATAGCAACACCAAAGCCTAATGGTTATCAAAGTCTTCATACAACTGTAATTCCATTTTTGTATGAAAGCATGTTTCGCCTGGAAGTTCAGGTTCTTAAATTCTCAATGGTCCTCTGAGCTAGTTTTCATTACAATCTTTTGCTTGGTTCAATTGTTTGAAATAAATTTTTTAAATGTGAGGACATCCACAACTTGTTTCCAAACAATTTTGAATGAATGTATCGATTAATGAATGTACAAGTGATCTCATTTGTAATTTTGTCTGATCTTTTCTTTTTCCATAAGAAAAAAATAAGAATGGCATATTTTATTAAATATTGTTGGTATCGTGCAGATTAGAACTGAAGAGATGAATTTGATAGCTGAGAGAGGCATTGCTGCTCATTATAGTGGTAGAGTCTTTGTTACTGGTCTAGTTGGGCATGCAGAGGCAAATGGTAGAAGTTCAAGAGGGAAGGCAGTTTGCCTTAACAATGCTAACATAGCACTCAGGGTATACCTTGTTTCCTTGAGTAATTGTAATTAAAAGTCCTTGAAGGAGATCCCTTAAGACCTTTTAAAGTCCCCTAACAAGAATGCAAATTTATGGATGAAGCCCTTTCTTTTCTCCAGATTGGTTGGCTCAATGCAATTAGGGAATGGCAAGAGGAGTTTGTTGGCAACATGAGTTCTAGAGAATTTGTGGATACCATTACCAGAGATCTCTTAGGTAGTCGTGTCTTTGTCTTTACCCCAAGGGGAGAGGTAATTCACATACTAAATGTTATGCACATGTATTTCTGCTAAAAGAATTACAGAAGTCTATGGTGACTAGAGTTTTGATAAATATTTTATGTGATGAACAGATTAAAAATCTGCCCAGAGGGGCTACTGTCATTGACTACGCCTACATGATACACACTGACATTGGAAACAAAATGGTAGCTGCGAAGGTATTTTTGTATATTATGGCTCAATTTTTCCGATTCTAGTGTCAACCTGAACAAAAGGCCAAGTTGAATGCTTGACCTTCTCTTTGCAGGTCAATGGTAATCTTGTTTCTCCAACGCATGTACTTGCCAATGCCGAAGTTGTGGAGATTATCACCTATGATGTTAGTACATATTGATCATTTCCAATTACTTCTCCATTACTTATGCTCAATCATGTTCCCTTGATAATGTTTAAATTGTGGGAATCACACCTTGCTACGCATGGGGAAAATATATAGTTTTTGTGTTTCTTTTTGTTTCAAGAATTTGAAACTAGCAGTAAGGACCATCAAATTCTGAGTATTGTTGCATGATTTAGGTGATTAGATCTATTGTCAAAGAAATTTACATGTATTTACTGTTTTGTCAGTTGTGAAAGAACAGAACACAGGTTACGGGTTAAAGTACTTACAAATATTTTGTTATTGCTGTTGACTGAACTTGTATATGTTTACCTGGTTCTGTTTTGAACTATTAATATTATAGGTTATTTTTGCAGACTGCAGAGCAGTAGCCCTGTTTTTCTCATGCTAGGACTTTTCCTCTTGTTTCAGGCGCTCTCAAGCAAATCAGCTTTTCAAAGGCATAAACAGTGGTTGCAACATGCTAGAACACGTAGTGCCAGGCACAAAATTATGAAAGTAGGCTTATCGTGTGGTGTATGAATTATAGTCTCTTAATTCTCTTAATTGTCAGTGCTCTGATTGTCTAATTGCTACTTGTAATCAGTTCTTGAGGCAGCAAGCTGCACTATCTGCTGTAGAAATTACAACAGATAGAGTAAATAGCTTCATTGCTGACTCTGAAGAGGAGAGTGAAACGGAAGAGTTCTCATGTATTTCCAGACAGAGCAAACCTCTATGGGAGAAAATCCCGGGGAACTTTGTGGACTTTTCATCCCAAGGAAGAAGTTGTGAAGAAGCCTTGGCTACAAAAAATGGAAATATTTGGACCCCTAAGGTCAACGGGAAAGTTAACAAGCATGTACAGCATGTGAGTTTGAATGCCAACGGGAACATGTCATTACGAGGCAATGGTGCTGCAAAAATAATACCTGCAAATATTCCACCACCTGAGGTATTGCCTGGTTTGGAAAATTGGCAAGCCAGTAAAATTGCCTTGTGGCACAATCTTGAAGGACATTCGATTCTGTGGTTTTCTGTAGTTTGCATAGACCTAAGAGGTAAATCATTTGGTAATCATTTCATAGAAGGTTTTTATTATAAGTGGTATACAAATCCTTACAATTGGAGTGGGAAAAAAGTAGGCATTTCTTGGTTTTCTGGGAAGATTTGTGAGGCAGCCATTGAGATTATTGAATTAGAGTACTCTGATTGATTTGCTTCCTTAAGAATAGATCATCCTACCAAGCTATCCCAATAGACATTAGTGAAGTCTTAGATATAGCATGGCATATTAGACTTTCAGGTTATATTAACTCATTTCTTTTTGGCTAAAGAGTTTAATTTGCAAACATGATTTTAGGGATGATGGCTGAGGTCACAACGGCATTTGTGGCTGTAGGCATCACCATATGTTCCTGTGTGGTGAGTGATTTAAATTCATCTATCACATGCTTTGCTTCTGACTGTCAAATCTTTGCTAGTTCCGTAACAGTTCTACTTTCATTTTATCAGGCTGAGACTGATAAAGGAAGGGGAATGGCCGTCATGGTATTTCATATTGAAGCCAACCTCGAAATTTTGGTACTGAGTTCAAATCCAATTTTTATTGTTTCTTATATTCCTTTCACCTTTTCATTTTCGATTTCCCCTTTTGTATTTATGTTTGCATGCATGAAAGAGCATTTATATACTTTTCTCAATTGTCATATCGACAAATCACTCATTTGTTTCACAGGTTAATGCTTGTTCAAGGGTTGATTTAATCCCGGGTGTGCTGGGATGGTCCGTTGGTTGCAGCTGGCCAAGCTCGATGGAAAATAGCCAACTCCTCGAGTGCTAATTTAAACAATGGATCCATTCAATCGAACTAGTTGACCCAGCCAGATGCAAGCTTGGGTACGATGTTTTGTCCCACATATAGCTAAAGACCTATTGTTCTTTCTTATAGCAAAATTTACGTCGTCACTCCATAATCTTTATCTATTTGTTAGACGCTCATAACCAAATAAACCAGGAGTCAAGTAAGTTGACTCTGCATCAACGCCCGCACTGTATGTAGAAGAAAAAGAGAAGGATAGAGTTGAGTATACACTTGTAAAGATACTATTATGAAAAGGATCATAGGTGAACACTTTATACAAGTTTCTTTTAAGTATTTCATATAAATACCCTCATAATTTGGTTTTTCTTTTTAATATACCCTTAACCCTGCAAACCTTTTCTTTTTAATATACCCTTAACCCTGCAAACCCTTCCGTAGTTATACTTATTGGAGAACCTTTCGCTAATTACATTTAGGAGTGTAATCGAGTCAAGCTGAATTTAATACTGTCAAGTTTGAGCTCAACTCAAAATTCGGAGTTTGATACTTGAGCTCGATCAAATATCTATTTTTAAGACTCGAGTTTGAGCTCGATTAAACTTATTTTCCAATTTTTGTACTTGAGCTTGAATTCGAGTTCGGTTCAATAATTAAGCTTAGAGTTAATAATATATCAAGGGCAATGTAATTTAATAATATAAAAATATGAAAAGCTTGATAAGGCTCTTAAACTGTTTGAGTCAAGTATTATTAAGTTCAAATTCGACTCAACCGATAATTCAACTTGATAATTATCGAATCAAGTAAGAATTTTTTTCGAATTAAATTCAAGTAATTTACGTGTACCAGTATCTCATTTACATCCTTAATTAAATTCCCAAATATACTCACCTAAAAAAACATAAGTGTACTTCAATATTTTACAATAATATTTGTGACAATTGAATAAATTACTGGAGGTGGTCAATGTAATTCTATGTGATGATTGCTAATCGCTACACTCTCTCTTACCCCTTCTTTACACTTGCTTTAATTGTGAACTTGGGTTAGATAATTAATATACTATTTAAATGCAATTGGATTTTAGAAAATGGGGAAATAAAACATTGAACTTTATTAGTACAACAAAATAATCGTGGGAAATATTAATAAAGCAAATTAAGCACTTAACACGTTAATAGAACAAATTGATTAAATAGAAATAAACCGCACTCCCCTTCTTCAACACCAAAGCAGACAGACAAAAATAATAAAGAATTAAAGCTGCTTGTTTAGTAACCATTAGGGACTGAATTATTAGGTTGAGAGGTGAAGAAGAAAGGACCAACGGAGTAAAGCTTGATCCTCATGTGATTGAGAATACGGAAATCAGAAAGAGGAGCACCACTAATGCCTTTATTGACATTCACGGGAACATTACAAGTCTCCAATGGAGAGCTTTCAAGTAATGCCTTGCACTCTGTGAGCTTGCTTAAACTTCCGGCCTCTGAAATCGAAGGAGACAATCTCGCAAAGAAGTAACCCTTTGCATCGGTTTCTCCGCTGCAAACCGAATGAGTCTTCTCGTACCCGTTCTCATCAACAACTAGACATGTTATCCTTGCCAAAGCACCTGTGATCATTGAAACAAATTTGAATAGTCTTTAAACATAAAATATAAATGCTTAAATAGTGTGCGTCTCAAATGGATTATACCTTGAATAGGATAATACTTGGGACCTGATTTACATAAAACAAGCCCTTCAACACCAATGGGAAGATTAGGCTGCTCTTCTCCTTCTGGCTTTTTGTATTCTTCTGGTTGTTCTTTGTTGTCATAATCAGGCTTCTCTTTACCTTCTTTTTCTTCTGGTTGCTGTTGGTAGAAGTTAATTTTAGTGCCATATTCAGGCTTTTCTTCCTTTTCTGGTTGTGTTTGGTAGACTGGTTTCGTGCTATAACCAGGCTTCTCTGTCTCTTCTGGCTCTGCCATTTCCTTTTCCTTGTCTTCTGGCTGTGGTTTAGTACCATACTCAGGCTTCCCTTCCTCTTCTGGCTGTTGTTTTGTGCTATAACCAGGCTTCTCTGACTCCTCAGGCATTGCCTTCTCCTTGTCTTCTAGCTCTGGTTTATAGAAATTTTGCTTGGTGCCATAATCAGGCTTTTCTTCCTCTTCTGGCTGTGGTTTAGTGCCATACTCAGGCTTCCCTTCCTCTTCTGGCTGTGGTTTTGTGCTATAACCAGGTTTCTCTGACTCTTCAGGCATGGCCTTCTCCTTGTCTTCTAGCTCTGGTTTATAGAAATTTTGCTTGGTGCCATAATCAGGCTTTTCTTCCTCTTCTGGCTGTTGTTGGTTGACTGGCTTGGTGCCATACTCGGGCTTCTCTTCTCCATTTGGCATCGGCTTTGTTTCATAGTTAGTCTTCTGTTCTGCTTCTGGTTTTGCACCATAATCATATGCAGGGCTTTTGGATGAATCATAACCACCATAGTCATTCGCATAAGCAATGACAAGCAATGAACATAAAAGCAAGCAGGTAGCCAACAAGGAACGGGCGATAGCCATATTTTCCAACTGTAACTACCGAGCACAAAGAGAAGAAATATGATGGGATGAAGTGCAGGGAGCTACCTTCACTGCCGTATATATACAGGAATTTTGGTATATTGCGCCATTGATTAAGCAATAGAAGAAATAGGCTTTGTCATGATTTGGTTGCACGATGGCAGAAACATCTACAGACTTGACTACCACTAACTAATATATTTCGGGTTAATTCCACCAACCATCCCCTGATTATGATTCAAATTCAAAATTGATCCTTAAACTTCAAAATGTTCAAATTGACTCATCAAAGTATCATTATCAAATCTAATTCTAGATACGTGTGAACTTATTGCATTGACAAAATTTTCATAAATTTTAGTGACACAGTTTGGTTTGTAATGCATCAAATCCGAGCTATATACACATATTTAAATATGCTTCAAGATATAGACGAGTTAGCAATTAACATTCAAGTTGACAAAAAAATTTGATTAGTATAATATATTTAATTGAAATATTTTAAAGTGTGAGGATTAATTTAGAATTCGGATATAGTATTAGGAGGTACAGTGGAATTGACCCATACATGATTTGTATAACAAATCTAAGGCCTAGGTAGGATGGTAGACGAGGAGTGTGCCATAATATATCAATTAAAACTTTTAATATATGGTATGATATAATAGTAATCAGTTGAATAATTAGGATATTATTAAAATATCTTTTTATAAACAAAGTAACATAATAGTAAAATTTTATTTGATTTTATATGAATTTTTAATATGTATATTTGCTAATTTTTTGAGTGTGCTATAAAGTTGGCATAAGTAATGAATCAAAATTTCGAAATTGGATTATTTTTGGACACCTCGGAATCTAATCTTAAATCCTTCATTGTTTACAAGGCCCATGAACAAGTTAATTGGGCTAACGGCCCATAAACATACAACTGAAAGGACATTCCGTACAAAAAAAATCACCGCCAAAATGTTAAAGAACCCGGCAAGCAGACACCCTCCAAACCCTAGGGTTAAAGCGGTCATATAAATAAGCCGCTATCACTTCTGCATTGCCCTTCTTTGCTAACAGCAGTTAGCTGCACACCAAAGAGAGGGAGAGAGAGAGAGATGGTATCGCTTAAGCTCCAGAAACGGCTCTCAGCCAGCGTTCTAAAGTGTGGAAAAGGAAAGGTTTGGCTCGATCCAAATGAAGTCAACGAGATCTCCATGGCCAACTCTCGTACGTTTTCCTCTTCTCCTTCACTTTTTTTACTGACTCGAGTAGTATCGCTTCCGTAATAATTATTTTTAAGTCGAGGTATGATTTGGACTTGATTTCGCATCGTTTTGTTGGTAAATAGTGAAAACGAAGCAAGAAGTTTTAAATTTTTAGGAATTTAATATCTGATTGCTGATGTAGTTTACTTTTAAGCTTTTTTAGTGATTTATAACAGTAAAGTGTTATATAGTTCACTGAGATGAGCTTTGGCATATATACAATTTGATTTTTTATTATGCTATTATTTATTTGTTTGCTTGTGAGAGAAAATACTTTCAACTAAAGCTTATAGCGAATGCTACTTTAGTTGACTTGAGATTTCCTGCATTTGAAGATTAAAATTTCAGATTAATCGTAGAATTCTGTACAAGGTTAAATCGTTGTTTTCTCCTCTGATATTTTTTAAGAAATTTTTTTATATTTTAGTAGCTGTAATTCTGAACAATTAGTAACAAGTTGAAGTTGATGTAATCTATTATAAGAGATTGAATAGTCTATGGATTTGTTAGTTTGTTTGTAGCTTAGCACAAAAAATGGTTCCTTTATTGTTTTTGGTTATAACCGTGTTTATATTTGGTTTGGCATGCAGGCCAGAATATAAGAAAGCTGGTTAAAGATGGTTTTATCATCAGGAAGCCAACCAAGATTCACTCTCGGTCTCGCGCGCGCCGCATGAAGGAAGCCAAGAGAAAGGGGCGTCACTCTGGTTATGGTATGTCTTCTCTATGTACTTTATGATGGTGAGATTTAACGGGAGATGTTATTTACTGATGCAGGGTAGGTAGCTTGAATTACTTCATTACATGCTTGCAGATTCTGTATCATGTAGAAATCAGATTATATTCTTGAATCTTGATTATGCATCATGTTTTCCAAGTTACAATGTCCAAAACCATTTTATTAAAAGATTAAATGAAGTACTGTGAGGATTCTTAATCCTGTGAGGAATCTTTTGTTAGCCACTAAAAACTTCGATTGTTGGAAATTTGTGTATATTGATTAACTGGGTCTTAACTTCCATGCTGATTTTAGGTAAGCGCAAGGGTACAAGGGAGGCAAGGTTGCCCACAAAGATCTTGTGGATGAGGAGGATGCGTGTTCTGAGACGCTTGCTCCGCAAGTATAGGGAATCAAAGAAGATTGACAAGCACATGTACCATGACATGTACATGAAAGTCAAGGGTAATGTGTTCAAGAACAAGAGAGTTCTCATGGAGAGCATCCACAAATCTAAGGCTGAGAAGGCCAGAGAAAAGACGTTGGCTGACCAGTTTGAAGCTAAGAGGGCTAAGAATAAGGCAAGCAGGGAAAGAAAATTTGCTAGGAGGGAAGAGCGTTTGGCCCAGGTAAGAACTTCTGTACCGTAACGATTTTCTTACTGTTATTTTAGTAAAAAGATTGAAATTCTGTGGTCTTATGGTACAGTTCTTATCATGATTGGTTATCTTTTATGTAATTATGGATTAATGTACAATTTTTTTTTCTTCTCTTTAGGGACCTGGAGGAGGAGAAAAGCCAGCTGCAGCACAGCCTGCGGCAGCTGTGCAACCAGCCGTGTAAGTACCATCTTCAAAATAGAATTTCTTTTGGTAAAAGGATCAGTGTTTTTAAGTAATATGATTTCATTCTCCCATTGTTTCAACTTTCAGGGGTTCCAAGAAGTCAAAGAAGTAAAACAGAAAAGAAAAAAGTAAAATTTCTTACTGAAGAGTACTGATCGAACGTGACATTTAGATTTTTAGTAATGTCTTAAGTAATTTTGTTGAGGCAATGTTGTGTTTTTTTGGTTGATATGAACTTTTGTTCTTTTAGGCGGATTAAGCTTTAAATGTTTTTTTTATCAGTTTACTGATTTGTTTTTTTTTTTTTTTAATTACATGGTATAATGTTGTGTCGGAATTTATCTTAGTGATTTTCAATATCACTCGTAATAAATCTGAAAAATGTTCACTGCAGTGGTTGAAAGCTTTTATTATGATTAATCAAAATAATTTTAATCATTATATTAAAGCGCGTCTATATGTCATTAAAATAATATGAGGCAATTTTTATTTTTTTATGTAAAAATTATCGATAGTAAAATTTTTATAAAATTATTTTGGTTACCGTGAAAAGTAATCAGATCACTAGTATTGATATCAAATGTTTTATAGGACATGTAAGATTGAATCAAAGGTGGAAATAGAACTATTACCTGGCTTGAGCTATTTCTAGGTTTTATTTATTCGCCCATTTTTAGATGAAAGGAAATAAAATAAAATGAATGAATTTATAATTACATGTATGTTTATGAACAGTTAAAAATAATCTAAATTTGAATTGTTAAATAAATTGTTTATAGCTTCATTGCAGTTCTTCAAATAAGAATGTTGATTTTATTATTTTAGGTATACTAAAATATTTAAATACATTATTTATATTTGTATTTATATATTTTATGAATAAATAAATATTTAGTTAGGTTCAATTCGTGGAATTGCTTTCTACTTGGGTGGTGTGGCTGATTGAGCCCTCTTGTTGGCTCCTCTTATTGCCTTCGGCGTTGTTCGCTCTAGTTGATGACAGACTTTAAAATTATAATTATCATATTTATTCTAATGATTTATTTATTAACATATTTTGGTTGAATTTATTTATTAATATGTAACTATAATTATGATTGGGGATGCAATTGTTTTTTCATGAATTATTAATTATTACAATATGATTTATAAATTTATTTTGACGAATTATAATGAAAATACGAATTACTATAATTTATCAAAATTTTATGAAAATTGTGATAAAAAAAATACTGAAGGAACTTTTAAAAATAATTTAGATAATTATAATTTAGTAAATGTGCGTTTCATTAGTTGAATTTTACATTTTAAACAAATGAATTAAACAAGATAATATCTTAACCAAATAAATTAAACAAAATAATATAATATTATGGATATTTTACCATGTAATTTATGATTTCGAGACTTGGATGAATCAAGAATCAATTGATAACCGATGTGATTGAAGTCAAGTGGCTGAGCCAACGTAATATTTTATTAATATTTTTTTATAATTTTTTAAAATTTTATTTAAAGCGTAAGTTTACATCTTTTGAACCAAGCGTGACAGAATCTAAATTATATAATATTACTAAGTTTGACATCATGACACGACACTCCATCGATGAAAATATAGAAAATAATTTTGAAGAATACAAGTAAAAGACGGATTTTTTTATAAATAAAATGTTAAGTAATTCCCTTGAAAACTATAATTTTCAAAATTTACATTTTTAATATTTTTAATATTTTCATTTACAGTTACTAATGAAAATACCGGTTCTAAATCCTGTATCATCGCCCAATAAATAAATAAATCTCCTTTATGGTTAACTGACCACCTTCATTCAACACCTACATGCTATCAGGGGAGATTGAATAATATATTGAAACATTCAGTTTTAAACAGCACTGCTCACCTTTTATCATCCAACAATAAAATAATGCAAAATTATAACACAATCTTTTACTTGCCTTTCTTTTATTTTTTTAAACGTTGTACCTTTTGCTCCCCACTTTTAATAGTTTTAAAGACTTCTTTGGTATCGTGCATTGGCTGAAACACCACCATCGTTCTCTCTTAATATAGGTTTTTGTCCACTCAGATCTGCACTTCCATGATAAGCTCTAACACGAGACGAAACTTGAGGACGGATCAATGCATCGTTCGGGTTGTTACATATCCCGAGCCTTATGAGGAATGTTGCCGTGCTACCTTTGTTAACACCCTCGCTTTCCAACCATATGTGCCCTCCCATCAGATTCACAAACCTGGCTCAACATTTTAACAAACGTATAAAACTTTTTTATCTACTAGATTCTGTTTATTATGGTATTGCTACATTTGATCCATTTAATAATAGAGGGACTAATTTAAACTAATCCCTATAATAAAAGGGGATGTTTAAGAATTTGTAGTTTTACCTTTTACATATGGCAAGTCCAAGTCCAGCACCTCCACTATTTTGACTGGATCCACTGCGCGGCTGTGCAAATTTGGTAAAAAGAATTGGTATATCTTGTGGGAGAACACCACAACCAGAATCCTTAACCTGCCAGAATAGATGATAGGATATCAGCAAGAGAATCATGTGATGCAGCTAATAAAGCTCTTAGATAATCTCCGCATGGACTGTAACTCATTGAATTATATATCACAAACACTAGAAGATGGTCTTCAACCGGAAATCCTATATGGCATTATTAAAATTATAGCATTTGATAGCAACGGAAAATCGGGAGATGCCGTCAAAACTATAAACTGCGATCATAGTACGAAATATAAGTTTAACAGAAGCAGTCAAGAACCTGGACTCGTAAGTAGAAGTGGCCTTGACTTGACACTGGGTAAAATTCAGGACGTCGCCAGTCTCTTAAAGACTCTGGTTTTGCAACTGAAGCTATAATTGAAACATAGCCCTCCTTTGTGAACTTCACAGCATTACCAACAATGTTCAAAATGGTTTGCATAAGCCGTTTCTCATCGCCAACAGCGTACATTGGCAAATCAGGTGCCAGGATCATAGTCATAGATAGCTTCTTTATGGATGCAATGGGCTTTATAAGATTAATGGCCTAAATTTATGGAAATATGAACATTATTACTGAAATTGAACTGCAAAAGGCAAGATTATTTCCATTTTTATGCTAAGGAAGTACAAAATCACCATCACTTACCTCTTTGAAGATTCCATGAAGATCGAACATTCCAAAATCTAACTCTAGGCTGCCATCTTCAAGTCTAGAAAGATCTAGAACATCATTGATTAGTGTTGCCAAAAGGTTGCTACTCTTTAGCACTGTCTCAATCATAACTCTTTGTTCTGGAGTTAGCTCAGTCTCTAAAAGAAGTGAGCACAATGCAATAATTGCATGCATTGGTGTGCGCATCTCATGGTTCATTACAGAAAGGAAATCATTCCGTGCATGAATTGCCTTCTCAGCCTCTTGACGAGCCAAGTTTAAAGCAACATTCTGATCCAGGAGCTGATCACGAGCCCGCATGGATTCCTCCAGAATAACTGCATGTGAAAGAGCAACGGCGACCTGTACAAATATTATCATGATAAGAATCACAGTCTCTCAATAAGTAAATAAGTTTTCTAAATAGAATAACGAGCAAGAAGATCAAATCCAGTGATTAAAGCTTTTCGAAAGTGAATTCATAAACTTACAGCCAAGTACAAAATTAAAACTGAAGGTCAGCATATCATTAAGACATCAAAGAAGCAACCAATGAATGAAAGCACATAAATCATAAGATGACCTGGTCTGCCACAACTTCGACAAGTTCCAATTCATGGTCTCGCCATTTTCTGGCACTTTCCGTGGGGAGAATAAGAACCATAACTGCATAGCTTTTCGCAGAGAGTTCAGGCCAGTCATTAATTTGGAAATTTGAGAGATGTAGAAGGGGTACCCTAACAGCAACAACCTCTGGTGGCACATATCTTCCCACTAGAGGTCTGATCCTGGCTAGTGGGCAAGTGTATGGTATACGCATCGCTCGAGCACTATTGAAGACTTCATTGACCATGGGAAGATTTATTGGCACAGTAGATCCAACTTGTATTTGGTAATTGAGAGTATGAGAAAGTTGCAAATCCATACCGGTCCTTGATGGCATCCAAAGGGCACATTCCTCCAGACCCAAGGTCCTACCCAATTCAACAAGGGTAGTCTTCAATATCGTATGCCTGTCAAGCGTGCTTCTGATTTCATGAGTTAGCATCCTTACATGCCTTCCAGTTTCTTCTTGAGTGAGAATAAGTCCCATTTCCCTGTCAAGCTCCTCGGCTTTGTTCCTCAGAAATAGTTCCCGAGTTTTAACACTCAAAAGATCAGGAATAATATGTACAAGCATCAATGCAGTCGCACATGATACAATAGCACATGCAACCTTGGCAATGGTCATCACCATAGCAACAACTTTAGAATGCATAGTGAATGTCCACAAGTTTATAAAGTGTGTTGCCCCGCAAAGAATGATAAAAGCACCAAATTGCATAAGCACCCATCGATACGGGAAGAAAGCAGATTTCTGAACAAAATAAATAAGCTCTAATGGAATTGAGAAATATGCAAGTGCGATTAAAACATCCGATATATACTGATATTTAACAAGCAATTCTTCAGGTGGCCACTGTGAGTCAATACAATCACAAGTCTCCATTATGTGACAACAACCGCGCTAAATCTGACCAAAAAAAAATCAAGAAGAAAATGTTATAAATAAAGTACAATGCGAAATTTACATAAACTCAGTGATCTCATGACAGATTTTCTTATCTTAATAAGATGTTTTTCAAAATTTATACATTCATATTTGACAGAATATTGCGCTACATTAGTAGAAAAAAAAACAATCAATGAAACGATAAGATTCCGTTAGAAGTTTTTTCTTTTTAGTTTTCCTACACAAACATTAGCATAAGATTCCATCACAACTTTTTTTTTTTAAATATGCTTTTTTTTTCTATAAATATTCTTCGTCGCTTCTCCATCTTTATAAATAAAAAGAAAAGAAAAATATAAAAGCCAGGCAACAATTCAACGTTCGGCCATCTGAAGAGAATTTGTTCTTAATAGTCTTCCTAAAAGGCGACACAGCTACTCAGTAATCACATCACTGTAATATTAATTATATGATTTTTTTTCCACGAAAACATTTTCCCTCGAACCAAACACAACTTAAGAAACAAAAATCACTCAAACCGCATATAAAAGGAACATAATTTACATCTTATAGTAAATAAAAAAAAAGCATTTAAATCTGAAAGTTTAATCTACAAAGAAACATGAACAAATAGAAAAAAAAAGATAATGGAAATGTAAATGGATTACCACTGCTAATGAAGATAGAAGAAGAGGATGAACGGCAAGAGATCAGTTGCAGAGATAAAGCTCGTGATCCAGCCGTCCATTAATGAGGCTTTTTTTAAAAAAATGTTTGGCCAATGTTTAAGCCTCTTTGTTTTTGATGTTGTTAAACTTGCGACTGAGAGAGAAGCAGAACCAGTAAAAAAAGGTTGGAAAATGAGTAAAGTGTTATGGGCAGCCAAAAGCCGAAAGAAAAAAAAAATCCTTCACGGACAAGGGAAGGTGACGCACGAATTCAAATGGCGATTTTACACGTGCGGTTACTGTGTTGGATTTTCCTTTTAGTAATTTATTTTCTTTTTGGATCTTATCGCACGTGTGAGCTTTTTTTGGGGGGGGGGTGGGGGGTGGGGGGTGGTTGGGGGAATGAAACTCGTATACAAGATTGGGAACTTCACTGGTAATTTCAAATTTTGGGTGAAATCATTGGGCTGAAAATTTATGTTTTAAATTTTATTTATCATTTATAATCCTATAATCTATTTATGTGTGCTATAATTTGTAAGATGAGTAAGCTCTAAAAATAGTTATTTTTGTTTATTTCATATTATATTTTAGTCATTTATGATTGAAATGTTACGTTTTAGTCATTTACATTATTGTTTTATTATGAAGTGATCACTCTACCATTAAGTTACATTACCTCTATAATGACGGTCCTATGTGGCATTTCAAATGAGTTTTAAATGCCAACTTGGATGTTCTACGTGACAATCCAAATTAAATTTATTTAACTAAAAATCTATTTTCATCTCAGTAACTAAATATCTAAATTGGTATTTAAAACTCATTTAGACTACTACGTAGGACTGCCGTTAGGGAGGTAACAGAGTTTAATGGTAGAGTGACCACTTCGTAACAAAACAATAACATAAGTGACTAAAATGTAATCCGAGGCAAATAAAAGTGACTAATTTTGTAGTTTACCTTTGTAAGATCCCTCATAAATTATGGAAAAACAAATTAAAATGGTATTGAATGGAAAGAATTTTTATAAGGACCAAAATCAAAATTAATGGTCGGTATTCATAGGAATAACTTCAAACTATATGTTAGCTATTGATTTAAGGGCTATTATTTTTTAGATTTTCAATGGATTCGAGTAGGGTTAAATAAATAACATATGTATAATTTAATTTTATTGGCAGTATACCAGATAATTAACTTTTAAATTATAGTTAATTTTTAGTTTGAAATTATACAAATAATGAAGATTATTGATGCTTAAAACTTGTTGATAGGTTTAAAGGTGTTGAGAGCATGCAATGGGCATTGAGATGTTTAGAAGACTTTTGGAGAGATATGAAGGATTATGAAAGAAATTGAGTAGAGTTTTGATTAATGGGGAAGGGCTTGAGAACTTTCTTAATGACGATGGGAATTTATATTCAAGAGGAGCAGCTGTGAATTCATCAGAAATAACATCTTACCTCATAAGTTTAATGATAGTGTGACAGATGGTTAGGTTTAGGATTTGTCTGAGTTGACATGATGTGACTAGTTATTATTAAATTTAATGCTAAGAAATGATGGATCAATGAGATTTAAGATTTATGTTGTTAGCCTTTAGTTTGAGCAATCATTTCCTTAAGTGAAATTCTTTTTATCCTTGACAAGATGATTTTATGTAAGAGATAATGTAACAAGTTTATTTCATAATTGTGGATTGTGGATGGTGGATGGTGGATGGTGTGAATGATTGTGATGTAGTTAGAGGTAAAAATGATGATGATTCGAGTAGATTGGAGTCCATATTATTCCATGAATCAAGGGACATAAACCTAATACATATTATTATAATTAAATTCTAGTGGAGATATTTCATAATTTGGTAAGTTAAAAACTATTAGAAAGATGATATATTTAAATTAATATACTTTATTATATACACATGATATTCATATTTAATAACTTATGTTGCATTATAACTAAACGTGTGTGCACAAATTTTCACAAACTTTGGAAAGGGTGGAAACGTATGATCTTGCCTACAGTAATGTAAGACAAAGTTCGAATGCACAGCCAGTAGCAGCTAAGAGAGCGGATTTGATTATATCAAGTATTAATTTTATAAAAAAAAATATTTTAGTTTTTCATTTTTTATCTTCAATTTTTATTATTTGTCGAATCATCTTAAAATGAATGAAAAAGTTAACATTTGTTAATTTTGCTAATGTGATATCTATATGATAGTCTACTTAATTAATTAATTTTTAAAAATTAAACGTATATTAATTTTTTTGGCCCTTCAATTTAAAAAAAATTATTTTAACCCTTCATTTAATTATTCTTTTCTTTTAACTCTTGAACTTGCATTTTTTTGTCAAATCATCCAAAATGAATAATAATTAATGTTTATTAACTATTCTGATCTGGCATGCACATGGGTTGCCACGTAAATGACACATCAACATTTAATTAATTTTTTTTATTTTTAAAAATATTTTATAATTAATATAATTTTTAATTTTTAAAAATAGTTTTTATAGTTTTTAATTTTTTTAAATTTTAAAAATTAATTAAATGTTGACGTGTCATCCACGTATATGCAACATCAGCAAAGCTAAAAAAATGTTAACTTTTCCATTCATTTTGGGGTGATTTCAAAAAAAAAACTCAAGTTTAAGAGTTAAAAGAGACAAAAAATTAAATAGGGGGCTAAAATAATTTTTTTTTAGTAAAGTTGGATGGCCAAATAAGTTAATATGCCAAAATTAAAAATATTTAAAAGGCATTTTTAATAATTTTAATTTTTTAAAATAATTTTTAGAATTTTAAATTAAAAAATTAATTGTTGATGTGGCAATCCACATGTATGCCACATCAGTAAAATTAACAAACGTTGTTAGCTTTTCTATTTATTTTGGGATGATTTAATAAAGAGCACAAATTTAAGGGTTAAAAAAGATGAAAAATTAAATAGAGCGCTAAAACGACTTTTTCTTATAAAGTTGGAGGAGAAATAAATCATTATATTATTATATTAAAAATTATTACATCTATCGACACACTTACTAGTAGTGGAGAAACCGGATTAGATTATATTAGTAATTGTCGTATTCATTATGCTCATAAATAATAATATTTATAATAATTTAATAAATTTGATTAAAATATTGATAGCATTACTTACAGCGTTATAATTATTATTGTAACATTATTTATGACAGTGCGATTATCAGTTTATAATTGTTTAAGATTTAACAATTTTAATTTATAGCTTTTATGATTTTGTTATTTATTTTAAGATTAAAAATATTGGGATTTACTTTTTTTTTAAATTAGATATTTTTACTGTTCATGCATAATGGGAAACAATGACGGAGTCAGAATGTTAATTTTAAAGGGAATAAGCTAAAATTAGACGTGTTACATAATAATCGATTTAAACATATAAATAACCGATTTTTGAGAGGGCTATAGTATATATACAAAAAGAGAAATTACAAAAATCTTAAACCTTGAGAGGTCTACTTATATTTTTTAGAGGACTATAGTTTATCTATAAAGGGCTAAATTGTAAAAATTTTAAACTTTGGGGGCCATGACCCCTGGGCCTAGAGCTGCTCATGGGCTGGGCGGCCCGGCCCGGCCCGACGACCCACCCAAAATATCGGAGGGTTTGGGTAAAAATATAAGCCCGAAATATGGGCTTGGGCAAAAAATGAGGCCCGTTTAGAAAACAGGTCGGGCCTTGGGCACCACTTTTTTGGCCCGGGCCCGACCCAACCCGGCCCGATATAATAAATATATTTATTTTTTTTAATTTTAAAATATTTTTTACATACTTTTTAAATTTTTTTTAAATTTTAAAATACTTTTTTTAAATTTTTTAAATTTTAAAATATTTTTAAAATACTTTTTTTAATTTTTTAAAATTTTTAAAATAAAAATGGACCGGGTCGGGCCGGGCTCGGGCTTATAATTTTTTTCTCCGGGCCGGGCCTGGGCAAAATCTTAGGCCCATATTTCGGGCCGGCCCGGGCCTGAGCTGAAATTTTTTTATGGGCCCGACCCGAACTCGGCCCGGCCCATGAGCACCTCTACCTGGGCCTCTACTAGGCTTCGCCATTGATGGGAGATTCTTTATAGTGGTTATAATAATGGATTATTCACTTATATATGGTAATTATAAGGAGGTGATTAAAGGATTTGGTATTCATCGAATATGTTATTTATCTTGTTAAGACTTTAACTTCTGCATGTTCGAATAACAGATGGAATGGTAGCTTTGGTGTAGTTAAAGTTGTTGGATTGATATATTTAACTTTTGATTTAATCTCATTAGTGCAGCAAATGAAGAAGCATTTTGTGCAAAAATATCATGTTTATCTATTTTACCGGTTTGGAGAATAAGGGAGAAGTTTGAACTATCCTATCCTTATCTCTTAAGAGTTTCGAAGATGATGAAAAGTTATTCTATAAAAAGATTTACTTGAATAGTTTTTAGGATAATTTATGAAGATAATTATCAACATTTAAACTAGTGATAAGTTTTTATATATTGATTGCTTATCAGGTTAGAGAAGAGCTCATAAATAGGCTGATGGTCGACTTTCTTCTTCAGCCGTAAATGTTGGTTGGGCTATAAATGCTTATTTATGTAAGGGTAAATTAGGCTTAAGCCTATAGGTGATCCAGACAATTGTTGAATAAAAATCATTATTTGAGCAAAACTAATGTAAGATTGGGTCTCTAATTTTGTTCAGTTTCTGTTCCAACAAAAATTAGAAGGAAACTACTTTTTAAATGAGTGTAAACCAAATTTTGCTGTTCCACCAATAGGTTGAATATCATAGTTGGAACAAAGTGCAAATTGAAAGTTTTTCCATATCTGTTTTGGTATGTGATTTATCTAATTGCATGTTGAGTCTTGATATAATATTTCTTAGGATTTATGGTGATAATGTTTGGAACTCTATATGATGATCTCTAATGCTGCAATCGTTTTCTACTCTCTTTGATGATTGGTTAAATGCATGTTATATACTTCTACTTATGTCAGCCATATTTATGGTGTTTCTTTCTTAGGTGATGCAAGACTTGAGGGGAGGTGTTATTTTCTTTTGACAAAAAGGTACAAGTGTTGTAGCTATATGCTTGGACAGTTTGTTGGTTGGCATGGATTAACATAGGAGGAGCTGGTTATTGGACCCATGAATTGAAGGGGAAAGGTACTTTAGATGCCAAGTTGAAAGGCAAAGAAGCAAAGAGAGGAATAAGATAGGCAAACCCTTTTACTGGGTCTGATCTGATATTGAGAGTTACATATTCTGGCAATATGAAATGAACAATTTTTTTTCAATTGATTGATATATTTGCAACCCCACATGCCCTTGTGTTGTGTCTTGTCTTTAAACCCCCCAATTGGAAGATTTTACAGTGAAATCATGGGATGGGAGTGGGACCACAATACTCTGTATTACAAACTTAGCCCATATTCAATGCATTTGGATTTTTGGAGTATTCCTTTCTAATATTTAATAATAATTTGTTTACGTCAATGCCACCAACAAAAGAAAAAGAAACACAGAAATATGCTCTAACCATTTTTGGATCATGACATTTGATTTGATGATCCCTATTCTCAACCCATGCGTGTTAAGGAAAGTAAAGGCTAAAAATTAAAAAATATATATTTTATGTTTATTATAATATATAACATACTCATTTACGTTAAGATTTTTATATTATGAATCAAATTATATTTTGTTTGTTCTATTAAAAAATAAATATATTAGTCTTTGTACGTGACATCAAAGAGTAAACTGATTTTTTTATTAAATTTTTTTTCATTTATACTATTAAAAATTAGCGTGGATGACGAAGTAACCAAACAATAGCACACGGCGTGCCATGTATATCTCATACTGACGTACAGAGATTAATTTTTTATAGTAAAATTAGATAAAAAAAATTTAACTAAAAGGTCAATTTACACCAGTAGCTCACTTTTTCTGGAAGAGTAATCGGCAGCACAATTAGCTTAGGATAGATATGGAATATTTTGACCAAAAATTAACCAATTTGATTTCATCTAAATACCTCACAAATAGGCATAGGCATTTGGTCTTTAAAAATCGGAAATTGTTATTTAATATCTCCAAGCTATAAAGTTATAAATTAGGCTGTTTTACCAAGCTAACTCAAAAATAAATTATATTTGTAAAAATAACCTAAGTTCAAAAACAATCCCTAAAATAACCTAAAATAAACAGTACTCACTCTTTTTTTGCACCAATAATTGGCTAATCATTGTGTCAGACTTAAAAAAAATTATTTTTTTGAGTTCTGGCCTGTCAATGGCCGGAACCCATGTATTTTTTTAAAAGATATAAATATAAATTATATTTTTTTCTTTTTCGTATATCAGTATTATATAATTTTTTAAAAAAAATACATGGGTTCCGGCCATTGACAGGCCAGAACCCAAAAAAATAATTTTTTTAAGTCTGACACAATGATTAGCCAATCATTGGTGCAAAAAAAGAGTGAGTACTGTTCATTTTAGGTTATTTTTGTGATTGTTTTTGAACTTGGGTTATTTTTACAAATATAATTTATTTTTGGGTTAGTTTGGTAAAACAGCCAGAAAAAATATAACGATAAAATTATATTTTAATTTTTTAAAAGTTTTTAGTAACCCCTCAAAAAAATAAATTTTTAATTTTACCTTTGATTTGATAATAAAAAGGCAGCAATCTCAATCCACCCAATTCAAGCCTGAAACTACGAATCCAAAATGATTCAATCCTAAAATAGTTTAATTTTAAAATAATTTGCAATTAAACTGACTCGAATTGACATAATTCAAAAATTAAATGTACAAATTTAAACAACTTAAATTTAAAACACCCTAAAACTACTTGAAATCAACTAAACCCAAAATAATTTAAAATTTTTAAAACTCGAATTAATTCAATCCAAATCTATCGCAACTCACAATTCTAATCAAACCTATCCAAGATTTATGGAGAGGATCACAAGAGAGTGCATAGCTAGTGATTCGCGAACTATGAGTGCAGCCCCAAAAGTGTGTTCTCCCCAAGAGTGCCCTACATACATCTTTCATTGTTTCCACGAGTGAATAAGAAATTTCCTTCAACATCAACCAAGAATTGAATCAATATTTAAATCAATCAATCATCGATTCATCGATTAGATTAAAAATTATTAAAACATAAAAATTAAAAATTAATTCAACCATTCATACCGATTCGTAGTTCAATCAATCTAATATTATTATCTAAATCGATATTCTATCGATTTTCAATCCATCAGATTCGACCAATCGAATCGAGCTGATTTAAGCATCATTGCCATAAACATTGCTTATTAAAAACTAAGTCAAAAGGCTGCTCGGGGATTCCTCAATGCAATGTGTTTTTTAGATGTAAATGTAAAGCATTCCCATTGATTTCTTATTTCTACGTGGCTTTTATTATTCTACAACTTTCCAAATGGTGTTTGAATTTCCTTTCATTGCAATTCAAGGAGAAATGTAAGGTAGAGTAATATATCATCTATCTTTATATATTAATTGTGTAAATTATGATATATTCTTATATGTGTTATTTGGATTAGCTCGAATTGATTGGTCAGACCAATTATATAGAAAACTGGTCAGTATATAGGTTTAGGCATGTGAGTTGAATCGATCTCAAAACGAGTCATTCAAAATCAATAAAAAGTTAAAAGTTGAAATAATAAAAAAAAATTCGACAGTTAAACTGATTTTTAAAATTTTATAAAAATAAAATTTTAATTATTATTGGACTGATAATAAAATCAGACCAATCAAGAATTAATAGTTTAACTAATTTGATCAAAAATCCGATCATTAAAATATCAATTCTTATATTTGAAAATTTAAAATTATAAATAACTATTATATTATGTATGAACTATATATACAGATATAACACGTATCCATTTATTACTCCTTATGTCTTAATAAAAATATTAAAATTGACTATTTTGGATCAATTTTTTAAACTTCAACCAAAATTACTTTAAATATTTTAATTAATTGAATTTTATAAAAAATATATATCGAAAGTGTTTATGACATTTTTTAAATATTTTACCCATAATAAATTAAATAATAAAAAATTAAAGTTTTAAGTGACCAATTTAATGGAAGGGAGAGACTATCATTTTACCATAAATTATTAGTAGTATAAAATCTAAAAATAATCAACCCAAAAGTTCAGAATTTACTAACTTAAGAGTTAATTGCATAACATTCCAAACTATGATATTTATTTTAAATTTGGTCATTAAATTACAAAACATTCTAATTATATCTCTAAACTATTAATATTATATCAATCAAGTCCTTCTATTTTTAAAATTATTCAATTTAATTGTAAAATGGCATATAAAATATTACGTGACATAATTTAAAATAAAAATTAAAAAAAAAGTAAAGCGTTCTTGCATGCTTTAAAAAAAGCAAAACTGAAAAAAGACAAGTGAATGATAAAAATTCTGTAAAAGCTTTAAAAACTTCAAAAAATAATATTTTTACAACTGTTATGAAATAAAGAAAGTAAATAACAAAGAAAAATATGGGGAACAAAAGAGAGCGTATTTTACTAATCAATAAGGATGTCTATAGTGCTTCTATAAAATCTATATTTATAGACATAAGAAGTTTAAATGAAATAAATCTATTGATATTAGAGTCCTAAAGTAAATCAAACTTATCTTGATATTGATGGACATCCACTTAATGATAAGATATTTATAACGCTCTCCCTTAGATGTCCATTGATAGATAATGTGTCTCATTAAAATCTTACTAAGATAAAAGCCTGTGAGAGAAAAAAATCTTAGTGAAGAAAAAAAAAGTACACATATCTATAATACACGTAACATGCTGCTCATTAAAAACCTTACCAAGAAAATCCAATAGGATAAAACATCGGTTAAGAGAAAAAAAATTCATTGTGTATTTACTCCCCTCATGACAATTCTCCATATTCAATTTTGAATATTAGCTTTTCAAATGATCACTTCAACATATTTGCTAAGTATTTATATAATCATTCTTTTGAATGTCATTAGTGAAAAGAATTTTGGAGAAATATATTTTGATCTCTGCAGGAGTTTCAACAATAATTATAACAAACTTTGATCATGATCATTCTACAGAAATACATATAGGTATTTTGGATCAATTTATAATCTTCCTTCAACTACTATTCACTATGTCAAATTTACCACATGTGTTTAAATCATTTCAATTCGTATAAATGTTTACGCAAACAAACATATTGAACAATTTCTCAAAAAATTTTATATGCTTCCAACATTCTAAATCATTAATATTTAAAATGTTATTATAATATTACCATGTTATTCATTAGTTATTATAATATTATTAATTTGTTAATGCAATATTTTTTTTATTTTTAGCTAATATTTGACTAATATATTGTAAATTATTTAATATTATCTTGTATAACACTTTTTATTAAGGTAATACACTTTATTTTTATATATGTAGTTGAATTAATTTAAATAAATTAATAAATATACATAATGAATTTTTAATTTAAATAAATTAATACAAATTGTATATTTAAATTTTATTAATTTTAACGTGAATTAATACAATGTGAATCTATTTTTAAATAATTTTTATTTTTATTAAAATAAATTAATAAATAATATATTTAAATAGGACAACTTTGTTAATCTAAAATTTTAAATGGCTTTTAAGTAAAGGTGATCATGGGTCGGGCCGGGTTCAGGTTGGGCCCAGACAAAATTTTAGGTCTATTTTCTAGGCCCGGGTCTGGCCCGACCTGAAATATGGACCTAAAAATTTGTCTAAGCTGGCCCAAAAGAAAATTGATAAGCCCGAGCCCGGCCCGGCCCATATTAAATTTTACAACACCAAAAAATATATATTTAATATATATATTTGATTAAAAAGTATATTTGATTAAAAATAAAATATATATTTAATATATAATTAGGGTCGGGCTGGGCCCGGGCTAAAAAGTTTTACCTGAGGCCCGACCTGTTTTCTAAACGAGCCTCATTTTTTTGCCCAAACTCATATTTCGAGCTTATATTTTTACCCGAACCCTCTAATTTTTCGGGCAGGCCATCAGACCGGGTAGCCCAACCCATGATCACCTCTACTTTTAAATAGTTCAAATCTATTTATATAAATTAGCTTATGGCATACTTATGACTGATGACGTGGGTGGAAAATAAAAATATATTTATCAAAAAATAAAATTTTAATTGAAATGGTAAGGCAGATATGTCAAAAACTATAATATCTTTTAAGTTTATGTGCCTATATTTTGTTATTTTTATATAAAAGATATAAAAGATAAAAAAATATATTCAAAATAGTATAATATATTCTGTAAAATAATTGTATTTTAGTCATTATTTAATTAATTTGGTGTCCAATTAATTCGTGACACCAACTCAGTTAGAAATTTTATAAATAACTAGATTATGGCAGATTTAAAATTTCTCATATAGGGAGGAACAAAATAAATTTAGATTAATAGGCAGAATCATAGTTGTTTAAATTGGACCGAACTAGTCGGTTAAATCAATTGGATCAATAATCGGCGAGGGTCTAGTCCGAAAAAGGACATTAGATTTATTGACCTAAAAATTGGTATGGACCAATTGAATCAAATTTTTTAAAATTTTTAATGTTTTATTTAATAAAATTGGATGAATCAATTTGATCCACGAAACTAATGGACTATTATGAAAATGTTATGCAGGTGTTAGCTGATATCAAAGCTGGATAACCATTTTGTACGTGTTCTAGAGGGTACCTAACATTATTTTTTTGGGGGGGGGGGGGGATGCGTGTCCCTTTTCATGGGCAACCTGTAAAACCATCGTATATATCGAAGGCAATGGGATAGGACCAATACAAGACCATAAAATTTGTGGTACTCAACCAATCTGGTAATATGTAAAGCTAGAGTCCACATATGTTGAAAAAAGTTGCTCGAGAAAGTGACCGGCACTATTCCCCATTTAACAGTTCTTTGGTTACTTTATGCAAAGCAAAAACAAGAAATTGAATGGCTGAAATATTTCCATTTAACAGCAAATATTTGGCCAACCTAAACTGTCGGTTATATATAGAGTTCGTGATGATCATACAATGAACCCTAAGAGACCCAAGCCAGACTGGGAGGGAAGCTGTCGTGTATTGCTGCCAGAGAAAACAGTATGAGTGCTTGATGTTACATCAAATCATACCAGGAACAACACTTGATCTTAAAAATTGCCACAACGAAAAAAAACTATAGTAAATCACAATCAACTCGAAAACAAACCATTCTTGGCTTTAGACATCAAAAGTGTTGTGAATTAGTGTGTTGTTTGTGATGCCAATGTTCATAATCCTCCCGGTGGGTATTAGCATAGCTTTTCGAATCAAATGTAGACAAAACATGCATGTCACATATTCGAAAAAGTAAACCCCCACTGAGCACGAGCCATTGGCACAAGCCCCACGACGGGGTAAAAAAAGGGTAGAAGTGGGGAACCGGTGAAGATAGTGAGAAGTAGTAAGAGGTGGAGGTGGAGAGACAAGGGAAAGGAGGCAAGGGCGGTGGCGATGAAAGGGTCTATAGAGGAAGAGGAGCAGGGGACGGCACTAAAAAAAGCAAGGAGTGGCCTTGGCTCCTCAAAAAATTTTAAAAAGATTGCTATATTATCCCTTTGGAAATGATAAGATTATGAATTAATATCATGGTAAAGGAAAAAGAGAGGAGAAAATAGAAATATTTTGCATATTTCTTAGCTAATTTGTACAAAAGAAAGAATATTTAATACACTAATTAAACACATATAAGAAGAACAGATGAATGCCTTCTTTGCATTGCCCCTTAATTTGCCAAATAAAAACCAACCATTAAGGCCATCAGCAAAAACGTGCTCTCTTCTTAGCATTTTGAGAAGAATCCCATTCAAATCCAAATATACGTCTTTCATCTTCAGCCATCATATCCATTAACGATCCTTGAAGATCCTCCAAGCTGTTTCCTTCCTACAAAAAGTAAAGCCAAACCCCAGAAATTTTCGGTAAACCATGACCCTTTTCATTTTTTGCATATGGAAAAAAGAGGGTATACCTTTGACTCCACATTTTGCATCATCAAAACCATTTCTTGCATGAAGTTAAGAAACCCCTGTTATATAATTCATATCAGTACCGTATAGATTAATATCACATATGGGATTTTTCTAATAAAAAATAACAGATGACTCACTTCATCATCATCGTCTGTAAGTAGACCCAACAACCCAGCGTCATAAATCTTTCTCTTTCCTTTATCCGACAAAACTGCATAATTATAACAAAAACATCTCCTTTAATTAAGTTTATCTCTCTGATTATCTATTTAACAAACATTAAAAAAAGAACACAAATAACCCACCTGAATAAGCCTCTTGAATCTGTTGAAATCGTTTCTTAGCTTCACCTGATACATTGGGGTTTTTCATCCATCTATCAGGATGCCATTTCTTTCAAAATCACATGCACAAATTACAAAATGAAAGAGAACCCATTAGTTTACATTAATCAAGGAGTCAAGAAAAGTTGACATAATTATATAGTATATATATACCAAAGCCTGTCTACGATAAGCTTCACGAATTTCAGAAGGGGAAGCTTGTTCACAAATTCCAAGAACTGAATAATAACAAGTTCCAGATTTGGACATTTTTCACACCACCACCACCACCACCAGCACAACAAACAGCAATGAAGCTGTTTGGATTTTATAAAAAGAGGGTTCGGCACTTTAAAGAGGTTGACACAATGGCATTGTGATTAACGAAATAATATTTGGGTAAGATTTATAGAGACATGCAAAAACAACATGAATTTCTGCAAGAAAATAGGTGTGGAAGGCGTAGAAAGGCACAAAGATGGGGGAAAGGTTGCAGAAAGTTCGAGAGGGTTCGATTGAAAGTGAGGATTTTGTTGGCCACATGCAGCAGCAACAGGTGCGGAGCCACAAGATTGGTGTCTCTAAAGTCTAAAAAGTAAAACCCCCCATGGCTGAGAAAATGCTGTGGTCCATGCTAGTATACCATTTGTGGCTTACGTTTTACCTTGCCATTGCATCAATTTCTACTTTTATTCCAGTTTGCTTTTTTTTGTTGTTTTTTCATTTTGGGTATTAAAAAATGAAGCTAGTCAATTAAGTTTTATTTTAAATGTAACTCAAATATAAATAATTCAAATTTATATATTTTTAAATTCGATTGAAATAATGTTGAATCAAAGAGACATGATAGTATCAAAGACAGGTTGGAGTTAGTTCTGATAAAAGTTCCTTCAAAAAATAAAAAAATTTAAACAAAAATATAAGCAAAAAATAGATTAAACAAAAAAAATAAGGTCAATTTTTTAAACGGACCAAGCCTTAGATAGATTTTTTGGCCTGGGCCCAACCTAAATTAATCTAATTTTTTTAATGTCATTTTGCTCTCATTTCACTATTATATTACTATTTTAAAGGTACTTATTTGTTAAGTTGTAACTATTTTTGTGTTATTTACGTATAAAGATTTTTTTAATGTATTTTTACTTTGTTGAGAAACATTTATTTTAATATTTTTAGTGTATTCGATGTATTATATTTTTAATTTTTTATATAAAAATAATCTAAAAATAATAATACGAGCGGGTGAGTCAAGCTCAGATTTAACATTTTTAATCTAGGTCCAACTTGGACAGAATTTTAAACCCATTTTTGGGTTGAATCGAACCTGGACCTAAAATTTTATATCGACCCGACTTAAACCCAACCCATAATCAGATCTAATAGGAGCTATGGTCACCCCAACAAAATTAACCATAGATTCTTCACAAAATTGTTAAGTTATAGATTAATATATTGATAAAATTGTATTTTACTTCAATTCTAACTTTTTAAAAAAATTTCTACCTTCACCCTTAAATTGTATTCAACATGACCTAATATCTGTTGTAGGCCATATTGCCCGGGCCCAGTAACAAACCACTAACCCAAACCACAGCCCAATAACCTACCTAAGCCCAAATACCCAAACCTAGCCCAAAACACCCAACCCATTTTCAGCAAAAAAACAGTAACCTTAACCCTAGGTGCGCCGCACCTAGGGTCGCCCACTTGCCCTGCCACCGTTGCTCTGCCGGCCGCCGCACGTCACGTCTCTGCCCACCTACTCCACCGCCTTCAAGTGGCCTGCAAGAAAGGACAAGAAATAATATAAAAACATTGTAAAAATGGCTATAAAAGGCCATTCAAAACAAACATTTTCAACAAAAAAATCAGTAACCTTAACCCTAGGTGCGCCACACCTAGGGTCGCCCACTTGCCCTGCCACTGTTGCTCTGCTGGCCGCCGCACGTCACGTCTTTGCCCACCTACTCCACCGCCTTCAAGTGGCCTGCAAGAAAGGACAAGAAATAATATAAAAACATTGTAAAAATGGCTATAAAAGGCCATTCAAAACAAATTGTAAGGGGTTCGGCCCCTATTTTTACAAAGAACAGAAATAAAAAAAAGGGGTTGAACATCAATTGGGTTTTCCTTTTTTTTCCTTTACTTACTGTTATTTTTTTTACAAGTTTTTCCCCTTTTTTTACTCAAAAATATAAAATAAAAAACAAAAAGAGGAAAACTACTCACCTGCGCCGCGCCGAAAGTGGAGGAACCGAACGGTTTCCCTTCGTTTCCAGGGGTTTGTGGCCACCTTTCAAAGGATTCAGTCTTGAATCCAGGTTCTAGGGATAACGAGCTTTAAACGAGGCCAAGAAAGACTCGGTTTTGCGCCTTAGGCCGCCGCTTGCAGCAGAACTACGGCGGAGGTACGCAGGAGCCTTCGTCGGACCATGGCCAGAGGAGGGACTGAGAGAGTGAGAGAGAGAGCTTTTCTCTCTGTTTTTTAGAAAAAATGAGGAAACTGATTTTTTAGAGTTTTATTTTTTAATATTTATACTAATTATAAAACAGCGCCGTTTTGGTGAGGGGATCCGCACATCGCGTCGACCCGACCTTCGCCCAAGGATCCGCGTGTTTTTTAAGTTGAGGGGATATTTGCGAAATAGGCCCCTCCGCTTTTGCGCTGTAGCTCAATCCGATCCTTCTTGTTTTTTTTTAATTTCGTTGCATAATTTTAGTTTTGATTCATTTTAGTCCCCATCGAAGCGCAGTGTTTTGGGGCTTTGGGGTATTTACCATTTTGATCCCTCCCCTTTCAGCGCGCGACACAATTCAGTCCCTTTTGTTTTTTTTATTCCGAATTCGCCTAGTATTTTTGTCTTTACTTCAATTTAGTCCCCTTTTTAGCATTTTCATTATTTTCTTCATTATTTTAATATATTATCATTCATTATTATTATTCTTATTATTTCTATTATTATATTATTTTATTTATCATATTATTATACGATAGTTTAAATATACATACATGTATAATATCATTATTTCTTTTTTTAAAGACTTATTTAATATATATAAATACCTTTTTATATGTATAACTATACAACTTTTTTCTTTTTTTCTCACGAATATATGTATATATATTTATATATATATATATTTATACGGTTTCTTTTATATCTATATCTATATTTATCTTTTTTTTATATAACTCACATGTATATTTTTTTATATATATTTTTTAGATATGATATTTAAACGTATTTGCACATCTTATTTATGTGTTACGGTTCATTATTCCGCATGCTATCGATCTATACTTTTTCTTTATTTTATTTTAGTTATTATTGCCGGTATTATTTTTATACTTTTGTATTCGTTATGGTATTGCCATACATATCAACAATGTAATTAGTTTTCACATTCTTTACTATGACTTTGTGTTTTATTTTACTCGATATAACAAAATTTGTTTTTAAAAAAATGGCATTTCGTGTTTAGATTCGAGAAGATCGTACCCTAACTTACTGAGTTTCGATTTTCACGATAAATCTAAATACACGAATCTTTTCAAACTCAAGTTTTAAACGATATCGGGAATTAAAAAAGGATTGTGTCCTAACTTACTGATCGTGATCCCTTTTTTAATCCAAGATAGTTAAATATCTTTTAAATAAGCATTTTTCATTCGCGTATCGGGAATTCGAGACATTGTGTCCTAACTTATTGGATATGATTCTCTTTCTCGAATAACGTGAAATATGCCCCTTTTCCTGAAAATTTTTAACGTTTTAATACAAGGATCGTATTTTTAAAATTCTTCAAAGTTCTCAATTTTCGACATTAAGACATTAAGTAATCAACTAGATACCAATTTTTGGGCGTATTGAGGGTACTAATCCTTCCTCGTGCATAATCGACTCCCGAACCCGTTTTTCTAAATTTCGTGGACCAAACTTGTTGTTTTAATAAAATCAAACCGTTTATTAAAAATAACCACTTTTCGAGGTGATCCAATCACACCTCATAAAAAAGGATTGGTGGCGACTCCCATTTTCGTTTTCATTTTTCAAAACCCAAGTCGACTCCGTTTTTCATCCAAAAAATGGTGTCAACAGCTTGGCGACTCCACTGGGGACCTAAAATAAGAGAGTCAAGCCACGAGTTGATTACTTTTTGTCTTTTTTTCGAAAATTGAAAATTTGGTTTAAATTTACGATCCTTTCATTGCATTTCATTTGTCTTCATTACAATTTTCATTATTGTGGTTTATGATTGCTGTGTTGGCTTAAATTTTGGCATCTTTCTGCATATTGCATTGCATGACCATTGGTCACACCTTTTTAAGTGGGAGTGAGAAGCTACTCCTTCGTAAGGTTTTCACCTCCGTGCAGGATAGTGGATCACTTTCGGGATACATCCGTACCTATGTCTTCGTGAGATTTTCATCTCCGTGCAGCCATAGGGAAATGTATTCCCCTGAACCGAACTCGGTCTGTATGAACCTATAATGGGTGAGGATCGAGGAATCTGATGGTTCGGGTACCTTTACTTTAGAACCAAACCACATGTAGAAGACCTTAGGAGTCCACCCTAGGTAGAACCACTTCGAACCCTTAGTATTCACCCGAATAGGTGTTCTATTTATTCTTGTTTGCTTTTGCTTTGTACTAACCTGTTTTCTTTTTTGTTATGATTGCATTGCATTATAAAAAGAGGTGTTAATTCACGTTCAGTTGTTAAATAGAGAGGTTGTCATAATGAAATGGGTTTCTTGATAAAGTGGATAATAATACGGTTGTCCGAATATGGTCCAAGAAAACGTGATAATAGAAGGATGATAATTTAATGGAGGACTGCACGACTATTACTTTTTTGCATGAGGATTCAAGATGACAAAGACTATTCGAGAGCCGCTAAATTTTCTTAAAGAGAAGCCAACGAGCGTCACGAGGATAAGTGATTAACGAGTCACGGCCCGGATCAAGCAAAAAGGAGATAGGAGAGACATCTCTTTTGAAGAATTTGTGAGATTTATCTTAATGCTCGAATGAAGAAGAGGATCGAATGTCTACGCCTATGAGGGCAAAACCGTATATATATCCGCTTTATGTAAAGAGATTTGTTTTCTAGTAAAGTTGTTCTAATAGAATTGAACCAAGAATCAAAGTCTCTTTTTGCATTCATTTCATGCATTTGCATTACATAACATCATGTGCATTAAGGACATTAAAATACCCTAATTGAGTAAAATTATTTCAGCTAATCTGGAAAACCAACATTCTTGCGGTACCCGAACAAAAAAAAAATAGACCAAAGATTGGAAAAACTTGAACGACTCCAAGGGGGAAGGCAAGACCAACTACAACTGCAAATACAAGAGCAGTTAGCTAAGGTCCAACAAGATAGAGTTCTGTGAAGGGGTCAAAAAAATGTTCATATCAATGTCATACATGAAGACAACTGAACAGGGACCTTGTTAGATATTCGCCCTTATAAACTTAGGAGTGTTCTAAATAATAGGACTGTAGAAGAAATCTTTGTAGTTTTTAGAGTTTATTTAGAGTAATGTCCAGAACACACTTGTTGCTTTCAGCCAAGAGGCAATAAGAATTCCTTTGTGAAAATAGGCTCATGTCTGAACGTCATTATGAAATGCGTCTCTTTGATCATTTTTTAGCCAATATTCTTTCATTCTTTATGAATAAGTATCCTTGATTCTTTCATTCTTTTCGATTTTCTTCCAAATTTTATTCTTTTAGATTTTCTTCCAAATCATTATTGCATTCATAATCATATTGTACATAACTTCATATATTCTTTGTATATTCTCTTGTACCTACAATAGGTCCCCAAATATTAATGACATGAATGACGTTGCTGCAAACTTAGAATCTCCTTTTAAACGAGACATGTGTTTAGAGGGATCTCACGACTTTGAAGATGACAAAGATTGTAGCCTATCTCCGGACTTATTGAGGATGGTAGAACAAGATGGAAAATAGATCCTACCCTATAAAGAATCATTGGAATCCACAACTTCTCCCTATGTGGGGCATGAATATCATTAAGCTGATCTTGCCAAAAATTTCTGGCGGTCAACAATTCATCTTTGCAGCCGTTGATTACTTCACTAAGTGGGTAGAAGCCGCTTTATATGCCAGTGTCACGAAGTCGACAGTCAACAAATCCTTGAAAAATCATATGTTAGTATGGAATGTAAAAAAGGATCATATCTGACAATGCATCAAATTTGAACAACGACATCATATCAAAAGTTTGTAGTCAGTTCAAGAATAACACCATATTGCCCCAAAGTGAACAGTATAGTGGAGGTAAAAAAAAACCTCTGCCGGGGCAATGCCTTGCCTTTTGAGCCTATCACGATTTTACCTATTGAAGATAATATTCTTTCTCTCTGAGTTTTTGGATCAAATCCTGATCGAAGAGGAATGTTCAAGTTATCCATCATGGTCAAATACGCCAAAAGTAAATGATGCGAGCTCAAAAAAGTTCGCCCTAGAGAATTCCATGAGAAGGACCGGGTATTGAAGAAGATCCTTTCCATACAAAAAGAATTTCATGTCAAGCTGGAAAGGACCGTATGTGGAAGGCCTTATCTGGAAAAGCGTCGATCTTGATAGAAAGGGATAACAAGGACATGCCTAATCCTATTAGTTCAGAGTCAATAAAAATATTTCAGAAAAGAAAAGAAAAAAGGAAGAAAAAAGAAAAAAGAGAGAAAAGGAGAGGCCAATGTGAAAATCCGCAAAGGGCGCCTTGAGACCAAAGGGGATTTGAGTTGAAAACCCGAAAAGGGCGGCTCAAATTTTGGAACAAAATGGATCATGAGGTGATCAGAGCAACTCAAATTTTGATCAAATTGGGGCATATGGTGTTCTTGTTATATCTAAATCAACAGGAAATGGTAGGCGACATATTGGGGCATCGACAAAGTCCTATAGATCTCCTAAACACATGTCAAACTCAGAATGCTCTTTCAAAGAGTTTGTACAGAGATGTTCAAGCTGCGATATCTGGGGCATCTAATCCTCATACTATTTATATTATTTTTTTTTGTTCTTGGAATACTTCATTCTTTTTCAAGATACGTGTTCCCAATTAATTCCCTTTTATTCTTACTATCATTGATAATTTATCCACTTCGGGCTATGCTCTCAAATTAATTCTATTTCATCCATCGTTATGTTCTTTTTGCAAGCATGTTGTATTAGAATAATGATTAATGGACTAATAATACTTTCACAATGGAATTTTTGCATATTACTCTAAAAGTTTCTAAATAATATAGGGACCTGAAACTGGACTATTATTTAGAAAACACCAAGTTTAAAGGGTGAAATATCTAAAAAGGAAGAGTCTAAATTAAGACCATCCTTCGGATTTTGTTGTCCAAACATTGATTGAACAAAATGACAAAATATCGTGTTGGTGACAAGGCTTCAATGATTACCGAGTGATAAGAAAAGGTTTTCTCGGAGAAGAAAATTTTGCAATTGTGCATGAGCATTTGGTATGACACCTAGGAATGAGGTAAAGGACCAAAGAGCTTCACATTCTGTATCCTTGAATTGCGATAGGAGAAGATTGAGAAAAGCCATATCTTTCTACCCTTGGGTTACAGTGGGAGATTGATGGTACAAAATTTATGTCCCAGTGGATTGAACTTTGACGTTCACAGTGGGGGGCAATCAGATTAAGTGTTTCTTTGGATATGCCAGTCGAGCAAGAAGGCGTTGTAGCACGTCAGTGATAAAACCTTAATAAGCTTTTGCGTGATGATAACCTAAGCATTAAGGAATCATTTTCATGACATTCTGCATTCATTCAAATGTCATTCATACACATCTAGTTAGGAGCATTTGATTCATTCTGATCATGTTATCCTAATCACTAGGCATAAATAGGTTCATAAAATAGATTATACAGGTCATGTTCCTCAGGGAACAAAGCAATGAAGATACCAGATCTTACATTCCTGTACTGACAGCGAAGCAGATCGAAGATACCATAGTTTGTAATTTAAAATATTGAAGCCACAACGGCGAATCTTACTTTCCCAGGCGGTGCAGTGGAATAGATTGAAGCTACAACGGCGAATCTCGCTTCCCCGACATTGCAATTAAAAGATTGAGGCCACAACGGCGAATCTTACTTTCCTAGGCGGTGCAGTGGAACAGATTGAAGCTACAATGATGAATCTCGCTTCCCCGATATTGCAATTAAAAGATTGAAGCCATAACGGCGGATCTTACTTTCCCAGGCGGTGCAGTGGAACAGATTAAAGCTACAACGGTGAATCTCGCTTCCTCAACATTGCAATTAAAATATTGAAGCCACAACAGCGGATCTTACTTTTCTAGGCGGTGCAGTGGAACAAATTGAAGCTACAACGATGAATCTCGCTTCCTCGACATTGCAATTAAAATATTGAAGCCACAACGATGAATCTTACTTTTCCAGGCGGTACAGTGGAACAGATTGAAGCTACAACGGCAAATCTCACTTCCCCGACATTGCAATTAAAAGATTGAAGCCATAACGGCGGATCTTACTTTCCCAGGCGGTGCAGTGGAACAGATTAAAGCTACAATGGCGAATCTCGCTTCCTCGACATTGCAATTAAAAGATTGAAGCCACAACGGCGAATCTTACTTTCCCAGGCGGTGCAGTGGAACAAATTGAAGCTACAACAGTGAATCTCGCTTCCCCGACATTGCAATTAAAAGATTGAGGCCACAACGGCGAATCTTACTTTCCCAGGCGGTGCAGCGGAACAGATTGAAGCTACGATGGCGAATCTCACTTCCCCGACATTGTAATTCAAAAGATTGAAGCCACAACGGTGAATCTTACTTTCCCAGGCGGTGCAGCAGAACAGATTGAAGCTACAACGGCGAATCTTGTTTCCCCGACATTACAATTAAAAAGATTGAAGCTACAACGGCAAATCTTACTCCCCAGGTAGTGCAGCAGAATAGATTGAAGCTACAACGGTGAATCTTGCTTCCTCGACATTACAATTTAAAAGATTGAAGCCACAACGGCGAATCTTACTTCCCAGGCGATGTAGCAGAACAAATTGAAGCTACGACGGCGTATCTCACTTCCCCGACGTTACAATTTAAAAGATTGAAGCCACAATGGCGAATCTTACTTTCTAGGCGATGCAGCGAAATAGATTGAAGCTACGACGGTGAAACTCACTTCCCCGACATTGCAATTTAAAAGATTGAAGCCACAACGGCGAATCTTACTCCCCAGGCAGTGCAGCAGAACAGATTGAAGCTATGACGGTGAATCTTACTTTCTCGACATTGCAGTTAAACAGATTGAAGAAGCCAATCCTATCTCCCTGAAGTTGCAGTGGAGCGGATTAAAACCACGGATCTTATCTCTCTGAAGTTGCAGTAGAGCAGATCGCATCCAGTCTTATCTCCCTGAAGTTGTAGTGGAACACACAGAAGAAGCCAATCCTATCTCCCTGAAGTTGCAGTGGAGCAGATTAAAACCATAGATCTTATCTCTCTGAAGTTGCAGTAGAGCAGATTGCATCCAGTCTTATCTCCCTAAACTTGCAGTGGAGCAGACATAAATCATAAATCTCGTCCCCTTGAAGTTACAAAAGAGTGGATTGAAGCTACAAGTCAGAAGTGTGGTGGAGTAGAGTGAAGCAACAAGCTACAGTGGACTGAAATAAAGCTACTTGAAGAGAAGCACCAGGACAAGTCCAAAATAGGCGAGACCAGGCAAAATTGGCCTTTCTTGGTCTTTGCTCTGTTTTCGTTACACGACAACGAGCAAAGAGGGGCAGCTATTGTAAGCCATTTTGCTCGGGCCCAGTAACAAACCACTAACCCAAACCACAACCTAATAACCTACCTAAGCCCAAATACCCAAACCTAGCCCAAAACACCCCAACCCATTTTCAGCAAAAAACAGTAACCTTAACCCTAGGTGCACCGCACCTAGGGTTGCCCACTTACCCTGCCACCGCTGCTCTGCTGGCCGCCGCACATCACGTCTCTGCCCACCTACTCCACCGCCTTCAAGTGGCCTGCAAGAAAGGACAAGAAATAATATAAAAACATTGTAAAAATGGCTATAAAAGGCCATTCAAAACAAATTGTAAGGGGTTCGGCCTTTATTTTTACAAAGAATAGAAATAAAAAAAGGGGTTGAACATCAACTGGGTTTTCTCTTTTTTTTTTTCTTTACTTTTTGTTATTTTTTTACAAGTTTTTTTCCCTTTTTACTCAAAAATATAAAATAAAAAACAAAAAGAGGAAAACTACTCACCTACGCCGCGCCGAAAGAGAAGGAACCGAACGGTTTCCCTTCGTTTCCAGGGGTCTGTGGCCACCCTTCAAAGGGTTCAGCCTTGAATCCAAGTTCTAGGGATAACGAGCTTTAAACGAGGCCAAGAAAGGCCCGGTTTTGCGCCTCAGGCCGCCACTTACGGCGGAGCTACGGCGGATGTGCGCCGGAGCCTTCGTCGGACCATGGCCGGAGGAGGGACCGAGAGAGTGAAAGAGAGAGCTTTTCTCTCTATTTTTTTAGAAAAAATAAGGAAACTAATTTTTTAGAGTTTTATTTTTTAATATTTATACTAATTATAAAACGGCGCCGTTTTGGTGAAGGGATCTACGCGTTGCGTCGACCCGACCCGCACCCAAGGATCCGCGTGTTTTTTAAGTTGAGGGGATATTTGCGCAATAGGCCCCTCCGCTTTTGCGCTGTAGCTCGATCCGATCCTTCTTGTTTTTTTAGTTTCGCTGCATAATTTTATTTTTGATTCATTTTAGTCCTCATCAAAGCACAACGTTTTGGGGCTTTGGGGTATTTACCATTTTGATCCCTGCCATTTCAGCGCGCGACACAATTCAGTCCCTTTTGTTTTTTTTATTCCGAATTCGCCCAGTATTGTTGTCTTTACTTCAATTTAGTCCCCTTTTTAGCATTTTCATTATTTTCTTCATTATTTTAATATATTATCATTCATTATTATTATTCTTATTATTTCTATTATTATTATATTATTTTATTTATCATATTATTATACGATAGTTTAAATATACATACATGTATAATATCATTATTTCTTTTTTTTTAAAAAGACTTATTTAATATATATAAATACCTTTTTATATGTATAACTATATAACTTTTTTCTTTTTTTTCTCACGAATATATGTATACATATATATATTTTATACGGTTTCTTTTATATCTATATATATATTTATCTTTTTTTATATAACTCACATGTACATTTTTTTATATATATTTTTTTAGATATGATATTTAAACGTATTTGCGCATCTTATTTATGTGTTACGGTTCATTATTTCGCATGCTATCGATCTATACTTTTTCTTTATTTTATTTTAGTTATTATTGCCTGTATTATTTTTATACTTTCGTATTCGTTATGATATTGCCATGCATATCAACAATGTAATTAGTTTTCACATTCTTTACTATGACTTTGTGTTTTATTTTACTCGATATAACAAAATTTGTTTTTAAAAAAATGGCATTTCGTGTTTAGATTCGAGAAGATCGTACCCTAACTTACTGAGTTTCGATTTTCACGATAAATCTAAATACACGAATCTTTTCAAACTCAAGTTTTAAACGATATCGGGAATTAAAAAAGGATTGTGTCCTAACTTACTGGTCGTGATCCCTTTTTTAATCCAAGATAGTTAAATATCTTTTAAATAAGCATTTTTCATTCGCGTATCTGGAATTCGAGACATTGTGTCCTAACTTACTGGATATGATTCTCTTTCTCGAATAACGTGAAATATGCCCCTTTTCCTGAAAATTTTCAACGTTTTAATACAAGGATCGTATTTTTAAAATTCTTAAAAGTTCTCAATTTTCGACATTAAGACATTAAGTAATCAACTAGGTACCAATTTTGGGCGTATCGAGGGTGCTAATCCTTCCTCATGCGTAACCGACTCCCGAACCCGTTTTTCTGAATTTCGTGGACCAAACTTGTTGTTTTAATAAAATCAAACCGTTTATTAAAAATAACCACTTTTCGAGGTGATCCAATCACACCTCATAAAAAAAGATTGGTGGCGACTCCCACTTTCGTTTTCATTTTTCAAAACCCAAGTCGACTCCGTTTTTCATCCAAAAAATGGTGTCAACAATATCCATTTTCTTTTCCTTTTCTTTTGGATTAATTGTAGCAAATGTTTTCAAACTATCATCCAAATTTTAAATTCATCTCTAAAATTTAAAATATTCTAATTGAATCCTTAAAATATCATTCTTGCATCGATCAAATCTTTCTGTCAACCTAGCTATCAAGTTTATCATTATAATACTAATTCAAATTTAACGTAGAACATATTTAAAACACATATATCAAATAGTAAACACATATGTATAAGCCTAACTTGGATCTAAAGCATCGTCTTTAAAATTTAGGAAGATTATAATTCTTTTTTGTTTTTACTTCAGATTCAAGTGGTCCATATTGTACATGTACATGTATTTACGATTTGATTCATATGTTTTAAATATTCTCCACGTCATATTTAAACATTTAAAACCTAATCTAATGACTAAATTAACAGAACGACTTGATTGATACGATATTGATACGAGATGATGGAAAATTTAAAATTAAACCGGGGACGTATGGTGATTGAAGCTTTTTATGTTTGTCCAGATAGCATTAGTCTCCATGGGGGAACAACCAGCCGTTGCTTGGAAAATTGGGTCTAGGCCAGCCCAAGAAGTCAAACCCATGTTCACGTTCAAGGCTCTTACAGTTCAGAAGGGAACAAGTCTATATTTGGGGCTCTAGAATTCTGCCGGGGGCCGTACACATGATTTCCTTTTGTTATTCCCAGATCATGCAACAATCGTGATTTCCCTCCCCTTGCGTCCAGTCACTTAAATAATCTTGGACTTCAATCATATTTCTTGTTTCATCTAAAATCAATCCCTTTTTTCAAATTAAGAATTGAAACACTATGGAGCAGTTGAAAAATGAAGATGAGTTTTGTGGACTAAGAGCCCAACACCTTGACATGAAGCTACTTTTACAAGACGATGATGCTTTTGAAAGTATCTTCTTTCCCCCAACTTTGTTGGACTACAATCTCACTAACATCAACGAACTCGTCGATTTTGACGAACTGCATTCCATTCTAAATGAGGGGGAAGTTAATCAAGGACATGATCAAGGTGGGAGCTGCCATGGCAGCACTACCACCATGGTGACCACTGCTGAACTAATGAATGTCAAACCTAAACTAAACAACGAACAACATGTGATCAAGAAATGGTGTACCAGGAAGAGACTTGAAAGAGGTTCTAAAGAAGCTGCAGAAAAGAAGGAATTACATAAAATCAAAAATAGAGAGGCAGCAGCTCGTGCATTTGAAGAAAAGAAGGTAAAAAACACCCTAAAGCTAGCTTGTAATTTTTAGACTTCCAAATGAAACCCTTTTTCATTGTTTTGCATATATATATATATATATATATCATCAGGCTTACATCAAATGGCTAGAAGTGGAAGTGGAGAAATTCCGCAAGAAGAACGCAGATATGAAAAGGCTGCTTCTGGTACTTGCACAAAATTCCCTTTCTCTCCAATATTTTCTACATGATAATGTATCTAGAGATTGATTTTTTTTCCTCTTGTTTTTAAACTTAGGTCTTAGCTGGAAGTAGCATAGGCTCAGACATGGCGCGAAAACAATTAAGAAGGACAGCCTCTGGACTGCTGTGAGCTAATGCTTGGAATCTGAAATATTGCTCTATCTATCTATCTATATTCTCCAATTAGATTAGCATTAGTTATAAGTTCTGGAAATGTAATCATAATTACTCAATTTGATATTACAATTTACTAAACTTGGCAATAGCTATATTTTGAAGTATTATATTAATATAAAATTTGTCAATTTCTTTCAACATAAATCTATAATTGTTCACTTTTTTTTTATTGTATTTGATAATTATATTTAAAACCTCTTATGGTTTAGGGTAAGTTTAGTATTGCTTTTAAAAAATATTTTTTAGGACAAAAACATTCCTAAACAAGCTGCTTTTTTAATGAAAAAATACTTTTGGAAGAAAAACTGTGCTAAACAAGTTACTGTTTAGTAAAATTTTTTGTTTTTCAGAAGTGCTTTTCAAAACACTTCTAAAAAGGAGAAGCTAAATTCCTCTCCTAAAAGCACTTTTGGTGCTTAATTACTTTTTCACCCCTTCAATAATATAGTATTTTCTCTTTTTTTCTTGGTGCTTAATTATAAATGTGTTAAAATCATTAATTAAAAATAAAAAATATTTTTTAAAATACTAATTACAAATATTTAATGGTTATATTTAAATATTTAAAATATAGTTTATATATTCTAATTAAATTTTATCAATAATTAATATTTATTGCTTAAAAATATTTAAAATTTATATTTCATATATTAAAATATTAATAACAAATTATAATAATTTTTTTTATAATATTCTTATTAAAATATAATAATATTAACTAATCTAAATATTATTTAAATGCATATTTGTTACTTAATAATAATATGTCTAAAATGGAAATTTTATTTCTCAAAATCACTTTTTGACAGTAATGCTAAACACTTAAATTTTAAACAAAACTTTTCAGAAGCACTTCTCCACCTCACTTTTCAAAAGCACTTTTTAAAAACATTACTAAACTAACGCTTAGTATCATTATGACCCAATGAGCTTCACCTTTGCAAATTGGACATAATATCCTAGCCAATCGTGTGAGTGAGTATTAGTTTTTTTGTCTTTTCTTTAGAATAGTTTTTTAGGTTGTCTCTAACTTTGATTAAAATTACATTTCAATCATATAACTTTTGAAAGTTATATAATTGTCATTAAAGTTATTGAAATATTACATTTTTTTCGCTCATTAGTTAGCTTCTGTTAATAGGTTGACGTGGCATGTTAATTTAAAAGGTTAATAGCCAATTTAGCCCCTAAACTATAACTAATATATCAATTTGATACTTTCTTAATAATAATTCTAAAAAATTTAAAGGGTAAACTCCTCAGGTAGTCACCCAAGTTTTAATGCGTTTCTATTTTGGTTATCGATTTTTTTTTCTTAATTTACTTACTTCTATTAGATTAATTTTTATTTTTAATCACTCCACCGTTAAATGCATTAGTCACTGAATGGAATATTGATGCAGTAGTCTTTTGATAGGTATAATAACAAATTTAGCCCTTAACACTTTACACATTCTGTCAAGTTGGTTCTAATTCTAGAAATTTTCAATAAATTTAACCCTCAATGTTTGCACATTTTGTCAATTTAATCCAAATTCAAAAAATTCAATAATTTTAAGAACTTTAAAAAATATATATAATTATTATAAAATGACGTAAAAATATATAAATTACAGAGTCTTAATTGTCATTTGGTTCTAATTCTAAAAATTCAATAAATTTAACCCTTAATGTTTGTGCATTTTATCAATTTAGTCCAAATTTTAAAAATTTATAAATAAACCATTCAAAAAATAATTGATCAAAACCCAAAATCAAAGTAAGTAAAATTTTCTTGGTTATAATTCAAAATCATGAAAACCCCACAAAATGCTCCTACTTTTGATATATGCAACTGCACAACATTGCGATTAATTACAAGAAAAAAAGTTCAAAATTTTCTTTCTTGTTACATGATTTTCTGGTCAATCAAACAAAAGAGAGAAACTTTGTAAACCAATATTCATCCCTTTATCTAATTTCCCGTTCATCTTTAAGCTTCCCATTGTTCTCGTCCTCCCGGCCAAACCTCACAATCTCAAATACCATACCAAATTCATATCCAACTTTACCAGACTCAAACTACATCATCACATCCTCATTGAGTACTCACACCATTAAACTCACACCCAAAGTCGATTTTTTTTATAGACATACTCAAACTTAGTTTTGTGTTTTCTTTTTAATTAGGAAAAATCGGTCGGTGAAGCACCTGTTAGTCTTAAGCATTTGAATCCCTCAAAGCCCTACACTTTGCTGCTAAAATGGAGCCAAAGATGTTTCTATGAGTAAAGGCTTTCTAATTTGAACTCCTCAACTAACTATTTAATCATGGTTCTGATTGGATTTGGTAGTGATTGATTCAAAAAATTATTTTAAAGGACTTGTTTAGCTCAGTGGGGTTTAAAGAAAAATAAAAATATTGATTCAAAAAATTCGAGAGAAATTTTGTTAAAATTTGTTGAAAATTTTGTTAAAATTCAAGAAATATTGATTTGAATCCCTCAACCGAATTCATATTTAAGCCTTAATGTAATTTTATATATTCTTTTAATAATTTATATTTTTTATGTCATTTTATAATAAATTTTATATATTTTCAAGTTCTTAAAATTATAAAAAAATTTAATTTTTTTGAATTTGGACTAAATTGAAAAAAATGTGAAAATATTGAGGGTTAAATAATTTATTGAATTTTTTTAGAATTAGGAACAAATGGACAAAATGTGTAAAGCGTTAATGGCTAAATTTCTTGTTATACCAATCAAAAAATTGACACGTCAACATTTCGTTTAGTGACCAATGCATTTTCATGGTGGAGTGACTAAAAATGACAATCCATCTAATGGGGTGACTAAATTAACCAAAAAATAATTCAGTGACCAAAATAGGAACGTGTTAAAACCGATGTGACTATCTATGTAGTCTATACTTTAAACTTTTTAGAATTATTATTAAGAAAAAATTTAAAAATATCAAATTGATATTTTAGTTAAAGCTTAGGGACTAAATTAATTATTAACCTTTTAAATTAATGTGGTGGTGATGAATAAAAATTAAAAAGGTAAGTGCAAAAATATAAAGGATGGACCCACTATTTTACGTTGGGGGACCCAATATTTTGCACCGTTTATAGATAAGTCGACCGTTGGACGTTAAGAAAAGCCCCCCACTTTTTGACTTTTATCTTCATCCTGGGCCCCCGTACATCGACCGTTTCAATTCACCCAATATCCCTCAGATCCTATCAGATCTACGGTCCATATTAGTCGACCGTTAATAGAAACTTCTTCTTTCTGCCCTTATAATATAGTAATAGATTAATAAATTCCTTTCATTTCAATTCAAAATTCAAATGCAGCATTTAACTCCTTTCATCTTCATTTCTCTTCAGATTCTTGTGAGTTTCTCCTCATTTCTTTGCTTTTCTTTCTAGTAATATTCTTTTCTTTTTCTTTCAAAATTTGATAGTAAATATGGTGCTGAAAACGGCCTCTTCACCGTCTTCTTCTCCGGTGACGATAACGGTTTCGTCATCGGGAGGCAAAGAGACTGGGAGTAGAAGCATGGGGTTGACGAGTCCAGTTCCACGGGCTTCGAAATCAAACAACCCAAGTTCACCTAGTCCGCTGGGTAGCAGAGGGAATCGAAGGGCTTCAAGTGGAGGAAGGTATTGCTCCATGTCGCAAGACGATCCAATTCCAATAGAAGAGATAAACTCAGAGTTTGTAACGTATACGGTGCATATCCCACCAACTCCCGATCACCAATCCATCTCAACCTCCCAAACAAGCCTTAACGAAGAAGGGAAAGATGGGCTGAAGCTGAAACCCGAGAGGAGTTTCATTTCGGGCACTATTTTCACAGGGGGGTACAATTGCGTTACCCGTGGTCACGTCATTGATGGTTCCTTGGAAAGGCCCGAGACGTTGAAATCAGGCCTGGTTTGTGGGATGAAAGGGTGTGATGAGAAGGAAATTGAAGGCAAATGTGAGTGTGGGTTTAAGATTTGTGGGGATTGTTACTTGGATTGCGTGGCAAGTGGTGGGGGTCATTGTCCTGGATGTAAAGAGCCTTACAAGGATGTTAGCGATGATGATGAAGATGACGAGGTTAGGTCTGATTCTGAAGAGGATGATCAGGCTTTGCCTTTGCCTTCAATGCGCGAGTCCAAGTTGGATAAAAGACTTTCACTTGTGAAATCGTTCAAAGGGCCGAATCATCCACCGGATTTCGATCATACCAGGTGGTTGTTTGAGACTAAAGGCACTTACGGGTATGGGAATGCTTTATGGCCTAAAGATGGTTATGGATCAGGTGCTAATGGCTTTGAGAACCCCCCAGATTTTGGAGAGAGAAGTAAGAGGCCTTTGACTAGGAAAGTTGTAGTTTCCACTGCAATTCTCAGTCCATACAGGTAATTTCTAATTTACCTTCTAATTCTTTTTAGAGTTCTCCAGCTTTATTATTGGAACATGAAAGGCGAAACCGATATTAAAATACCAACAAGCTGGTTAATTGCAATGTGATTTCAAGTATAGTGATCTGAATTTATGTTGCAGTTGCAGTAATCTATACTATGGTCAAGTTGTGTGATTTTACATTGAAAAATAGCCTTGAATCTGTTTTTTGTGTGGCTTTGTGCTTAGCCTTGAATTTAAGTTATGTGGCTTTGTGATTTGAATTCAAGTTATGTTGTTTGTCGCTTTGTGATTTTACATTGAAAATTAGACTTGAATCTGTTGTTTGTGGTTTTGTGCTTAACCATGAATATGTTTATATGTTTATATATGCAGGCTGCTTATTATACTACGTCTTGTTGCCCTGGGTTTCTTTCTCACATGGAGGATTAGGCACCCTAACCGTGATGCAATGTGGCTATGGGGAATGTCCATAACGTGTGAGCTCTGGTTTGCCTTTTCGTGGCTCCTAGATCAGCTCCCTAAGCTCTGCCCTGTAAACAGAATAACCGACCTCTCAGTTCTTAAAGAGCGTTTCGAGTCTCCGAACCTTCAAAACCCGAAAGGACGATCCGACCTTCCAGGGATTGATGTCTTCGTTTCCACGGCAGACCCTGAAAAAGAACCTCCTCTTGTGACTGCAAACACCATCCTTTCAATCCTAGCTGTTGACTATCCAGTAGAAAAAGTTGCTTGTTATCTTTCAGATGATGGTGGAGCTCTTCTAACATTTGAAGCTTTGGCCGAGACAGCCAGCTTTGCTAGAGTTTGGGTTCCATTTTGCCGTAAACATAACATCGAACCCCGAAATCCCGATGCGTATTTTGGGCAAAAGCGTGATTTTCTTAAGAACAAAGTGAGGCTTGATTTTGTTAGGGAGAGGAGAAGGGTGAAAAGAGAGTATGATGAATTTAAGGTGAGGATTAACTCATTGCCTGAGTCCATTAGGAGGAGATCAGATGCTTACAATGCCCATGAAGAGCTTCGAGCAAAAAAGACACAAATGAAAATGGGAGGCAATCTTTCAGACCCTATTAAAGTCCCTAAGGCTACTTGGATGTCTGATGGTTCTCACTGGCCTGGCACTTGGGCTTCTGCAGAGCCTGACCATTCAAAAGGAGACCATGCTGGGATCATTCAGGTATATATATCAGACACAAATTAGCTACTGCTTTTGTGTTTGTTTCCAAATGCTTAAGTTTTACTTATACTTTGCAGGCAATGCTTGCTCCACCGAATGCAGAGCCAGTTTATGGCGCAGAAGCAGATGGGGAGAACTTGATTGACACAAGAGAAGTAGATACAAGGTTGCCATTGTTGGTTTATGTGTCTCGTGAGAAACGTCCAGGTTATGATCACAACAAGAAGGCTGGAGCGATGAATGCTTTGGTTCGAACCAGTGCTATCATGTCAAATGGGCCATTCATCCTCAATCTTGACTGTGATCATTACATTTACAATTCATTGGCTCTTAGGGAAGGAATGTGTTTCATGCTTGACAGAGGAGGTGATAGGATTTGTTATGTTCAATTCCCACAAAGGTTTGAAGGGATCGATCCCAATGACCGATATGCGAATCATAATACCGTGTTCTTTGATGTGAGCATGAGGGCTCTTGATGGTTTACAGGGTCCAATGTATGTAGGTACAGGTTGCATTTTCAGGAGAACTGCACTCTATGGGTTTAGTCCTCCTAGAGCTACTGAACATCATGGATGGTTTGGTAGAAGGAAAATCAAGTTACTTTTGAGGAAACCCAAGGTGACAAAGAAAGCAGAAGATGAGATAGTATTGCCTATTAATGGGGAACACAATGATGATGATGATGATACAGATATTGAGTCTTTGCTTCTTCCTAAAAGATTTGGGAACTCCACTTCTCTGGTAGCGTCGATCCCGGTCGCTGAATACCAAGGAAGGTTGCTCCAAGATATGCAAGGAATGCGAAACCAAGGCAGGCCAGCAGGTTCTCTTGCAGTGCCGCGTGAGCCATTGGATGCTGCAACAGTTGCAGAGGCCATTAGTGTTATATCTTGCTTCTATGAGGATAAAACTGAGTGGGGAAAACGAGTAGGATGGATATATGGCTCTGTCACAGAAGATGTGGTAACCGGTTATAGAATGCACAACCGTGGATGGAGATCAGTGTACTGTGTAACCAAGAGGGACGCGTTCCGTGGGACTGCCCCTATCAATCTAACAGATCGGCTGCACCAAGTACTTCGTTGGGCAACCGGTTCTGTCGAGATATTCTTTTCGAGAAACAATGCACTGTTTGCTACTCGACGAATGAAGTTCTTGCAAAGAGTAGCATATTTCAATGTGGGAATGTACCCTTTCACTTCTATGTTTCTCCTAGTCTACTGCATTCTACCAGCTGTTTCTCTATTCTCAGGGCAGTTCATAGTGCAAGCTCTCAGTGTGACCTTCTTGATATTCTTGTTGGCCATCACAATCACCTTATGCCTACTTGCCATACTCGAAATCAAATGGTCAGGTATCACACTTCACGATTGGTGGCGAAACGAACAGTTTTGGTTGATTGGTGGAACCAGTGCTCATCCTGCAGCTGTGCTACAAGGACTTCTAAAAGTCATAGCAGGAGTCGACATCTCATTCACCTTAACTTCCAAATCCGCCACCCCCGATGACGAAGAAGATGAGTTTGCAGAGCTATATGTCGTAAAATGGAGCTTCCTAATGATACCTCCAATCACAATCATGATGGTAAACTCAATCGCGATCGCAGTGGCTGTTGCGAGAACCATGTACAGCCCATTCCCAGAGTGGAGCAAGCTTCTCGGAGGGGTGTTCTTTAGCTTTTGGGTCCTTTGCCATCTCTATCCATTTGCAAAAGGATTGATGGGAAGAAGAGGAAAAGTTCCAACCATTGTGTTTGTATGGTCAGGCTTGCTCTCCATCATAGTTTCATTGCTTTGGGTATACATCAATCCTCCATCTGGAAGTAAGGAGGACTACATGAAGTTCAAATTCCCTTGATGTATTTTTTTCTGTAATAGGGGCAGCTCAATTGTGCAAATGACATGAAGTTTCTCAACTTCATTCTGTGTATCTCTATATGTTCTCATTGAATGTAATTTTGTTTTGACATTTGTTACTTATTATTCATTTGAAATGGAAACTATTTACCATAAAAGTTTGGGGGGGGGGGACCAAAGAATTTTGTTGATGGTCCCTTCTTCACCCCCACACATTAACCTCAATAGCTGATTCTAGCTGTAAAAGAGGGTTGTCAAGACCTTCAACAGTCATTTTTAAGCCCACCATTTTCTTCTTTTGTGGACTTTTCTGACATGCGCTAGTCTTAGAACCAGAAAACCAAACATGCTTTCAAATCTCTCCATGTTGGGAGAAAACAACAGAAGGTTTCCAACAGCCGAAATACATGTGTTTGTTTGTATGTATGAGTAGCAACACTCGAGATTTTTTTTTATCTACAAGCATGACCCCAAATGCTTAGAGATACTACTATCAGACAGCTATGGAAATCACTGTCAGCATTCAATAAGGAGTGCTAATGTGCAGGTGGCACAAAAGGGACAGTTTTGTAAGTAACTCAACACCCGCTATGAAAGCAAAATCTTCAAGCAGTAAAAGTTTTCTTTCTTCATAAATGTGGGACTTTAGAAAACAAAATGAGGGGAAACCCAAAATAAAAATTATTTTTAGATTAGAATTAGGTAAAAAAAAGGGGGGTTGATTAAAAAAATAAAAAGAATAAATGTCCAAGGTTTGTTACATGTGCAGGGGTCGGCTTGTGGAACAAAAAGGCTACCAATGCCATGCTCGCCCCTCCTAGAATCATCCAAATGATTAGGACATAATTAAAAATAATTAAGTTGGAAAACCTGTCAACATCATTTCTGATTTAGACCACCAAAAACTATGTAGGCCCCAATAGCTGTTACCATGTTTAAATCAATTAATTAGTTAAAAATAGAGTATAGTATATCCCTATTTATTCATAGATACGAAAAGACTAGCAAAGCAGTCGCATGTAGATTGATGCCACATAGCCAATTAGTCACAACATTAACAATGAACCCACCCAACCACAATGGAACAAATCATATGGTGCTGACTAACTTTTATTTTTACAAAATAAAATTCAAACAACTGGCCACGTGTGGCGCCAGGGCACAAAAGAATCCGGTCCCATTTCCTACTTTGAACATTTCTATACGCTACAATGAATTCCCTTGATGCCACCATTGCATATGTATGCACGTATCACATTATTTGGCAATGTAAATAAATAAATAAAAAGTTACAGAAGGGCAAATATATGTGCTTATCTTCATAACTGTGCTGAAGTTATTAACACCGCTGCCAATGGCACCAACGCATCCTCCCCTTTCACCGGCTAATTGGATTCCACGTCTTTGCTCATTGCACTCCAAACCTACAACCCGATTCTCTTTTTTTAACTGTGAAAAGTAAAAATTTTGAGTAGCTAATGGAATGGGCAATCTAAAAAAGATAGAATTAAAATATGTAAGTGACAAAAATGAATAGTCGTGGTAGGAATTTACCGGCCAATATATCCTTGCTGTGATTTCAATGTGGGTGTCCGTACAAGTCGTAAGGCGCCCACAATGCGTCCAGTGGACATGGCCGATTTGAGTCCAGCCTTAGCCATGGCTTACCGCTACCAGACCAATGCAAGAGGCTGACGGGACCAGGGTGCAATTCTCGACAACTTCCCTTCACATTGTCCCCCCCAACCCGTGCTGGTTCCATCTATGCTCGATGGGCGCCACACGTCCCGCGAAAACCAACAGGAACGGCGGTAACGAACCAAGCTCATAGATCCGGTAACGTTTCTGGATCTGCATCCATCTTTCTATCCGTTTTGTGTATCCGACCCGTCTCCATTTAACTAGGTCTATCACCATCACCCCTGTGTTGAAATAGCACGGCTTCCTCCCTTTGAATGTCCTCGAAAACCGCTGGTCCGACCAGAAACCGCCGGTGAAATAGTTTGTGAAGTTGGCGTGGCAATATTCGGGTGCTCCGATTGTCCGTGAACCCAGGTTGGTGATCCATAGCTTAGTGATGTCGTCAACAACGACTAGATCAGAGTCCAAATAGATCACTCTCCGTACGCACGGTTCTAGCAGATCAGCTAAGTAATTCCTAGCGTAATTTAACGGCTGCTCAAGCGCTTGCCTAACAGAAGACGATATCAGGTTCCGTACAATCTCGGGATCGAAATAATAAACCTTGAACTTCAACTGAGGGATCGTGGACTGAACGAGAGTTTCTAGATCGGCGTCCGATACGATGAAATGGAAAAGGATGTTCTCCGGACACAACGAATGCTGGAGAATGGAGTGAACGGCGGCCATTGACCCACGGAGGTAGACAACATCGAGAGTGATGGCCACGTGGACTAAAGAAGGATTGCAGACTCCGGTGATTCTATGGTCGGTGAAGCCACATTCGTCGGCATTACGAAATCCAGAGGCCTTTCGAAAAGAAAACCGATACTTGGAGGAGTGCGACGCCTGATACGATGGTAATCGCAGGTAGTTGTCTAGGTGAGAGGATTTAATGGCTTCAGCTGGAGGGAATGAGTGGAGTGAAGGGGAAAGAATAATCATCAACATTGCTGCGAAAAAGAATCCCGAAAATCGCCTTATCCAAAGTATTTTACTACTGCAAATCCCTCTCCTCTTCTTCTTTTTAGATTTAAAATCAAGCCAATCTGCTAAGAGAATGAACAATGAAGAACGAAAGAACAAGAGGATTCTCTTTAGGTCCACCATAGCTCATGAAATGAAGTAAGAAAAAGCTAAGTTCAGATTAGGGAACCGAGTACCATCGTGCGCCGCCGGCACACTCCCTCTAACTCCCTTTCACTTCTCCTCCTCTTTCTTTATCCAAAGAAGCTGACGGCAGCACCCAGGGAGACAAGGGACAGTGAGACGGAGGTGATGATACTAAGAACTTTTATTTTTTCTCTTAGCTTTACTGTTTTTCTACCATAGAAATCCACGGCCGAACGTGAATATAATTTTTAGAATTAACAAAAAAAATTATATTAAAAACAGAAGAGAAGAGGGTGTGATTGAATTTGGAAATTGTAAACTGGCAATGCTTTGAACAAGGAAAGCAAAGTGCAGACAGCTGTCCTTGTCTTCTTCTACAATGACGATTCTATCCTAAAGCCTTAAGCCAGAAAGCCTGCACGTACGACACTTGGATTCTTCTACACGTCACTTATCCCTTTTTCTTGGATTCTTTTATATATATTTTGAAGGATAAATCTTAAAATTATACATTAATTTTTATTTAGTATATAATTGTATATATAAATTTTAATTTAATGTAATTATACACATCAAACTTCAATTATGGTATAAATATATATTTACAATTTTAGTTTTGATTTAATTATATATATTTAAAGAAATAAATACATTAATTTATTTGTATATTTGATAAATATAATTATTTATGTATGTAATATGTAAACATAAAATGATGTTATATCAATAATTGTGTTAATAATTTATAAGAATCAGATTATATCAAAAATTCATGTATATAATTGCACATTAAACTATAGTTCATGTATAATTTTAGGTTTTATCCCTATTTTTAATATAATATATAATGTTAAATTTAGTTGTCGGTGTTTACACTTTTTTATAAACTTAACTTTTATTTCTTACTTAAATTTATTTATTTATCTTTTAAAATAAATTAAATTATTTTTTTACAAAAATGATGACTAAAACATTACTTTTTATAATCTTAGCATGGCAACCTATATCATATTGATATGTATGTCACTTTTTGTTTTATACGCCACATCAACAATCTATATTATGTAATTTTGAACTCTTGAACCTTTAACCTCGAATTTATAACCTATAACCCCAAATCCAAAATCTAAATCCTAAATCCAAACCCTAAACTTCAAAGTTCAAAGTAAAATAATTATCAAAATTATGTGTGAATGAGATAGAAAAAGTTGCACAAAAATTACAATATTTTAAAAATTGGTTGCACAAAAATAAAAAAAATATTAACTTCTAGAAAAAAACAAAATGATTAAAATTTGTAAATGAAGAAAATGTGTTTGTTTATAATTTTAAAAAATTAATTATTTTAAGTAATTTAATTAAAGTTAAATTAAGTTAGAGAAAATATTAAATATAGACGAGTGTATAATAATATTTTGTTATCTTTAAAATTTTATTGGTGCTTAAAAACTATAATTTTTAGGATGATCCTAATATAATTATTCCCCCAAAATAATAATAGTCGAATAATAAAATATGTAAATATTAATGCTAAATTTATCATTTTACCTCTGTATAATAATTAAACAATGTTTAATTACTACAAACATCTTCAAATTATAACATAAATTTAATTTGATCCTAAATTTCAACACAATTTGATTAAGTCCTTCTATCAACTCATTTGTTTGCATGGGCATTAAATGTTAACTCAAATTTAGATTTAATTGTAAATATATACATATCTAGTTAATAGACAACCTGGATATAATGCGTTCGAAAAAGTAATCCAGGTTAAAGTTGTCCATGCAATGTACATGTTTATACAATTTAATCTATGTACGTTCAAGTCTAATTTAAATTTTCATTTAATATCTAAAATGAGGGTTAGAATAATAGAAGCAGATGATGTTGCAATTTAACCCATTTAAGAATACAAAATCCAATGTGGGAGGGTTATAACCCGATGGGTTAATCCGTTCCTTGGGAGGGGGTTGCACAGACTTCACGTGACCAATAATCTTAGCCTTAATAATTGTCGGCAGGGAGAAAACAGATTTTTTATTCTTTTAATTTATGGTATTTGATGTGTGATATTGATTAATCACCACATATTTATAATAAATTAAGTCATCATATAAATGTCTTTTCTTGTTTCAGAAACATCTTTGTCTTGTTTGTAAAACATTTTCTTTTGTCTCCCTCTTTTTTCCATAATAACACAAAAATCTTTATACTTCTACTTCTTTTTCTTTTTTTCTTTTTTGCATAAAAGGATAATTGATTTTCATCGTTTCATTTAAAGTAATAGTTATTTAAAAAATATTTTACTAAATCAACAATTCGATTAAAGATTATTCGTTAGATATTTGCATGCTCACATTTTGATGGCATTCAGCTTGGCTTACTTTAGATAATCTTCTCTTTTGTGCGAACCATCACACAAGAAGCATTTCGTTAACTCTTTTTCTTTTTCCTTGTTATTTGATGGACTTCCACTTTCTTGTCAACGGTTTCCATTACTAGTTTTAGACTGTCCTTCACAGTTTCCCCCACCATAGCCTTTATCCTTAGGTTCGGAAGACTTGTATTTGTCTTTTTCATTGAACTCTATCAAGGACTTAGCTATACCTATGGCTTTGGTAAGATCCTAGACAACCCTCCATTGCAACTCTTCCTTAGCCCATGGTTTAAGTCCATCCATGAAAAAGCAAAACGTCTCTTTTTGACCCAAGTAAAAAATCTAAAGCATTAATTCGTTGAACTCCTACACGTACTCATGAACATTGCATTGTTGCGTAAGCCATTGCAACTTGGCATGAGCCTCGTCTTCAGCATACTTTAGGTAAATTGTTGCTTGAATTTAGTTTTCAACTCTACCTAAGCTCCAATAGTGGTGCCACCAAGTTTCTTATCTGTAGGACCCCGCCACAAAAGAGCAGCATCAGTAAAAATAGGCATCATCCTCAATGTCGACAACGTGGAATTATTGTTCCATTCCCCAAATAAAGTCGTCTATATCATTTGTAGACCTGGTCCCTTGAATTCTTTCAACTTAGGGACCTCAATCTTATGATTGGGTGTCATAGCTAGCATATAATTACACACAGCTACTTTGCACAAAACAAACTCCCTATAAATTCTTTTATCTTTTTCATCAATGCCATCACTACTGTTTCAAGAGCAACATTTTTTAGGGTCAACATATCTATAATGGCATTAAAAGCACCATGCATCTCACCCTTAAGCTCATCTCTGGCAGAGTTGAGTTCTTCAATGCGAGCCTCAACAATCTCAAGGCTTTCCTGCATATTTCACCCATTGATTCCTTGAGTTTGATAGCCCTACCTTCCATTGCTAATAACATATCTCTCGAGCTGCTAGATTTCTTAACCCTTTTATGAGTTTCTAATTAGACACATTCACCATCTACATGGGTTGCCATCTCAATTAGCACCTTGACTGAATCTTGTTCTAACACCAACTATCACGAGCTTAAATTTTAACCAAGAAAACCATGCGACCTTAAGCGAAGAATTTGCTTCAAATTGCCTAAGTCAACCTAAACATTTGATGTTGAGAATCATAATCACTGAAGCTAGGAATTTACTAAGCAAAACAAGCTAAAAGCAAGAAAACTCAAGAAAGCTCTAGAGTAAATGCTTAGCATATTGGTTACTCAATGTTTAATGATACAAATGAGACTTGAAAGGCTTGTATTTATAGTTGAGTCTCTTACATTTATAGTACATATTAAATTATATTAACGATTTAAATTCGAACTTACCTAGAAGATAAAGTTCTAAGGAAATCTAAACTCTATATTATATATTTCCCTTAGAAATCAAATTTACTTGGTAAAATAAATTTATGGGAGTGTTTACTAAACCATTAGGCTTCAAGTAGATGAGCTTTCTAGAATGTTCTAAGGATTGGACTATCTTAATAGGTTAAATAAGCTTAATTTACTCAAATGATCATCTTAAGTTATTATGTGCGCCTTTGAGCATGGGCCATGACACCAAGCCCTTCCTTTATATAAGTTTCTCCTTTCTCCAACAATACTCTAGACACTTTTACACCACCCAAAAATCTATCTATATATCACTAGATTTTCCGAGTTCTTCACCGGCGACTTTCAACACTTACTTATAAACCACTTGAAATTTCTTTCACCAAATATTATATTAACAATACTAAATATAACAAATTAGAAAAAAAAATCATATTCACCAAATATTCGAAATGATGAAAGACACCATGCTATTGCTACTACGTACATGAACAGTTGTAGTACAAATTGAACCTAAAACATACTCAAGTACTTGTTTGTCGCATATAGTAGAAACATACTAAATTAAGATGCCACCAAATTCAATGCATCAAGTTTAGGAAAAAATACCATGAAACCAGGCATATGCATGTGACATAATCTTTCCACATTCATGATCATAATTATTTGCTACAGCACCGCCCCCACATTTTACCTTTTAATTAATACTGGCTGCTAATTATTTGTTCAACGACGAAATTGTCGTCCTTAGAAGAAAGGGTCCTGCCCAACCATGAATCCCATATCCGACCTTTTAATCCCACCGAGCTTTTGACTTACCTTTCGCATCATAAAAACACTGGCGAGAGTTTACCAGTAAGATGAAGATCAATGGCGTGCACCAAACGTGGGCTTAATGCAAAATTAGTGAGGTCTAAGCTCTTTCACACTCGAATAATTTAAATTATTGGTTTTCGATTCAATTCAATAAACAAATTTAAAAAAAAGTCAATAAACACGAATAAGTAATAATAATATACAACATTATTCATTTTATAACAACAATACTACATTTGGTAAGAGTATTGTTTTTTTCACATGTTTTGATCGTGAGCTAGTTATAAATTAATTACATTGATAATTTTTAGCCATTTACACGATTTTTTTTAACAAAGAGAAGGAAGGGTTTTTTTTTTTGCTTATTTTTTTATAAGACTTTTTTACCATCCTTCTAATTTTAAGTTCCAATTTGTACTAATTATTCTTCATTTTATGTCTAATTATTTTAACACATATGTATTACATAAGCTTATTCCTCATGCTATTAGACCAGTAACCATATGTAGTATAAAGTTAAAATTTTAAAGTATACATGAATTTTGATCTGATGTACAATTAGAAACATGCACTTTAATTTTGTGCAATTGGATATATAAAAGTTTGTTTTCAGTCAATTTTCAATAACTGCTACGATTATTATAGATGTAATGTTGTAACACCCCTTACCCGTATCCAACACCAGAATAGGGTACGAGGCATTACCAAAACACATACACTTGTAAACGTATTTAACCGAGTTATAAAATTTCATCAAAATTAAAACTTTCAAAATAATTAACATGTTTCTATAACTTTTCCCAATATATCCTCAAAATATTATAATCATAATAATTAGGGCCTGCGAGACCCGATACATACTCATGCAATTTAATGCTTCATTTCCATTTCATTCAATTCGCAATTTCTCATGCTCATAATTTAAATCATATCACTAGCAATTTCCATTTAATTCACGTGCAATTCAATGACATCAAATTCAAAACTAATACGTATTTACCATTTAACTCAATGTTTATTGATTATACCATTCAATAACACATTTATGAAATTCTCAATTTAGCAATGAAAATATCACTTTAGTTTGAATAACAACATCGTCCTGATATAAATACACTACCACTTATCCATTTACTTTAATTCTTTTGGGCCCATTTGTCACTTACCATCCTTAATCAAATTAGGGAACGGTCACGGAAAATTGAGTACTTCACTTTCACTTTGCCATAGTATAACTATGGTCTTACGTATGATCACTTATCACTTGTCCCTGATCAGATAAGTGTAGCCACCTATCACTTTGTTTCTTGATCAGATAAGTGTAGCCACTTATCACTTTGTTTCTTGATCAGATAAGTGTAGCCACCTATCACTTTGTTTCTTGATCAGATAAGTGTAGCCACTTATCACTTTGTTTCTTGATCAGATAAGTGTAGCCACTTATCACTTTGTCTCTTGATCAGATAAGTGTAGCTAAAGCTATCACTTATCACTTTTCACTTGTCACTTGATCAGATAAGTGTAGCCGAAGCTATCACTTATCACTTTGTCACTTGATCAGATAAGTATAGCCGAAGCTATTACTTATCACTTTCCACTTGTCACTTGATCAGATAAGTGTAGCTAAAGCTACCACTTATCACTTTGTCACTTGATCAGATAAGTATAGCCGAAACTATTACTTATCACTTTCCACTTGTCACTTGATCAGATAAGTATAGCCGAAGCTATTACTTATCACTTTCCACTTGTCACTTGATCAGATAAGTGTAGCTAAAGCTACCACTTATCACTTTGTCACTTGATCAGATAAGTATAGCCGAAGCTATTACTTATCACTTTGACATATGACCATTTATACACGAATCATTCATATATTTCCCAATTTTCCTCCTCCTCCTCTCCATTCCACATCCTTAATGTGTATAACACACTTAAACAACATTAACCATAATTTCAATATTCACTAACATGTATATTCAAAGCTGTTTATCCGAGTCAGAGTCACTAAATTATTTTTATCCGGAGCTACAGAGCTCCAAATTAAGATCCGTTAATTTTCCCTGAAACTAGACTCACATATCTTCATACCATAAAATTTTCATAATTTTTGGTTCAGTCAAATAGTACAGTTTATTCTTTAAAATTTCCCCTGTTTCGCTGTCTGACAGTTCCGACCACTCTTCACTAAAAATTAATTATCTCATTGTACAGAATTCGGATGATGTTTTAGCTTGTTTCTTCTAAAAATAGACTCATTAAGGATTCTAACCATATAAACTATAACTCATAATCATTTTTGTACAATTTTTAATGATTTTCCAAAGTCAGAACAGGGGAACCCGAATTCATTCTGACCTTGTCTCACAAAATCTATTATATCTCATGATTTACAATTCCATTGCTCCCATCATTTCTTTTATAAGAAACTAGACTCAATAAGCTTTAGTTTCATATTTTATTCATCCTCTAATTCAATCTCTACAATTTTTGGTGATTTTTCAAAGTTACACTACTGCTGCTGTCTAAAACTGCTTTAGTGCAAAATGTTGATTTCCATTTTGCCCCAAATTTCACAGTTTATACAATTCGGTCTTTTCTCAATTAACCCCTCAATTAATCTAATTTTCTCAATTAGTACTTTACTAGACATTATAAGTTGTTACACAACTATTGAAATTCAGAATTTCCACATATAACTCTATCTTCAAACTCTTTTACTATTAGGTCCCAAACATTCACTTTCTATTCAATTCTTTCAATAAAATCAGCATATGAACAATTTAAAGCTCTAATTTCATGCTAAATCATCATATACTTCCAGCACATATTCATATCAACTTTCAACTTCTTTCATAAAATCAAAAACTAATGGATTTAACAAGTGGGCCTAGTTGTAAAAGTCATAAAAATACAAAAATTTCAAGAAATAGTCAAGAATTGAACTTACTTGTAATAAAAATATGAAGAACCAGCTTGAAGAAGCCCTTCCATGGTGTTTTAGCTGATGAGAATTCAGAAAAATGAAGAGAAATCTAGATAATTCCACTTGGGTCCTAACTTTATTAAGCAAATTTTGCAATTTTCCAATTTTGCCCTTAATTCTCCTTACTTTCTTGCTGATTTCATGCCTCTGCCGTCCAGCCCAAATAGACCTTGGGTCTATTTGCCTTTAAAGCCCTCTTCCTTTTATCATTTAAGCTATTTAATCATTTCCCAAAATTTTGCATTTGTTACAATTTAGTCCTTTTTGTTCAATTAATTATCGGAACTTTAAAATTTCTTAACGAAACTTTAATACTAACTTTTTAACACTCCATGAATATTTATAAAAATATTTATGGCTCAGTTTAAAATCCCCGAGGTCTTGATACCTCATTTCGATTCTAATTATTTTAATATTTATTTCTAGTGTACTATTCACTATTTCAAAAATTTTCCTAACTTCATATTTAACTTATACTTACTAAATTAATAATATTTTCTACCCATTTGTCGAATTTAGTGATCTCGAATCACCGTTCCGACACCTCTGAAAATTCAAGCCATTACATTTTTTTTTTCGTCGGATTTGTGGTCCCGAAACCACTGTTCCGACTAAGCCTAAAATCGGGCTATTACAAATGTCATTTTATGTTTATAGAAATGATTATGCCTATCAAATATGAAAATAAATCCAAGTACTTATTTATTTTTTAAATGTGTACAAGTAGATCAAAATCAAAGTTTTATATTCACATTTGAAACACAATCAAAGTTTTATATACATAATTAGTTTGATGTCTCGTGCGATGTACGGGTCAATTGTGTTATAATTAAAATATGCTATTTTTTTAGTTTTATGGTAGAAAGTATTTTAGTTATAATAAATCAGATATATTAGTGTAATTGTAATTGGTGGTTGAAAAGTTCCAACCCTTTAATCTAAATAAAAATTAGGTTGTTTACTCCATTGATATAAAACATAAAAAGTTATATGAATTTAATATGCTATGAATAATTGGTTGTGAAATACTAATGGGAAAATTCATCAAATGAGATAATGATGGGAAGATGTTGACAAATATTGATTTATATAGGTTTCCATAAATTACCATAATTGTATATGGTTAAATGTGAAACCAAATAATTCCCTAATTGAAGAAATATTTTATAAATTTCATGGCCAAAAAATAATGCGTATACTAATGTTAAAGATGTATTTTAGGAAACATTAAATTAATGATTGACCTTCGAAATTGCACTAATTTCAAATTTTAATTCGGCAATATATCAGAAATTAGAATATTGAAAAGCATGATATTGAATTAAATGCCATAAATTATCAACAAGTGGTTGGTGTAATGATAAGACATATTGCACTCTTAAGAGGAAGACTCAGGTTCGAACCTTGGGAACAAACATTGTAGGGAGGGATAACCCCAAACATGGACTCTAAAATATATATGAAGTAAACCAAATAAAAATAATTAAATGCCATTAAAAAGAATTGTAAGTAACAATTATTAAAAATAGTTACCATGCCGTTTTTTTTTTGGAAATTTTAAATGTAAAAGTTTGACAGTTTTTTGTCGAAACCATTCTTTTTTATTTGAAAAACGGGGATCGACTTTTAAAAATAAGAATGGGAGTCGCCACCAATCTTTTATTGTGGTGTGATCGGATCACCTTGAAAATAATTTTAGGTCTGCGAATTTTGAGAAAACAGGTTCGGGAGTCGGTTACGCACGAGAAAGGGTTAGCACCCTCGTAACGCCCAAAATTGGTATCGAATAAATTGTTTAATGTCTTAATGTCGAAGTTTTGAAAAGATTTTAAAACGCGATCCTTGGAAAAGAAAATTTGAATAAAATAAATTGGTCGATGAGATTCCCTTATTTCAAAGAAATAAATCGTCACACTCAGTAAGTTTGAGTGCAACATTTTAAATCCTCAAAATTAAATTTATCTCTTGACCTATGCGTTTTGAGAAGGATATCCGATTATTTGGATTAAATGAGAAAATCAAGACCCAGTAAGTTAGGGCTCGATTTCACAAAATTCCTAAATATCGAATATTGCCTTTATTATTATTTTAAAAATTCTCATATTGAGGAATCAACATGTCATGTCCAATACATTAGGACACGGCGTATCGAATTCCCGAGAATGAGCTTTTATTTATGTGTTTTGATTGAAGAAAATCTTCGATTATTTAGATTCAATGAGGAAAATTGGAACCCAATACGTTAGGGCTCAATTCCTTCGAAGATTCCAAATATCAAACTTTTCCTTTATTTTAAAAATCGAGATAGCAAAATGTCACATCCATTAAGTTAGGATTCAACACTTTGAAATCTCAAATGCTTAGTTTTAAAATTGAATGATTTTAATAAATTGAACACTCGAATATCTAAATTCATCGGGAAGAATCAAAGCCTAGTAAGTTAAGGCGCGATTCTTTCGAGAACTTATGAACATCGAGCTTTTAGGAATTAAGCAATAAAACAACTATAGTGCATTAATAAAATACAATTCTCGTAAAAAGGAACGTGATTGGATAACAATACATACAATATAGAATATGAAATACAATCTAAACTTAAACTAAAACAAATAAATAAGTGTTATACAAATATCAACATTGATGTTCAAAAGCTAAACAAATCTATCATCAATTAAAAATACACCAAGATAATAAAGAATGAAAAAATGTCCTACATATAAAAGTTTTAAAATAAATTGCACGCATGGACTCAAAATAAACTTGAAATAAGAGAATAACAACCTTAAGAAAATTGTATAAAGATTTATACAAACATTTAGCATATAGATATACAAAAATGAATTTTAAGCTATAACCTAAACAAAACATTAAAATATATACAAATTATACCAAAATCTTTATAAAAATATACATATTGATAAATAACAAATCAAATAGTAATATGTCAAGTTTGAAGATAAAAATATATAATAGATATATAAAAATGTATGATAAATTTAAAACATGTCAATAATAATTTAAAATAATAGTATATGATATCAAAATAAAACTAAGGATAAATTTAAAGCAATGTTAAGATTAAACAATAAATAATACTAGATCCTAAAAAACCATGTCAAAAATATGCACTAATTAGATTTAAAATTAAATTAATAAAAACTAAATTAGAAATAAAACATAATTTAAAGAAGAGAAGAAAATAATAATAATAATAATAATGTAATTAAAGAGAAAATGAAACAATAATAATAGTTAAAATCATTACATTAAGATTAAACAAAAATCTGAAAGGGCGAATTTAAAATCTACTTAAAATACAAGGACCAATGTAGCAATTAAATGCAAAATTAGAACATTTAGATCCAATTGATAAAACGACATCGTTCGCTCGTGGATCCAATTGGAATCCGAATCAGACATAAGGCAGCAATTAAGAACTTAAGAAAAACCAAATTGAAGTGAAAACAAAATGCAGAGGGATTCAATGCGCAAATAGCCCCTCAGACCCAAAACGCGCGGATCCTCCCCTCGGGTCCGGTCACCGCGCGGGTCGAGGGCTATCAAACGACCAATACGGCACCATTTTATGCACCAAATAAAACCCCCTTTAAACCCTAAAAACATATGTTAACAAACAGACATTAGCCTTCACCCCCTCTGCGTCGCTTCAGTGTCGAAAACCCCCTGCCTATTCAATCTTGGCCTGAACGGAGGTGGGATTCGGCAACGCACCGATCCAGGTAAGGTTTATCAACCCTTTTCCTTTTTTCTTTTCCTTGTTCTATATATATTCTTGTATATGTATGAAATAACAAAACAAACAAAAAAGAAAAGCAATCGGAAAACCGAATGAAAAAAACAACCTTTTTTGTATTGATTTTTTTTTGATACAATCTGCCTCCCTCTTTTTTTTACATTCGATTCTCTGCCCTTTTTTGTATCCGTGTGTAACCTCATACATGGTTTGAATCTTGGCTTATATAGCCGAAAAAAATAGAATAGAAATACAAAAATCCCCCTTCTGCTATTTCGTTATTTGGTTGCTATTTTTTGTTTTTCTTTGCGTCGCTGGTTTGTTGCTTCTATTGTGTAGGTACAATACCAGCCTGGAGCAAGTACGGAGGCTCACGTGGATTTGGCACGGAGGCACTACACGCGTGCAGACGCACCATGCGCGAGGAGGAGGCTTGGCTCTGCTGCGGCGGTGGAGGCTGAATGCTGCCAGGGTTCGCTGATTTCTGGTTTAGGCTAGTTGGGCTAGGGTATTGGGCTTAGGCTAATTGGGTTTTTAATTTTGTTTTTGTATTGGTTTTACTTATTTATCGGGTCGGGCAATATTGGGCTATTACAGTTTTGATTTAATAACTTTTATTAATAAGATTTCAAAATGTTACAGGTCATGAACGAGAGCATTGGTAAGGTTATTAAGAAGGTCCGACGAAAGGAGGATGAGCCGCCAGATGAGGAGGGGAGGCTGTTCAGATGGATTTTGATGTCCCTAAAAAGGTTTCCTTTAGAAACATGGTATTGAATTCATCACTAGAGACTGAATCTAAAAAGGAATCCTGGGTTGAGGATGATATTGAACTAACAGAGGAAGATGTCAAAAAAGAGATAGTGGATAATGTTTCATCCATTGATTTTTCTGAACGTGTTTATTCACTTTGAAAAAAGTATGGCCAGAATGGTAGTTGTAAAATTGCTTGGGAGGATGATTGGATATAATGCCTTATGGAAAAAAATGTGTTCCTTATGGAAACCGACACAGATTTCAATTGATGGATGTCAAGAATGACTATTTCTTGGCAAAGTTTGAGTCAATGGAGGATTATACGAATATTCTATCCAAGGGTCAATGGGTGATCTTTGGACACTATTTGATAGTTCAACCACGGTTTCCTAGTTTCACAACGCTACAATCATACCTCCACAAAGTTGTTGCATGGATTTGTATACCGGGATTGTCAGGAACGTTATACAAAAAGAGCATTCTCCATGAAATTGGAGAAATGATTGACACATTCATAAAGATTGATCTCCAAATTGACAAGGGATCACGAGGCCAATTTGCAGGATTTGTTGTGCACGTCAACTTGCTTAAACCTCTTGTTTTGAAAATCAGGATAGCTAAAAGAATTCATCGTGTAAAATATGAGTCTCTACCAATTATTTGCTATCACTGTGGTACTTATGGACATTTGAAGGATAAATGCCTTCAAAACAAGAATGGGGAAGCTATGGATGAAAAGATTAGTGGTGATAAGCAACATTTTTACGAAGAATTGAACTTGATTGTTGTTTATCACTTGTCGACAAGTGTTAATCATGGAAACAATCAAGTTCATGGAAACAACCATGATTATCAATTGGATTGTTTCCATGATCCACTTGGATTGGTTCTAGAATAAAAGGGCCTAAAAGCCATCACTTCCTGGAGCTTTTAAAGGGGCCATATCAAACAATACTGCTTTAATTTCATCATCTGACACTTCCTTTCCAAGAATCTAAACATCACATTGCTCAAGACTAAGGAATGAGCTAAGGGGTAAAATACCCATGGGTCCAGGTTGTTCGCCATATAACTTCTAAAATAAATTAATTGCTTCAAGTTGAAGGGCTTCAGCATCATATATCTATTCACCACTACCATTCTTCAGAGTAATATTACGATTATGTTTCCTTCTTTGTAAGGTACAGCAGTGAAAAAACTTGGTATTTCGATCACCCAAATTTAGCCATTCATATCGGGTTTTCTGCTTCCATAAGAGTTCCTCATGATGAAGAACACTTTCTAATTCCTCCCGAACTTCCATTTCAGATTGAAGAAGACTACTAGAATAAAAAAAGCTTTGTCCTGTTTTGTATATTAGAAAGCTTATTCAGCAGATGCCTTTTGTATGTTCCAATATGCCCATAAACAGTTTTATTCTACTCTTTAAACCCTAAAGAAAAACTTGAAAGGCATCCTGCCAAATTACCATTAGATCCCCACTGACCTTTACCAAAACCCAAAAAGGTTGGATGTTCAAGTCACCTAGCTAGAAATCAAAAAGGTCGTTCCTTTGAAGTTCTAACCTTAAGTTTTAAGGAAAGAAAGAGCAATCTGTGGTTAGACTTAATCCTTAGAAGATGAGTAACCAAAAAATAGGGAAAACATTCAACCATGCATCATTCCCAATGGCTCTATCAAGCCTCTCAAAAATCTCCCATCTACACCAAGTGAATTGTGGGCCCTGAAAACCCAAATCATGAACATTGGTAGACTTTAAGAAATTATCACAAAGCGGAAACCTCATTCCTCTAATCTGTCCACCTCTCTTCTCATTAGTCGAAAGAATGACATTAAAATCCCTAATAGTGAGCCAAGGGACCCCCCACAAGCATAATAGCCTTAAGCCATTCCTAGAGAAATTTCCGTTTATATCGATCAAGACTTCCATACACAAAAGTGATATAAATAGGTTAGCAATGAGAATGATCAATGACACAAATTAGAATAAATTGGGGATGATTATGAACCACCTCAACTTGAACCAAATCCTTCCAACCAACTCAAATACCACTAAAAAATCCAATAGCTTCTACACGATGAGAAAATTGAAAGCCTAACTTGTCAATGATATTATATGCATTTGTTCAAGTAACTCTCGTTTTCAAAAAGCTCATGGTATTCGGTTTATATTCCAAATTATACTCCAAAAAGATATGGGGAAATTTTATACTTGTGCAACCTTGACAATTCCACGGAAAAATTTATAAATTCATAAAAAATACAAGAGTTAAAGGAAAAGAGAATAACCTTTACTATTTAGCAGAAGACAAACTTTCCAAGCCTTTTTCATTCCTTGATTGAGCTCTCGTGTCACCAACAATATCAATTTGGGAACTAATAAGTTCAGCCATAGAGTTCATTGTGTCCGAAAGAGGAAAACATGAATTCCCTGAAGCCTTGGATCTTTCTCCATGACCTCGAAGAGTCATATTCAAAAACTTTCCATTCCTATTTGAATAATTTTTTTCCACCATTCCCACGTCCTCTATCAGCATGAATGCCCTTCACTAACTTTATCAGGTTATTTACCTTTAAAACTTTTCCTTCCATTACAGTGAATTTTTCCTTAAAAGAAATGGTCAAATGCTTACTTGGGTCAAGCACTCCTTCTTTCAAAGGAACATCCATCCCACTTGGTCCTAAAAAAATAGGATTTAAAAAAGTTGTTGAGTTAGAAATCATCTCTATAGTATTAAGCTTATTGTCAACACAAAACTCCTTAATATTTTCATTGACAACTGTTACATTAAAGTTAACATAGGAAATATTAGGGTGAGCTTCCCCACTTTCAGTGAAAATAAAAATGGAGGGACTAATGGGCTGATTGCCTATCTCTTTAGCTTGTCGTTCTTCTATACCCAGATTTGGGTTATAAAAGGCCAAATGGGCCACAGTCAACACTGACCCACATTGTGCACCAACAGCCAAGTTCATTTCCTTATTATTTTTATTTTTTGATGGGCCTTCTCCTTTACTTTCTGGAATAAAACCCTTTGTAATGCCCTTTTAGGAGAAGCCATACGTTTTAGATTTTCGGTAGAAATCTTCGACCCTTCAACCCCCACTTATTACCACTATTAATGCTGAAAGATAAAGTCCTAAATCTAGACTCATTCCCTCAGATCCTAAAACAAAAGCCTGTTGACTACAATTCGGCCTTGAACTCCACCGAGATTTCCTATTGATAACCATCCAGGGCCCTTACGCCACCAAATCCCCAACTGAATTCTCGTTCGCCACCGTCAGAACCTCCACCTCCGATTGGCTTGTTTCAGTAGCTTTTTTTGGACACATCTTTCTCACATGGCCATATCGTCCACAACTAAAGCGCACCATCGAAATTGATTCAAATTCTACTCGTTGGATAGTTCCATTGATCAACATCTAAGAGATCAATGAATTGTCAAGGTCCACATAAACTGGCAGCCGAACAAATTTTCCTTTTGTTCCACTGTCTGTGTTGAAACCCAATTTTGTAACCTTACCAATTGTCCCATCAGTTTCTTCAAGAATCCTCCATTTGTACAAGAAATCTAAGAGACCTGGAAATTTAATCCATGCTTTAACAACACCCGAGTATTCATCGGGTTAAAATTCAGACTCTAATGTTGCACTGTGAAGTATTGCTCGTAAATAATCCATGGTCCTTAAGACAAAAATTTCTCAAAATCTTATTTGTTCTGGAATTTTGCTAGAAAATATTCGTTTTATATGTCCATTAGATCAAACAGTGAGGAAGGCCTTCATAAACTACTAATTTTATTTTGCAAGGTATTATATCTAATGAAACGACCTAAAAGCTTGATTACCACCATGGTCACCATGTCTTTCATCAAAAGTTGATCGACTTTTTCAAAAAAGTTAATCGCAGGGATTCCATTCACCATGGATCTTATGATATCCCCTTCTAACAATTAGATTTCTTCGACATCTCTAATGTTGGACTGGGTCTCTAACGCCCTAGTGTCACGGGGCTAAAACTTTAGTCTTGCAATCCGTGCGGCCTTAGATGATTCCTTTATTTCAAATGTGCCTAAGTCAGTTTAACTCTCACAAAGTGAGGATTCTGCGGAATCCTTTAGGGCACCAATTTATATAGAGGAAGCAACACAAGCCAAAAAAGTGCTCAAAAGAACATAATAGGCATAGAAAAATAATACACGAGATGTGTTTGAGTAAATGCTCTCAATTTAGTATTCACTCTCAAAAAATTCAAAACAATAGATGATTTACAACTGAGAGGGAAAGTCTCTATTTATAGTCGAACTCCCCCAAATCTAATGGTCTAGCTAATTTACATCAACAGTTGAGGTGAAGCTTATCCCCACAATTAAGGGATTTACAAGATTATACAATCAAATCAAATCATATTATACATTATTCTCTTTAATCTTTTAATATTAATTTCCTTATTTATTAAGGTAGCTTAAAGGTCTGTTTGATTGCTGTAAAATATTTTTCGGAAAACATTTTCCAAAATTTTCGGTGTTTGTTTTGTGGAAAATGAATTCCCATAGGAAAGCATTTTACAAACACGGTAAAGTCTAAAGCTTTTTTTTGGAAATTGTCTTACCCATTTCTCTACCGTAAGACATTTTCCTTTCTCCTTTCTCTTCTAAGCAAATTTTTTTCCATATCTTCATCTCCGTTCATCACCTCCCCTCACCATCTCTGTCCGTCATCTCTGTCGACCGTTGGCCTTTCTTCTATTTTGAAGAAACCCTAAAAAATTGGCAGGCACAGTCAAGAAAAGAAAACCCAGAAGCAGTGGTTCTCTCTCTGTCATCAACAGGTATTTTTCTGTTAATTTTCACTGATTTGATTTCTAGATCGGGTCTGGTTCTTGCTTTTCTTCGTTTTCATCTTTGTTGTTGATTTATATTCTGCCATCTTTATACATAATGTTCTGTGTAGAGAATGAGTATATATGTTGTATCCTGTTGAATGGGAATATATAATTGAACCTATTTTACTTTTCTTTTCCCAGTTGGTTGTGGAAAGAATGTTGGCTTCTGAAGGAATAAAAAGGGTAGAACTGGGCAGAGATGAATTTGAAAAACGAGTTTGGGAGTGGAAAGAGAAGTATGTCTTCCCTTAAATTATTTGCATACTTGGTTTTTCTGCTGTTCTTTGCTGATTTTGAATCTGTTACTTTGTACATATCGTCTATTGTGTTTTTGTTGTTAATGAAGAAATGGCTTGAGGGGGGTTCACAACTTCAATAAATTCTACTTCTTCTCCTTCCAAATACTGATACTTACGGAGTTTTATTGCTTTAACCCGTTGCTTAATTTCTGGTGTTTATTGTTCATATTTGACCATTAAGGTTTCATATAGGTACTATTTTGTTTTGTATGTTTTATCTATTTTTTGTTCATTGCTGGTCTTTTTTCTTTTCAATTTCAGGTATGGTGGGACCATTACTAATCAGATTAAGAGACTTGGGGCTTCTTGTGACTGGACTAGAGAATGTTTCACCCTCGATGAGCAGCTAAGTCGTAAGATAAGTTTTTTATCTAGTAAAAGTGAAATCTAGCTAATGTTCAAAGTCTTTAAATTATGTGTAAAGTTCCAACCTGTGACCTGTTTTACTTGTTACCTCATTTGTTTTCTTTGCATTGTACATATGGCAGTAATAATAGTAGTGATAATCATAGAAATAATAATTAGGCATTTACATTTGTTCAAATAACAGTAGGGTAAGTTTGTGTTCTGAACTTGCATTCCTATTGCAGGAGCTGTTATAGAGGCATTTATTATACTTCACGAAAAATGATTAATTTCTCAAGGTATATGCCAAAATTCCATTGCTTACTATCATGTTTCACTTTGCTAACTGATATTTAACATGTTTATTTTCTCATTTGATCATAATATTCTATCTTTTTGATGTATATGGTATTGCCCAATGTGCAGATTCCTCACTTGAGACCTGTGGAATACAAGAGGTCTAGGTTACCTAGGAACAGGAGGACTGTGAACCGTGCCTATGGTGGTGTGTTATCTGGCAGTGCAGTCAGGGAGAGGTGTGCTTTGATCTATTCGAAAATAATATTAATAGTTCATGCCTTAGTAATTTTTCTTCTTTTTAGGACAATGACAGATGCTTCAAATGTGAATTATTTAGACCTTAACACTTGATGAATAATTTACGGAAATGTCAATGGTTTTTTATAGGATTATTCGGGCCTTTTTGGTTGAAGAACAGAAGATAGTGAAGAAGGTTTTGAAGATTCAGAAAACCAAGGAAAATGTTTCATCAAAGAACCAGTTCAACTGATAAAAGATTCATTATGACAGGAAGTAACAACGTTGTTTCTAATTTTTGTTTTTTTCTTCTAGTTCTACGCATTTTCAGATATCTCTTGTACAAATAAACTTCATAAATAAACTTCATAAATAGAGAAAGAATCAAGACACCGCATGTTGTATCAATATCTTTCTAAAAGGGTGGCTATTCCAGTTGGCAAGAAATAGAGCAGTAACCACATAAAATTTGGCTTCAAAAATTTTCTCAGGGTTGAAGATATTGATTCTTTTATGTGGTGTAATATTATGCACTTGGACAATGTTGTTACATGTGGTGTACTACTAATTATGTATTTGGATAATATTATTTCTAGTACTTATTGTGGTTTCGAAGCAATTTATAATTATTCAATACTTGTTTTTTAACACAATTACAAATAATTTATTTGATATTAGTTTTTTTCAATTTATAACAATTAATATTGTAGCTTAATAATTGACTATTATTATAAATAAATCATTGCAATATATGTAAAAAATTTAAAACATAAAAATTTATTAATATATATTAATATATGTAAAAATAACTTTTCCAGAAAATATTTTCAGAAAATCTGTCAAACAGCAAAAAATATTTTACACAGATTTAATCAAACACCAGAAAATATTTTCTAGTAAATCATTTTACAGAAAAGTAAAATATTTTCTAGAAATTATTTTACGGAAAATATTTTACTGGCAATCAAACAGACCCTAACTTTTCACATCTGTTTTATTGAGCCACCCAGGCTTTAAATGGATAGACTTCTTCATCAGTTCTTTAAATCGGATCAGTTTTCGCGAGTCAAATGATTCTCATCTAACTAATAGACCTCCATAAAATATACTTTGTGCTATGGTCACGGACTTTAAATTGCAACCCGAGACACTAAAAGCACCTACCAAACCACCCAAGAGTCTGTCGTTCGAGGAAAGCATCGACTCAGGTTCCAAATCCATAGCCATATCGATGTCCCATCCTTATTCAAGTAATTGAATCTCACTTTTTTCTTTTATATGGAACTGCCTTTTTCTTTTAAAGTCATATATATATATATATAATTATGATGTAGATAGCTTTCCAAAATATCTTTCCCTACATGTATACTACAAGATATTTATATTTCTATTTAAATTGCATTAATAGTGAAAGAATTTTTAACATGCCAAAAATATAGTGATAGCAAATTATGGAATACATTTATTATTTCAAAAATATTCAGAATCAATTCCAAAAGAAAAATGTGAAACATTATAAAAATTTATTTATTTCAAAATTTTTTGAAAATTTTTAATTATGAAAAAGGTTTTTTATTTATAAATTTTGAAATTTATACCATAGTCTATCTAATATTTATTATATTTATTTAATAAAATAATTTATTTCCTTCATTAACTTTATTTTACCAAAAAATTACACCTTTAATGTTAAAAAATTGAAAAATATTTTCTTTCAATATATTTTACATTTTATATAAGTTAATTCTCTAGAAAAAACAGAAAAATAAATCATAGGTCAAATTGCTATAATTACAAAATTTATTGAAGATGATATTTGACTGCTTTATATGGTTTTGGCTGAATCAATTAGACAACAAATTGATGCATTACACGTGTCATTATTATATGATGACAATTGTCGCCTATTAAATTTATCCACGTAACTAAATTTTTTATTTTTGGATAAAAATTTTACTATAATACATATATTAAATTACATACAATAAAACTGGGTTTATTCTAATAGGGTTGAAGGGGCAGCTCTAGGGGTGTTCATTCGGTTAACCGACCGGTTAACCGACCTGAAATTACTATAATCGAATTAACCGACCTTCCAAAAATTTTAACCGTTAACCGAACCGATTTTTTTTTTTAAAATTAACCGAACCGAAATTTTTTCGGTTAATAAGGTCGGTTAACCGAATTAACTGAAAATTATGTATTTTTTTTGGTTAACAATTACCCGAATTACCCGAATTAACCGAATTACCAAAAAATACCCGAATTACCCGAATTTTTTTTTATTTTTTATTTTTAAAATTTAAAAAATTTATAAATTATTAAAGTAAATTGGGTTTTAGACTTTAGTAAATTGGGTTGTCTTTTAGTTTTAGTTTTATTGGATTGGGTAATTGGGTAAACTTTAGTTTTAGTTTTATTGGGTTGGGTAATTGGGTTGGGTAATTGAGTTTGGGCTGGGTTGGATAATTTTATTTATTAATTTTTTCGGTTAACCGAAAATTTTCGGTTAACCGACTGGTTTCGAACCGAATTAACCGTTAACCGAAAAATCATAAAAAAATTAACCGACCCCCGACCGAAAAAATTCGGTTAACCGACCGATTAACCGAATTCGGTTATCCAAAAGTATGTAAATAAATTGGTAAAATTGTCGTAGAGGCCTTTATATTAGGGGATTGGGTTACATTTTATCTCCTTTACTAAAAAATTATAAATTAATTCATATGCATTTGATCAAAGAACAAATCGATCTTTTTGTTAAAAATTTCATCTATTTCTATGGTTAAAAATTGGTTCATGTGTGTCTACATGGGGTACACATGGCACGCCATGTGTAACTGTTTGATTATTTTGTCAGTCACGTAAGTTTTTAATAGTAGAAATAGATGAATTTTTTAATAAAAAAGACTGGTTTACTTTTTGATCTAACATATAAGAACATATTATCTATTTAAAAAAAAAAAACATACCATCTAACTTTTAATACGAATCCTCCTACTACAGTCCTACTACCATACTTAAGCCGCATTTTATACTCATTTTGCAAGAAAAATGTTGTCTTTATGAGAAAAACCATACCTCGTCTTTTTCTACCTTTTACTTAGTTTTTTTTATTTATCATTTTTACATATTATTCCTTTTACTTATATTTTCATCAAAAAAAATTTCAGCCACATAGCTTCTTCTATCTCGGGAGGTCAATTGAAAATCTGTCGAGGCACATGGGTTGGGCAGATGCCGAAACAAAGGATCCAACAAAATAGTCCTTGTGGACTTAGGGTCGGCCTAAAACCTGGGCTTTCAGTTCAATACAATCTATCATTGATTTCAGCTTTGGATGTTGAATATGGCCCATAATAGTTCTAAAATAATTATTTGTTGTTTAAAAGTCAACTGTATCACTTTTGAATTAAGTTTGAATATTGAAATCATCATAGTTGGAAAGACTATATTTAAAAGACACGTAATTATACTAAAAAATAGAATAATTATATATTAGGGTAAACTAAAACAATGACACTAAACTATTAGTAAGTTTACATTTTGGCACTCAACTTCAAAAAGTTGCAAAATGATAACTAAACTATTGAAAAGTTCTCATTTAAGTCACTAGGCTGTTAAAATTGCCGCTATATGGCCCTCTTTATTTGCATTATCTGTACCAATCAAACGCTCTTCTTTCCATTCTTTTTTATAAGTCAAGTTTATTTTTTCATGAAACAGTTTTGAATGTCACAATTCTATGAACCAAAGTCTAAACAGTTTTCTTTTCTAATTTTCAATATTGACTCTCAATACCGTATTCCTTTAGAAGAAAAACAAAAATTGCGTTTTCATTATGGCCTTAGAAAACGACAATTACTTAAATACGTTCGTATTGCCAGAAAAGCCCAAAGGGGTCAACAGGTCAAGTTTTACTATAATTACTTGGAATGTGGTTGGATAACACCCTTTTTTGATTGGGTATGACTTCAACTATTCCTCAGGCCCGTCAATTAGTTAACCATAGATGTATTTTAGCTAATGGGCGTACAGTAGATATACCAAGTTATCGTTGATCTAAAATATGTTCTTCTACTTGTCAATAGATACTGATTAATCATACCGATCGTCGAATCGTCACTTGAAGCTCACTAGTCAGACTTTGGGAAAAACTTAATAGCCCAATAATTTAAATAAATTTTTTTGAATAATTCAATGATTATTTTATAACTTTTTAAAGTTGAGTGAGTACAATATAAACTTTCTAAATAGTTTAATCAACCTATTTGTTAAGGGTAGGAACATGGATTATCCACATTTGAATCCAACACGCAAAAATCAACTATTACATTAATGACTAATTTACTTTATTTTTTTAAAAAAATTACAGCTAAAATTGGGAAATGAAATGAAAATGATGTGAAAAGGATTGATTAAGTATTAGCTCGGTTGGTATTGATATTATTGTCAATGTAAGAGGATGTGGGTTTGAGTGCACTGAAACGCATTATCTTTCTATTTAAAGGTTGAAGAAGGACTATAAGTATTTTTAAACTTTATATAATAATAAAAAAGTGAAAAGGAATCTAAGCAACCTCGAAGTGTAGATGCCATCTTAAGAATAGACTACAAAAAAAAGAGAGAGTGAATTAATTATATAGATAGGCACATTAATTAAAACGCGTGGGGGTGAGGGTACCACCATTTCTTGCGCACTTTAAGTGGGGCGGATGGTCTCTTGGAATAGCAGCGCCACCACATTATATAACTATATTTACGTACACTATTTGACCAATCACGATTTAGCTCAACTTTATAGTCAGTCCATATATTTTTGCATAATTTGAGATTAATCCTTACTTATTTGCTACACATGATGCTGTTTCTTTGCTCGATTCTCTCACCATCTAGTATATAATTTAATCACTTCGACTAAAAATCCATTTAAATTTTATATAAATATATATCTATTTACATATATTTTTCATTATATGTATCATAATTTATGATGACTTGATAAAGGGGTAATCTTTATAAATGTATATACTAGAATCTAGATATATAGGTAACTGCTAAGCTACATTTCTTGTTAATTGAACAAACCCACTAATTGAGACCCTTGTTTTATCTTTTATGCAATTGAAAACCAGACAAAAGTTTCATTGCATGTGAAATAGATTGAGAATGATTTTTGTTTTGTTTTTTCTTTTCTTTAATGTCAGGTTATGCTAATAAATAATTTTGTTCAAGGTAAAAGATTGATGGATTCAAGACACTCGTTGAGTTGTTAAATTCGTTGTTGTATAGCTTTCTCTGTTTATACCGCTTGTATCAATCAAAACCTCTCATTCCTTTCTCTTTTATAGTTCAGTTTTTTTTCATGAAATAGTTTTAAACGTCATGAATCTATGAACTAAAACTAAACAACTTTCTTATCCGATCTCCAATTTCAACCGTCAAATCTACTTAGATCTAAGATATGTTCTTTTACTCATTCATGAGTACTGATCTATTATACCGATTATCAAATTGTCACTTCAATTTTATTAGGTAAATTTATTTTTATAGAAAAAGAACTTAACTACATAATGATTTAAATGAAAAATTTTAAATTTTTTAATAATTATTTTATAAATTTTTTAAAATTAAATGACTAAAATATAAATTTAGTAATTATTTAATAATATTTAGGTTGGTTGAAAGTGAGACAACAAGATCAATTCTTGTCACATTCTTCTAATTAAATATGCTTTTGACATTTTTATTTTAAAAAAAATTGGTAGTACTATTTTATATTGGACAAGTATTGGTGTTATCTGTCTTTCTTATCTGTCATGATGGATTCATACAGAGTTATTCATGTCAATTTGAGAATGATTTATAGTGTCTTTTAATTGTAATTAAAATAAATTTATATAATATAAATAAAATTATAATTACAATTAATAATATATTTATATAATTATTATAATTTATAATTAGATTATTTTAATTTCAATTTATAATAAATTGCAATATTTTTTTAGTTATATGGTTATTAAGTAATTATTATTATTTATTTTGAAGTAACACACCAACAAATTTAACAAAAAATTAACAATATTTGGATATGAATTTTGAAATATGATAAGTAAAGAGATTAAATTCCTAAAAATAAAAGTATAATGACTAAATTCTAAATTATCAAAAAATACAATATCTTACGACATATTTAACCTAAATATTTTATAAATGCATGTTATCAGGATCTTGTATTTTAAAGCATGGAAAGGATAGTTTGTTGTAGGCTTATAAATGTTGTTGCAAAAGTTGTAGTCCTTATCATTTCTCTTTCATCAAAGCTTAAAGAGAGAAAAAAAACTCTAAAAAAGGAAACAAATAATTTTCAAAGTTGATATACCTCCCTCACTAAGGAAGACACGTGCCAAGCTGAAAGATCATCGGAGGGATGAACCCTGTCGAACAATAATTCCAGAAGGATGCTAGAAACCTCACCTCTCGTCCTAACCAATCAGACAAACGAAAGGTAGTCAATTCAAGGAAGTCAACCACTTGCTTCTCCAAGCTCCCAACTTCCTGTTAAGAACGTGATCTTCTTTGTCACCAAACCCCACGTAGGTTCAACTGCTCCATACCATTGAATCAGAATAATGACACGATTTGTCCTATCACAGACATCCTCGTCCAATCGAAGACATCTTCCACAAACATTCTACAATGATGATTAGATGGCAAGTTCATGTTATCACCATATTACACGAGATCTCACCTATAAATACCCCCAAGAACGATGGAAAGGGAATCAACTCTCAAGCATACAAAGCCTACACTTTGTCAACCTAATCTTGGCGCTTGGTCTCCATACTCTTTTCACTATCACTCTTTGCAACCTCCAGCTTTCTACCCGGATTGGGTGAATTGACCTCCACAACCACCATCATTACCTTCTCCTTACTTTTCCCTTGTTGTACCACTGTATCAATAATTGGTGCGATGAGAATGGACAACATGACTTTACAATCTTATAACGACATCCCCATTGACCTAATTAACCCTACCAACATGGTCATTTCTTCTTCCCCAATTGACACCATTTCTATTCTCGCTAGATTAGGATCCTCCTCTGGCTTGTTGTCCTTTCAAACCCCTCTTCTTCCTCTTCTCAAACTATAAGATTGCCTTTGCATTATGTGTCTAAACTTCTACCATTCTTGGAGTAATTTATGAAGGCTTTAAATATACGGTTGTGTCCCAATTCAATTGTCTCGTCTGTACCAACTATTTCTGTAACGACTCAGAATTTAGTGGTGTCAAAAAATATGGTTTTGGAACCCTATTTTCATAAACCAAGTCCGTAAATATAAAATGAGAATATTTATGGAGTTAATACAAAAATATATTGAAGTTTGATTGAATAATTTAGCCGAAAAAGTGGTTAATTATGGCTTAGGGACTAAATTGTAAAAGTTTAATCGCTATATATTTTTAATTAAGAAAAAGCTTGGGGGCCTAAAAAGTAATTATTCGAATGATCAAAATAGTTATTTAACCAATTTTAAATTATGATAATGGAATAGGATGATTACATGCAGTTAACTTAATAAGTTTGATTAATTAGATTTAATTTAAAAACATGATACCATTAATGATGATTAATTAAAATTAATCATGTAACACCCTATACTCGGATCGACTGCTAGGCCCAGGTACCGAATGTCACAACAATCTGAATAAATTAACAAAATTTCCATCTAATTATACTACATACTTAGACAACCCAACTTTTCTAACAACTATCTACTACTAAAGCTCATCTCATCCTAACAACAAATTCTTACAGCTTTAGATCCATATATAAATACGATGGTTATTTACAAGTTTTAAACTAATGGTCAAATTGTAGACATAATCAATTTAGACCTTTAGGCGTAACCTCCAGGAGTGCCCCTCTATATACATGATACAGTTGTTGCACCCAACTTTCATTTTGGTGGAGTCTAGTTGGGTCCCCTTTCTATTGATTTCTCGGTCTTTATCTACCTTGCATCCAAGCAGTAAATTTTATAAGTTTAGAAGAACTTAATGAGGTCTGTTCATATGATTTTATAAAAGACTGCTTAAATTTTAAGCAAAAGGGATTCCAGGCACAGAGTTTAACTCTTCGAATTTCGTGGGCAAAATCTGATGACTTAATTGACATAGCCAATGTTTCATTCTCTCTAAGCTGAATGTTGGTGGACAAAGTCCTTGGTCTAAACATAACCATATTCTATCTAGATCTATTCTCATGTGGGTCTTACCCCTGTTACTCATTATTTTAACTTTCAGTGTACCCTTCTTGATATGCTTCAAAATTGTCCTATAATTGCCATTTCAGACTGAAGAAAATTATTGGTGGTTATTTAATTAGTCGCCCTAACAGTGAGTCCTTAGCTTAATCGTTTTTTCCTGAATAAGGTATCTTCCTAATACTCTATTTTACGGACTTAACTATAGTCCTTAGCTGAATAACACCTTCCTTTCCTTGGTGGACTCGTGTCCCCAATGTAATCCCATCGTACTTATTCTTTTAGTCTTTTACTTTAGGATACTCAAATAAACAGATAGTTCCTAACGCACTTCCTCTTACTCAGGTATCCCTTGACAGTTTCCACCCTTGGTAGACTTACAAGATCTTTCCTGTACTTCATGGCCTTGATGGACTTTTACTTTTTACTTTTTTTGTAGACCTTAATAATTATTCAACTTTGAGCTGGCATTTCCGTGTATAAAGTCTATTATCGATCTACTCATTCTTCCAGCTACCTCTTTATCGATTACCAAATTAAGATTTTGTTTCCCATTGTAACCTATTCTGCATCTTATTCACCAATGAGGGATCCGCGACTTCTTTGGCGAACTCTTATTGGCAAACATCATGCTTACCAACTTGTCTAAGAAATCTCTCCCTCCTTTTACTCATAACTGAGTTAAAATGCTTTATAGGCTCCTCTTATCGTTGCCTTTGGAAAATCCCCTTATTATCCAATTAGCCTACGTTCCCAGACGCGTCAATTCCATTATGTCTTGTGTCTTGTCGCGCAAGTCACACCGCAACTTCTTGTTTATACCTTGGAGGGACTCTTGGTTTACCGACCCGCAGACTTCATAAGTTACCATACCCGAGCCCTAGTCTTACACATTGTAACCCCATGTTTAATGTTTTAGCAAACTCTATTGGTTGCATAGCCGAGCTATGGTCTTACACCTTAACCCTATGTTTAATTTCTTGGTGGACTCTCTCGTGTTTACTGTCCTAACGAACTACCTCGTGTTTACTGTCTCGGCGGACTACCCCATGTTTACTGACTCTAAAAGTTTTTAAACCTCTTCTAAGGTGTCATTTCGTAAAGCTTATATACAATGGTCACGGTGTTGCCTCGAAGGACCAGTCAATAACTGTCGTCGTGGTGTCATTTTAGCAGGCCAATAGGTAACCAATCCATGATGCCACCTAACCTTCCTAGAATTCCCATTCCAAATTGCTTATTCCTTCAATACACCAATTATTCATATCTTCAACTATCACGTCAAGGTAAATTTCCCTCCATACCCCGTATATATTACTCAAGCATATCATATAACTCATTATTATACATACAATACGCTAGTTAACTAATCAGAAATTAATGAACATAAAACAGTCAACATACACCCTATTAAGAGCTCACTCAACATACTCTTTCATCAAGAACATACACACCATGCACTTAAGAAACTTAGCACATACTCAATGTGATTCATTCAAGCAACATGGCATCATTTATCACCCAAAGACAAGGTACAGAAACTCACCTTGCTTCCTTTGTCTTCGATAGTTTAGCTTGCCTAATGTCAAAGCCTCTTTCATCTTGGAAACTAAGCATGGCAACGATAAAGACCCCTTTTCGTATGGCTCTATCCTCTACTATTTCCTCCTAGAATTTTTCATGGCCCCTCTAAGCCTTTTGGAGATTGCAAAAGGAACACCACCTATGTAAAGCTAACAATAGAACAATTAATGTTGGATCAACATAGATAACGGAAGGCATACCAAGTTTTAAGCATGTACTAGGATCATCCTCGTCAGAAGTAAGTGACTTTATAATACTTAGGTGTTGATCATCATGGAGTTACGGGACCTCTGAGTAGTGCCTAACAGAACCACCCAATTACAGTAGTGGAGATTGCAATAGCAAGTGATGTAGCATAAAGGTTCTAGTGTCACCCCCTGTAGACACTTGGCTACTTAAGACCTCGCGAAAAATGAGAAAGCATGCGCCACTAGTGACCACTTATTATTATTATGAAAACCCTTTAAAAAATCTTGAGACATATTTCGTAGACACCCTAGTCTCCAAGACAATATTTGAAGACACTCCGTAAGGTAATCTTGAGTGCAACCACCAATATCTCTTATCAATTCATCATTTTAAATTGGCTTGAACCACTAGGAATGTCTACCAATCAAGATTAAAAGTTGCACTTATGGGTAAAAAGACGTTTCCATTCTTTGGGGAAGCCATATCTTTCACCAAACTTCAGCTGCACCAAAATGTATTCTTTATAATCAATTTGCATTGTAACTTCTCCACAAAAGAATAAACTCTATGTTTTAATGTGTGCATCGCAAGGCCAAAACTCAAACAAACTAGGGCACTTTTCCTCATTCATCTCCTGTAGATAGTACATATATCGAAAGACACGAACGAAAGGTTTGGAACTTCTTTTACGATAGATAATAAAGTACTTGACCAATAGCCACCAGGAAACACTTGTTAGTTGCCCAAGTGCAACACTAAAGTCATAGATGGCATCTCAAATAAAATCTAAAATGGAGAAAATAAACTCTACCTCAAGAAGGAACAACGAAAGATAAAACCCAAGCATCCCACTAGTAAAGTCAAGACCAAAAACTTCACTAAGATGATGGGACCCTTCCGGGAAGTTAAACTCATACTTATAATACTTCTCAAGCAAGCTTTGACACTTCAACAAATTCCTCATTTCTCGTTTTGTCGCACTACACATATAGCTAATACTAGTAACCGGTTCATCTTCTACCCTCAGATTCCTTAATAATGATCCTTTGCTTATTCATCGACTCTCTCAGTGGAGCAATTTCAGAATGACCACCACTTCATAAAAAAAAAGGTACCACGGAGAATCCAAAGCACAAACGCCTCTTGGAAACTAAAGATCACTGTAACAATCAAGAAAAACCCAGAGAACAAAGGAGCACAGTTGTAGAAATTTCAAATGTTGAAGAAGAAAAATGGTTCCAAGAGAGAAAACCAGAGAATAGATAGGATCACTTCTTAAAATGCATCGTTTCAACAAGAATCTAACATCCAATGATAACTTACCACATGTTTGGAAGGGTCATTGTTCATCATTATTATGATTCCCCAAAACGCAACCCTTAAGCACATTTATGGCAGATCCCCAAAAGTCTTGTTATAACACTTCACTATTTGACAAGAACCACCATCCACTAAAGAGTTATTTAGCAAAAAGACAATCAAGAACAATTCATCTCAAGAAGGGCCACTTTATAACCCCTTTTCGACTTAAAAGGGAGGAATATTATTATACCTCCCCCACAAAGGAAGGTTGTGGCAAGCCGAAAGATCACCAAATAGATGAACTCCACCAGCCAAAAATTTCAGAAGGACGTTAGAAACCTCATCTCTCATCCTAACCACTCAGGCAAATAGAGGGTAGCCGATTCAAGGAAGTAACCACCCACTCCTCTAAGTTCTTAGCTTCTTGTTAAGAAAGTGATCTTCTCGGTCACTAAACCCTACGTGGATTCAACTACTTCGTACCATCGAACCAGAATGAATGGTAGGATCTGTCCTGTCACAGGCATCCTCGTCCCACCGAAGATATCCACCTCATGCGTTCCACAATGATGATTAGATGACAAGTTCAACACGTTAACACCATATTATACGGAACCCAACCTATAAATACCCCTAAGAATCCCGCCTATAAATACCCCCAAGAATGATGGAGAAGGGATCAACTTTCAAGCATACAAAGTCTATACCTTGTCAACCTACTGGATGAATCAACCTCCACAACCACCATCGCTCCCTCCTCCTTACTCTTCCTTTATTGTACTACTATATCAACAAAAGTTAGGATGATTTATTTGTTTATTCCAATTCAATTTAAATAAATAAAAATAATTTAAATTTAAATTTAATTATAAAAATATTAATAATAAAATATTTTAATATTTATTATATTGACACAAAAACTAAAGTTAGACCCAATTCAAGTTTAAGTTTGTAAATTTATTATAACCCAACTCAGCCCGACTTATGGACACATATGTATGACAAACAAAGCTTAAGACTTCTCATTTTGAATTAACTCTAAAGGTGGAAAAGTAACTAACAATACTTGATTTTTTGAATAAAAAATGCAATCTTTTTCACCTAAAACCAAAAGTTGGAGTTTAAGTGCCTTTGGAAGTGGAAATTGTAAAAATATGTTATTTATATTAACTACTTAAAAAGTATAAAAAATAAATTAATTTTTATTTTGTATACCACTATATTAAATTATTTAAATATCATATCTAAAAATAACATTTCAACCTTCAATTGCAATTGTTAAACAAACAAACTATTTTTTAAATACATTTAAAAAATATACTTTTGAAAAATACTTGTCAACTACAACCTCTTTCATTGACCCACATGAAGGATCTTGATATTGAAAGTGCTTTGCTTTCCCATTGTCAAAGCTTTTTGCAGTTATTACTTTCCTCATTTCATGAAGTTCCAAAGCCCCACCAAACATCAATATTTTAGCTGTGTTTTAGTTGGAAGTTGAGTCCTTAATTGTTATACAAACAGAAACTTTGCTCTCAATCATTTTCTTTGGTATTTGATTGCGTAATATAGCTACAACAATCAATGAATCTTCATCAAAAGTTAAGGTTATGAAATAAAAAATATATTCCAATTTGTTAGTCACTACCTTAATTTTTAATGTGGTGAAAGAAATAGAATAGATCTTAATTAAACTTGTTAAAACAAATTAACAACATAAGATGAGCATTAAACCATTTTGAACAGAAAAAGAAGTAGTTTTTTGGGGGGCTTGTCTTTGAGGATCGATCCCTCCTCTATGGTTCCATGAACTTGTTTTCGCCACTGAGTTTTGTGGTACAATCCGATGACTGAAAAAGAAGATAGTTATTTCCCCCCTTTCACCGTTGACAAATAATGGCAGAGCTAAGCTTCCCCGCCTCACGAGGCACCAGCTGACCTTGCGCCATCACCAACGATTTATAGATCTCGACGATCATTTTCTCATCGTACTCCTTAACCGGACGCTTCCCCAAGGCTGCAATCCCATGATGGTCCCCCATAGCTCCACCGTAGCCGGTACTAACCATCCGGGAGTTAGCCAACCCCAGCATCATTTTCACGTACGCATCACGTAGCCAAACAAAGAACTTCTTGGGCGAAGGTAATCTCAGCTTCGCTTTCACCCTTATCTTCCAGAATCGCCTCCGTCGCGACGACCCAAGCTCCACCTTGCTCCGCCGTCCTCCTCCTTTCGTACCATTTAGCTTGATGTAGCCTCTCCTTTGCCAGTACCCTTTCAAGTTCTTGTACATGGTCGCTGAAATACCTTCCATCACTGTTTCTTAAGATTTTTCTTTTCAATGGAAAGAGAAGAAAAGAAAAAGGAAGTGGGTTGGAGATTGAAGACGATACGAATACATATATTATACACACATATATATTAAATATAAATTAGTGCAGTAAATAATTAAAGAGGAGAAATTTATAGATATATAGAGTAGAGACAGGGGGAGAGGGTGGGGGTGGGGGTGATAAATGAGAGAGATGCAAATGAATTAAATATATGTAGCAGTGCCAACATTTTCTTACAGGGTGTCCCCCTGTCTATATTAAATGTGTGTTGCCATTCCACGTACCACGTTATAGCCGTCTGATCGTTGATCAGAGTTCGTGGGGATTCAACTCTTATTGGTAATTTGGGAAGTATTATATATTAAACTCACTCACGTTCTTTTGAGATAAAGATTGATATATGTTTCAACAACTTCAGCTTTTTATCAGCTTATAAAAATCAAATCATGTAATGGGGATGAAGGGAATTCCGTTTTCAGATTGTAGGTAGGTTTTCCAATTCCAAGGTGAGAAAGAATGAACTACCTAGCTACACCTAGCATTTGGATTAACAAGTTTTTATATAAGATATTGGTGATGGAAGTTGGTGAAGGTTGTTTCTTGGTATAGTTTCAAAAGAGCTTGGAAATGTTTTAGAGTAAGCTGATGAATGGACTTGATGTGGATCATGTCTTATAAGTAGATCAAGTAGCTGAATCATGGTAAGTTTGTGAATGGAGGGTTCATTGTTTGATTATAGAGCTCTCGCGTGGGTACGATGTTATTAGGAGCATCGCCAAATGTGGGTATGATTGATTGCATATATCTCTTAAAACTCAATTTTGACAAGGCCATGCATTTTAACTAATGGTGCTTACGGATTGTATTTCTTCTAGAAACAAGAAATGATTAAGCAAAGATGAATTAAATATTTAATGAGAACACATGGATGATTGGGCGGTGGCTTTGATATCTGAATAAATTACGCGAAAAAGGGCAGACTTGAAGCAATTATTCAAGCAAGTCAAATCGTTTTCTAAGTTGCACATGTATATACCTTGGACCTGTCATGGAGATCATTTCCTACTAGGTTTTGATATTTTCGGAAAATATTAAACACTTAAAAGGTTAATTAACAGTAAACTGTTGCAGCTGAGAAGTGCAGTTAAAAAATATATTTGAAAAGCAATAAGCCATCTGTTAACTCAAGTTTCTTCAAATGTAGACAAACATTTGGAACTTGGGAGTGAAAAGGATGATACGAATTCAATTTGAAAAAATTAAAAATTTTTCGGTTTATTCGAGTTATTTAATTTTTTAATCAAAATAAATAAGTAATTTGATTTTTCGAGATTGGGTCGAGTTCAATTTTACAATTCAAAAATTTCGAATAAGTCAAATAATAAATTAATATAAATACCCATTGTGTCCTTAAAAGTTTAGGAAATCCATATTGATCCTTCTCAAAAAATTCAAAATAATCTTCAAAATTTTTAAATATTTATAAATATCTTTTTCCAAAAATATATAAAAGAAGAAAAAAATAAAAATTATTAAGAAATCTTAAAAATATATAAAATATAAAATTGTAATTTAAAAAAAAATCTAAAATGATAAATTTGAGATGTTAAACAAATAAATTATTAAATCAAGTGTATCATACTACTTTAATTAATTAAAATTTTATTTTAATTGATTCGATTCGAAAATTTTTAAATTAAATTTAAAAAGTTATTTACTCGATTCAATGGAACCATTGATTTATTCAATTAAAGAGTATCTTTACAGGATTGGGGTGTGTCGAAAGCCGTCGTTTATTTGGACAGTGATGATTGGATCATAAGACAATAGCCGGATGGTTTTGAAGTAGCAATGCCTAAGCTATTAGAATAGCTTGGCCAGCAGAATTCTCTTCTTCATGCTGACTTGTTAGGCCGAGGAACGTGCTTAATTTATAGCTAAGCCACCTCCAACATCTCATATAAATATTTATTGAGGGGATTTTGATAGATTAAAAAGCCTACGTGAAGTGTGGTTTGTTAAAAAATGAAAAATTTTCAACAGGTATAGTATTGGTTTCGGGTATTTGTGTTTAAATTTATTTTAAGATTTTGTCTTTTGATTTTGTAAAGAGTCCGAAGAGGTAGTGAGCTTACAAAGCGAGAGCACTTCCATTCATCAAAGAAATCTCTACATTTGCTCTTGTTGAGATTTAAACCCATGTCCTTATATGGTATTTGTGAGTAAAGAGGGTATTGAGTCATTTTGTGAACATGCTCCGATTCTTAGCAAAATTGAGAGTCAAAATTCGATGATAAAATTTCATACAGACACCTCGAATCCGATACTCGTTGAGGAAATCCGTCAGCCCTCAGCAAACAACATTTCGTGGATTTCTCCTCGAATGATCAAAATTTCCTCAACACAAATAAATCACCACCAAGTGTTGAGTGTAGCGGTATGATAAACCGTACTCTTAAAGAAAGAAACCAAATTCTAACTTAAGAGACAATATTATTAAAAGAGATAATTATAAGCCCCGAATATAAACAAATTTGAAAATTACCAAAAAAGGAAAAAAGAAAAGTTAAGGTGATACCGGAGATTGTGGGACGTAATCACAATTGATGTAAGGTTGGAGCAATGTTCAATCCATTTACTGTCCAAATATGAATACCTAGAATTGTTGTTGTGAGCCGGTAGTCCGTGGTATTTTATGGAGACGTTGGTCCTATACTGTTTGCTCACTTATTTAGTGAAAACAATCAAACAAATGTCAATTAATTTACAGACAATGCTCGAGTATTTAATTGAAATCCCCCTCCAAGTAAGCTAAATTGGGCAATCAATGGAAAGGGTAATCCCCTTCTGCCCTCATCATTTAATATTAATATATATATTGAAACAATCTCTAATCATTATGCTCTTTTTGACACAATACTTAGGGTGAGTTTGGATGGGCGGTGTATTTACCTGCAGTTAGTGTAAAAATAGCGGTGGCGGTGAGATTAGATACTGTAGCGATACTGTAGCGTGAGACAAAAAGTAAGCTAAACGCACTGCACCGCACTCAATCACCCATCCAAACCCACCCTTAGAACTATCCATAGTCTCTCCCCAACTCATAAATAGGAGGATAATACACTTCAACGCGCTCGAACCCACATCTACCTACATTGACAACAATAACCATGTCAGTCGAGTTAAGACTTAAACGGCTAATATCAATATATTTTTTAATCAATATAAATATAACTTTTAACGTTTTAATATAAATATATTTTTTTATAATTCATAATCATTTTAATTTATAATATATTGTTTAAATAAATATAATTTCAATTTTTTTGAATTTTTATCATAAGTATACTTATTTTAATCTAATATCATCAATAGTCGTTTTATACTTTCACCTCACTTCTATCATTGTGATTGAATCTAAACACATGTATCACTGCTGATTTTAATCTCACTACCACCGTCCATCTAAATCAAACCTTGAAAAAAAAAACTTTTTAAGCCATCACATGCCTCACCGAAGCCAAAATCTCAAATGCTCCCATCTCTATATGCCACATTAATTTTGTAAATCCCATCAAAATTCACGTATGCATGTGCAATAATAACAGCATCATTTAAGCTTAAGACTTTAGGGTTTAGTCATATGAATCAGTGCCTTGCATTAATAAACCATGTTTCTTGATAAAATTAATTAATTAACTAATCCCCAGGTCTCCTGAATCTGGGAGTCCATTCCACCTTGGTCATTCCTATGCAATTTCAGCTAGAAACTTCGGCATTGGTAATAAATTTTGGAGTATATAACTTCAAGTTATAGTTTATTGGTTATTTTCTTTTAGAAATTATTTGAGTTTGAATCATTGATATAATAGGTGTTGTGCTGTGTGTTGGCAGTAATTATTTTTAAAAATTGTCTGAGTTAAAATCATTGATATAATACCTGTTATGATGTGTGTTGGCACTAATTTACTTCAATAAGTGATGTATGAGTTGTAAAAAAGGACACATGGGTTATACTGAAGTTGAAGAACTTGTGTTATGTACTTATAATCATCAATTCAAGAATTAGATAAGGTTTGGATCGTCTACCCGTGACCCGGTTAAGTCCTACCGGATAGATATGCACAAGTTTTACAGTAAGAAGTCAACAACGGGAGCTCGTTGTCTTAGCTCACACATGCCACGGGGTACTCGCAAGAGAAGCTCGCGGTCTTAGCTCACATATATACTTAAGAAGTTCGCATGTGAGGGCCACGAAGTCCAACAAGTAGTCCAGAAAAGTACACGTGTCTTGTATGCATAGAGTCTACTAAGAATGTCAATTCCATGAACAATAATAATGTATATAAATATTCGATTGTCCACAAAAAATTAATCGACATATTGCAATATGGAGTATTGACAAGCAGAAATGATTCACATGGAAAATTATATATTCATATTTTTCGACAGATTACAAGGAAGAGATTAAAGATAAAAGCAAAAACTACTACAAGCAACATTCCTTAATATGATGAAATCAACCTTATTTTTCATGACCTAGCTAGTGATTGAAGTTCATTATTATTTGCCATTGTAGAAATTTGGTAACCCTTAGAAGAAGCTGAAAGTGGCCGACAGCAATAGAAGAACGATGGGAACGAAAAGCTTCAGTTCCAAATGTCTGGAGCAACCAGCCCAATGATATGAAGGTGGAGGGAAGTAAGGAACCGCGCCGTTGGGCGGAGAATAAACACCGCCACCTACAAACTGTGGAGGAGGAGGTCCTGAAGTTGATGGAACCCGACATACATTGCAAGGTGGTGGAGGGCATCCGGGGCACGGTGGAGGGCATAAGCTGCATGGAGGACATGCAGGACACATCGGGGATGCTGGTGGCAGTGGCGGCGGATAAGAAGGTGGAGCAGGAGGTGGTGGACACTCAATTACCACAGGAGGGGATGGTGGTGGCGGTGGAAGAACAACAGGTGTGCAAGTATCGCATTTGATTTCACCTTGGGATGATGTTGTTATGGTAGGTGATGCAGCCAAAGGGAATGCGAGACGCAAAATGAAACCAGCAATTACCAGTAGCAGTTGCATGGGATAAATCGACGCCATATTTGGAGCTCTTTCACCTAATAAAAGCTTAGAAGGTAGGGTTAAATGTTAAGGTATATGAAGAAGGAAGGGAAGTGATATGGAGAAGAAGATAGAGGAAAAAGAAATACATGTGCATTGGTGACCGCAGCATTGTTTCGTATTTTATCTTCTATGGCGCCATTATACAAACAAGAATTAACTTTTACAAAAATAAAAAATAATAAAAAATTGGATAAAAAAACAAAATGTTGTATCCTTCTACAATTTTACTATATATTAACATATAATTTCATAATTTATGAGAAAAATTGAATTGTAATTTTTTTTTATTTTAGAAGGACTAAAATCCTTACCTACTTCTTTAGATTCAAATCCGATTTGTAAATTTTATAGTTCGAATCTTACTCGTAATTCTATATATTAATCCATGTGATGACCTGATGGTTAAGGTTATATTCATTACTTCAACTGTGGTCTGGGTTCGAATCGTGCTAGTCGTGTTAATTGTTGGGTTTTGCCCTGTTATTGTAATTTACCAAAACAAAAACAAAAACAAAATTAGGAATAAAAGAAATTGTGATAGTGATTAAGAAGCATGAATGTAATAAAGATAGAATTTTAAGATGAATGGTGGGTTTAGATGGGCGGTGCGTTTAACTACGGTCAGTGTAAAAATAACGGTGACGGTGAGATTAGATATTATATCGATACTGTAGCGTGAGATAAAAAAAATAAACTGAACGTACTGCATCGTATCCAATCACTCATCCAAACCCACTTAAAGCATTTTGTTAGAGCTTAGCTTAATTGACTAGAATGCAATATTTACAGCTATTTAGGGTTTACTCTCCTTTACATTTTCTAAACCTAAAAGGTATAGTTTTTGAAAGAAAACAAAATGTTATAACTTTGCAACAAACAAATTATAGGAAAGAACAAAATTAAATGATGGACCACTCTACCATAACTTAATCTTTATCTTTATTACCATGGCATAACTTGATACAATTCAGCCACCGACAAGACATAATTAGTTAAAAGAGAAACACGATTGTGGGGGTTCTGTTTTAAATATATAAGGTGTCGGTGAATATCAGCATTTCCCTCCATTATGATTAACTATGTTATTAGGGATTGAGTGGTTTCTCAATTAATATCCTTATTATAATAAGGTTTAATAATTAATTTAGTACTGACACCTTTTTTTAATTATAATATTGTGTTATTTGACAAATGATATTTGGGGCAATTTACCAAAAAAAAGTTCATTTTTTTAAAATTATTGAAATGGACTCGGTATTTTATTACTTATTGGAATGGGCCTTTTCTGGTAAGTCGAGTCCACGTCAGCGCGACGTCAGGGGACGTGCTAGGAAATCGCGCTGACGTGGCCACGATTACCCCCCCAACGGTCCAAAAAAAACTATAAATACCCCCACCCCTTTTTCTTTTCACAAACTAATCCTCTCTCAAATTTCCTCTCAATTTCCTCTCAATTTTGGTGTTGAGAGGAAGCATTGCAAATAATTAAATAAGATATTTCAAAAGAAGGTGAAAAGGAAGACTAAAGCATATTGACGATAAAGTTAAAAAATAAATAAATTGAGAGAAATTAAAAAAAAAAATTAGAGTCAAAATTTTAAAGGGTCAAAAAGTTCTTTCACAATTATTCATAGTGATTTAAAAATAAGAATTACAAAATTAGCAATTAATAAAAATAATGAAATAAATTTTAATTATAATGACATTAATGATTAAAAACGGATGATAAAAATTTTCTATTGGTGATGGTTAATAGCAAAAAGGAATTCTTTTTAAGGAAAAGAAAAAAGAAAAAGAAAAGCATTCAAACAATAGGTAAAAAGATCAACAAGAAAGTACAAATTGAACGAACTTCCGATTATTGACCTGATCATGGCTCGGGTTGTCTAGCTTGGGTCGAAGGTTCTCCCAAAAAATAGTAGGATTTGAATAAAAATATAAATTCAAAAAATGTGTTTGAATAAAAAATGAGGCCCGTTTTCTAAACGGATCGAGCCTCGGGTAAAAGTTTTTGGCTAGGGCCTGACCCAAATAAATTAATTATTTTTTAATAAAAATTATCTTGTTGTTCCTAGTGTTTTGGTGCTATTATTTTTCTGTTGTTTTCGTTGTTATTTTTGCTATTGTTTTTGTTATTTGTACTGGCCAATTTACCAATAAAAGCTTATTTTTTTATAATTTTTTATAAAATCGCAGCCACGTCAGCGCGCTTTGCTGACGTGGCAACAAATCGCCCCCTCATGGACGCGATTTGTTGCCACATCAGCAAAGCGCCCTGACGTGGCCGCGATTTCCTGGCACGTCCCCTGACATCGCGCTGACGTGGACGCGATTTGCCGAAAAATGGCCCATTCCGGTAAATAATAAAATACCGGGCCCATTTCGGTAAATTTATAAAAAATTAAACTTTTATTGGTAAATTGGCCTGATATTTGAAAATAATAATATTATTTTTTTTAGGTTTTTGAATTGATTTGATGAAAATTCATAATTAATTCATAATATTAGTTATTAACTTTCATCAAATCAACCCTAAATATAACAAGCTGTATTTCAATGGCGTCGTAAAATTTAGTTGTAGGGAAAAATTCATTAAATCGAGTTAGCTAAAAGTTTAGATCGAATAATTATGAATCAAATACATGTTAATTAAGAAATGAAATTAGTTAGTGATTAAGTGAGTAAGATATTGAGTATAGGGGCTAAATTAAAATAAGTGAATAAATAAGAGATTTGATTTGAGCTTTGCCGTAGGTCCTGTTTTCCATGTCTTAATATGCAAATATCCCATAATTAAAATAAATTTAGCGGATTGAAACAATCCTAGCCGTTGGATTCCATTATATGTTTCTACTAATGCTTATTAACCATTGATTATTAATTGATTTAATTAAATTAAGTTTAATAGACAAATTGTTAATGGGAAAAGAATTGCATGAAACATTCTGCCGAACGAAGATATATTTCTAGATTCTCAGTGAATAATGATTAAGTGAGACACAACTTATTTAGTTCGGATTTTTCGAATAAAAAAGAAGATAGGATTTGCGATTATTCAGAATTGAATTGAATAATAGGTACTGGGCATTGTGATTTCATATATTCTGCTATTCTCCACGAGAATGCTGATTTATTGGCAAAGAGACGAAGAAATAGATTTATTATTCCATTTCAATTGATTCAATACCAAGAGAAAGAGCGAATGCTGCATTCCCATTCCGGTATCTCGATCGAAATACCCATAAATGGTATTTTCCGTAGAAAAAGTATTCTTGCTTTTTTTGACGATCCTCGATACAGAAGAAAGAGTTTAGGAATTACTAAATATGAGACTCTAGGGGCGCATTCAATCGTCAAAAGGGAGGATGTGATTGAGTATCGAGGAGTCAAAAAGGTTAAGCCAAAATACCAAATGAAAGTAGATCGATTTTTTTTCATTCCCGAGGAAGTGCATATTTTATCCGAATCTTCTTCCATAATGGTACAGAACAATAGTCCACATCATTTGTGTCCCTTTTCCAATAGTTTAATGCTGTATCAAGATTTTCATCCTGAAAAAATCAAACCCAAATAAAAATCTTAAAATTAAGAATGAAATTACTGATGTGACATTAAACTATTAGAAAATGATAATATCACTATTTCAAACCATCCCTTGATAAATTAAGATCATATACATTATGTATGGATATGTATACAAATTTTGGATAAATAAATGGATTAATATAATAATTGTTCATTGAACTATGTGATTAGTACTAAATTAGCTTGAGTTGCTTCGCAGCATATTATAACATCACACATTCAGATCTAACAACCATATTGGATATTGAGGTGTCACATTTAACTTCAAATTAAATCACACTTATCAAACTGTATTTAAAATATAATAAATATCACATTAAAAAAAAAGAATCAAACTCGAACACCAAATGATATGTTAAACTTTATAATAATTAGGAGATTATGAATTTTTATACCCTAAGATTATTCGTACATAAAAATTAAGTCAATCAAATACCAAATCTGATAAATAGATATAAGTTTTACAAGTAATCTCATCCAATATATATTGCAAGTAATATTAAATTTACTTAAAGTTGTAATTTTAAAAAAAAAGACTACTACTTAAAAGTGTAGGTCCTAATATGAAGAATATGATTATCTCTTGTTTCAAATTAATATTATATTTGTTTGATACAAAATCTAGTATACCCAAGCACTAAATATACATTTATTAAAAAAGATGAAAGAAAAAAAAAACATAAATATATCAATAAATATTGGGTGTAGTGGTAAATTAAATTATACACATAAAGAAGAACATAAGTAGTAAAGTAAATTGTACTCGTAAAGAAGAACGTAAGTTTAAATCATGAAGACGATTATATTGAGAAGAACAATTACAAATTTGAACCTAAACAATAAAAGAAACATGAAAATTAAAAAAAAGTCAGAAATTTTGTTTGTATATGGAATTAGAGATTTCTTTAAAAGTTCACAATAGATGGTATCGTGGTTTCTTCACAACATTATCTCTAAGACGTTCTTTTTTTTTTTAAATGAAAAGCGAATTTTTTTAATTTTAGTCTTTTCTTTCAGTTGCACACAATTTAACATTGGTCTCCACTAGTGTTCAGATTAACTTATAATTCTGCATTGATTTGTCATAGTTTAATAAATTAAATTAGACTCTTCAATACACTTAAGAAACTTACTCTCAAGTAATTTAAATATTTTTATATGTTTTTGTCGATTTTTACCTTTAAGCATTAATAAACATTTTTGTTTAGTTTTACACCCTTTTGAAACCCAAATTTGTCAACCGTGTCATGAGAAACCTAACAATGTGATTGAGTTGGTTTAGGGAGACGATAAGAGCTCAAAATTGAGAAGAATGTCATCCAAAGTGGGTATCGCGACATCGATACCATGAAATTCGTGATATCCCTGAAGGTATTGAAGTAATGAAATAGAGGCAAGCTCCAATGATATCGCAAAATTGAGAAGTGGGTATCGTGACATCGAAGCCTGGTGTCACGATATCATTGCTTGATGGGGAAAATTTACTACAGAGGTAGTTTTTATCCAACACCAACCCCAATTAAAATATAGCGCCCAGGGTATTCTAGTCTAACATTTTGGTTATAATCATAGGTTAAAAGCCGCTTTTGACTGAGAACAAAAGAGAGGTTTACTTTTCTATAATTTTTTAACTTTCTAGTAATCTTCTTCTCTATTTTTCTAGGGTTTAGTTTCAAACTTTTCTAGTATTTAGTTGTGTTAGTTGGTAGTCAGTTTTTACGGTAGCTTGATCTTAATTGCTAATTAGTCCTTGAAACTTTTTATTTATTTATTTTCATTTTAATCTATAACATTTAATATAGCTTAACTTCATTTTCATTTTTTTAGTTAAAAATCTGAACTTTCATGATATTTTACACCCACATTATTATCATCTTCATTCTCCTCAAGCAACCATCAAGAAATTAATAAGCTTTCTTCGACCCCATTCCTTATACTTATTTTAATGTATGTTATGAATGTATGTAGGGATATTGCTTGTATGGAAATGATGATGTGTAACTAAACTTATGGTAATTGGTTGATAGAAATGTTGCTTGATTAGTTTTTGTATAGGGCATAAATTATAAAAACTAGACCAAATCGAATAAATTTCAAAACTTAAAATTAACATCTCTAAAGGAAAACGTAGTTTAGTGAGGAGATCCTATTGAACACCAATTTGATTGTCCTGAATTAGTTTAGGAAGATTGAGAGATAAATCAGATTAAATCGTTTAATTTGATAAAGTGGTGACCAAGAGGTAAAAAATGAACCAATTAAAAAGTTAAAATTTTTAATCCCTAGTCCAAAGACTAATTAGCAACATGAAAACCAACCTGTTGTTGTTGTCTATTGAATTGTTAATAATCAATTAGAGTTATGAATTGTTGTAATATAAGACTTAACAAGTAGTAGTTAAACTTTTTGGCTTCATGGTCGTTTCTTAAGAATCACTCAACCCTTGAACTCTTTTGGATTTGGTCCTTAGAATGTTCAGTTGTTCCATTACAAGGCTATAAGTATTACAACTCGACTTATATTATAATTATTTTTGGATTGATTCATAACCCCGGTACACGTACGCCTACTCGTTCATGCATCCCATATTTTATTTACAATCTTGCATGTTTTTGCGGACCTAGGAACAAACCTCCCTTATTTGTCCTATCTTAAGCCCTAAGAAATGCTTCAATTCTCAGAGTTCTTTGGTCTAAAATATTGTTGAGAGATTAGCTTGTATCTGATAAATCTCAATCCATCATTTCCAATGACAATAACATCATCCACTTACAGAAATGCTATTGATATTCTTCCATCACGAGCTTTCACGAATAGGCTTGAGTCTGCTGGTGCTGTTGATTAACCACTTTGCACAAAAAATCTGCGAACTTACTATACTAGGCTCTCGGTGCATGTTTTAATCCATAGAGTACTTTCTTTAGTTTACACACATACTTGGGGTGATTCGTACTTTCGAATCCCCTTGGTTGTTACATATGGTCTTCATATAGAATACCCATTTGCGGAAGTCTCCAAGACTTAAATGTTGTAAGCGCTAATAATACTTGAATGGTTATGGTTGAGGAGCCACAGCTAGAAATGCTCTAACGATGGTAGAGAATAATTCGATCAACTATCAAAATGATTGGATAATTAACTCTGATTGTTTTAATCATAACACTGGAGATAACAAATGAAGAAGAATTGGGTTACTGCCAACTATTCTAAGCTATCAATATTGGTACCCTCATTCCAGTCCACATAAGGTGAAGTTACAAAATATGTATCATGTATTAGAAATGAAGAAAAATCTGTTCCAATATCACAACTCATATCAGATAGAAGTTACGTAGTTTTCAGGCCTGACGACGTCAGAAATAAAAACTCATCAATACACCAATCGTGGAAAGAAGGCAATTGAAGTCAATCTACACAATGTCCACATAATCAACTTGAAAAATGTAAGGCACACAAGGCTTGATCACATGAGTTATGTAAAACTAAAGTCGATGCTGTAGTTTGTGTCGATTGTCAATATGGAAAGACACATTAACTACCCTAATGCAAGCCAAGCTGTTGAGCCGAATTACTATTAAAATAGGTACACTCAAACGTGTTTGGACTAGTAAAGCAGCCATCAATTAATGGATTTAAGTACATGATCACTTTTATTGATGATTTTTGTAGATATGTATGGATGGATTTCATGAAAAAAAATCAAAAGTTTTAATGAAGTTTAAAGCAATTAAAGACATGGTCGAAAAGGAACTTGATCGAAATTTACGATGCCTTTATACAGATAACGTCTAAAGAATATGCGAAGATAGCCACACTGTCAGACGACCCCACAAAAAATGTAATTGTTGAGTAGAAGAACCGACACTTGACAGACTTACCAAAGCATGTTACATACAAAGAATGTGCCACTACGATTTTGGGTAGAGTATATGAAAATAACTGCTGATGTTATCGATCCACTGCCACAGGCAAAGCTTAATTTCATGACACCATACAAAAAACTTGGGAAAATCAAGTCTACGGTTATATGGGCTACGTATTTGTACCTAACCATCCATGAAGTAAGTCGATAAGAAGGCAATCGAATACATAGCCGTGAGCTATGGTACTCAAAGAAATGGTTGAAAGTGTCGTGATCTAACCACTGAACGATGTTATACATCTAAAAGTGTCGTGAGCTATGATACTCAATGAGGCGTCATCCAATATTCTCCTTTCAAACAAGAAAACCATAAATTACGATTGCAGCGTTAGCTTTTACAGAGTTTTTTGGGGGCAACAACGCCATTAGCTTCATTTATTTACCCTTTCTTGGGCTTCACTTGCAAATCAAAACCATTCACCACGGAGTTCTCTGAGTCTCCTAGAATGCGGAGCCTCTGGAATGCCACGCATCGCGTTTTCCTTCCAAATCCTCGTAGCCCTCAACAGCGTCTCTTCAGCCGTCTCTAGCTGCTCCGCCCTCCACCCTATCCTCTCTCCCTTACTCTGTTCCGTTTCCGATGCCGTCCCGTCCGTCGCTCTAGTGATCGGCTTCCGAGTATCCGCCACCTCTATCTCCGACAACGGGGAAGCCTTGTGATGCTTAAAATACTCCTTGTCATCCATCGTTTCCTCTCTCTTTCCCCTTTCCTCCTTCCCTTTGCTCTCCGGCAAAGGCGTACCGTCCATCCCCACGCAGCTCACGTCGTCCAGTGCTGCACCACTAGTAGCCGTACGCCTTTGTTGAACGTTGGGTTCCAAAGGATGATTCACTGGCGAACTCTTCAGCCTCGGAGAAGATTCATGCGGCAGCTTGGGTTGTTTTACCGGATCCGTTTCGGAACCGGGTTTGGGTTCTTTCTCTCCATGGTCATCTGGATGATTTTCTATACCCTGCAACGTAATTTTTTTTTAAAAAAAAGGTTGTAACTTTTAACAAATCAATACAAAGCACAAAGCAAAAACAAAAAAAAAAAGATAAAATCTTTGATACCTGAGGTTCACCCCTGTGAACATCAGGTCCAGCTTCAAGTTCTCCAGAGTGAATAGTAGGGTCAGCTGTTCTTCCTTTAATGGCTGCTCCAGAGGCAAATCTTCGGAACTGACCCTGTTTTTGGGCTGCAAGCACTGCCAAATACGATCTTGATGATGCTGTTGCCAATCTAAATTGCATCATTGCTTTGTTTTGTCTTGGTTTATGGTGTGTGGTTTCTTTGTTTGGTCGAGTAAGAAAGGGAACACACTTGAGATTTTAGATTATGAAATGGACAAAGGTGGACGAAGAAAAGAGATGGATTAAGACAAGAATTTTGTGAAGACACGTGTACGAATGAATTGAGGTGGCATCCATTTATAGTGCCTCGTGGCGTTATCGCTTTTGGTGTTGGTGCCAGAGGCACCTAGAAGCATGGGGAACTTCCTCTGTTTGCTTGGAATTTGCTTTAAACTTCGAGAACTTGAAACAGCATAAGCCAAAACTTTCTTTTATCTTTGGTCATCTTCACTTATCCAGGCTACCCTAGAATTAGGGTTTGCAAAAAAGAAAAAAAATCCGATTTTGATGGGTTTCAATTTGATAAAATCGGATTTTTTAAAAAAATCGAGAATCAAAGAAAAAGCCAAAATCAAGTGCAATTTAGAAATTTATATCTATATTGTAGGCACTAGTACAACCAGCAAGTTTTAGAAAAGAAGGCAAAAGACGAAGCAATAAGCAAATATATATACCATATATACATATTATGGATTACATCAGATGCAATAACAATGGGGGTTTTGGGTTTTTTTAAATATTCTCCTAAGCCTTAAACAGGTCCTAAGCACAGTTAATAGCCAGTAGATAAAGCCATTAAAAGAAAAGCTGCTTGTTCTTCCTCTCTGAGCTTCATCTTCCATTTCTGGTCTTCCACTATTTGATGCACCTTCATATCTCTTCCCTGTATTTTGATCCCACTTGGACCAACATCATCAATTCCAGTTTTAGTTTTATATTTTTCTGTTATGTTCCCACTATCACTGTTCAACCCAAGAAGTGCTGCCCTCTTTTTCTTTCTGAGCCTAATCCCACATGCATTGCAAAGAGACTGCATGTTTGTAAATGAAGCAACAAAAACCCAAAAAGTCAGTCACAGCAAACACCAAAATTCTATACATATTATGGTTGTAAAATGAATTTTTTTTTACCTTAGGACCAGCAGGACCACCTCTCCAAAGTGGGGTTTTAGTGGTTTTACAATCTACACATCTTTTGTTTTCCTCCTTCAACTGTCTCTGATGTAAAATATGCATCTTAAATAGGTTTGATCAAAGGAAGGTGAAGGTGGAATTGGAATTGGAATTGGAGGGTTTACAGCAGGGGAGAAGCAGAGCAAAACAAGGGATAAAAAAAACAGAGAAAGTTGCAAATATTATACGAAGTCTACAACTAATGATTGCTTCAAGGATTTTATATAAATTCGTATACACTAAAAAGGACCACCTGTTAAAGTATTTGGGTTTATCTTTAAACTTTTTACTAATGAAATGTTGACATTTAAATATAAACTTCTAATTTTATGTGTATATATATTTATTATGCGTAATATTTTTATATATTAGAAAAATTTTCATGGAGGGCTCAAGCATAATTTTTTGAGGTGAGGGGCTGGTGGCAGAGTATAAAATAATCACATACCATTAACCATAACGATACATTCTTCAATAAATTGTAATTTATTAATCAAATGTTCACTTTCGTCAATAATAACGGTCGTGCCCTAAAAGAATAGATGGGTTAAAAGACATTTATACCATAAAGTCTGTCATCATCAATCTCAAGATCACTTTCCTAAGCTAAACTCCTAAAAGAAACACATTTTTAGTGACTGTAACACTGTTTTTTTCACTCAAAAGAAAATTATGGTTTAAGCTTGTAATGTCTTGAATCAAATTCATTCCTCAGTTTCTGTTTCTTGCCAAGGTTGGAACAAACATCAGCTAAGAAAGCAAAACAAAAGCCAATGAAGCGCGTTAGCCATAATAATATCAACATTGCCCAGTCCTTGAATTTCATCTTTGGAAAGTGGCTTCTATCTGAGATGAGCAGTGCCCTGTATACAGCTTCGGTCAAGGCATAGGCTGAAACTGGATCAGATTCTTCTACTGGGAATCCATATTCATTGAGGCATAGTATGTCGTAAACTCCATTAGTCTCCGATATTTCGAGATGTTCGCATATCTTCATCCTGCCATCGATCCTCTCCTCAGTCGATAACAAATCACCATGTGTTAAGATCAATAGAGGGTTCTCCTCTGCAGCCACACATAATTTGGAATGGAGACTTAGTCAAGACATGCATGCATGTATGTATGTATGTTAAAGACAGTACTGAGAGAGAGAGCTTACTGCTTTTTCTTAAAGCAGGGAAGCTGAAAAGCTGTCTGGTGGCCTCTAATGGCTTTAAGTCTCCTGCTTTTAAAGCTTTGTAAATCTGTGCTATGTTAGCTACAACCATCACACAATTCACTTCTCTCTGCAAAAAGTTCGAAGACGATCTCAACGTAACGTTTTCCATGGCAGCATCGTCTGCCGTCGTTGCACGGTCATTGTATCTGAAGCATGGTTGATTATGATGAATCCCCTCACTCATCCAACTCGACATTTCCTCCGATGCTTCTCTTGTACTATGGTAATCGAACCCTCTCGAATCATAAATGCAGAAGCCGCTACGGGTTGATCTCAGGACATTATGTTCTTCCATGTACATGGTTGTGTAATTGGACCTTCCTGCAGGTAAAAATTGTAAAATCTCTTGTTGCTGCACCTAAAGTTTTTAAATTATACAAACAGAAAGTTACCTGATGATGTTTGAGCAAAGGGTATTAGACCGGACCGACCGAGAATACTGTACATGAGATTTATAAGCGAGCTCTTGCCTGAACCCGAAAATCCCACCAAGAGAATTGTGTTAACTGGTGGAATATCCATATCTTCCTTTCTGATCCCTCCTGTAGGTACCCAAAAATCACCCGAGCGATACTCGAGAAGCTTGTGCTGAAGCTCATTTAGTCCATCAGGTGCAACCAAAGCCAATCTCTCCAACTCTCTAAGTAGTCTCAGCCTAGGCGTTAGAATTGAAACATTAGGAAATCCCAGCTTCACCTTAACGCATTTGTCGAATTCCGCAGCTGTTCTCCACCAACAATACGCCAATCTACATGAGTCGCAGTCGTCTTCATCAACACAAGATACTCGGCTTTTCATCGATGGCAGCTTAGCGCACACCGATGATTGTTGAACCAAATGACTCTATTAGCCAATGGTCGCACTGTTGGGAATAAAGGTTGAAGGTGATCAAAAGATGCGTGTAAAACATCCAAACATGTACAATCTTTGTTCAATTTCCTGGTTCCTTCCATGCAAGATGATGGCTCATTTTTGGGATAGTTCCAACCGTCCATAATTTTACGTAATTAGCCTCATCACAAACTTTTCCAAAAGGCTACGACGTGGGTAGTTTTGTCATTACGTTTTAGTAAAGTTACCGCTAATATATACTAAAAATGTAATGACCCCAAAGATACAAAAGTTAAACATGCAAAAAGTAAATCGAATTGGAGGGTGTAATGGGACAAGTTTTTAACTATTTTAAATAAATATTTTTAATTTTTATAAGATTTTCTGAACAAAGAGTGAGTTGAATTTTCTTTTGGTTAAATTCATACAAATTCACAAAAAAATTGAGATGAAAGATATAAAACTTGAGCCGATATCAAGGGGAGCAAATAAAAACCCAGTTGTTACGATCCCTATTTACCGACCCTGGATTGCTCTAACACAAAGGGAAAGCAATATTTTTGAAACTAGGTCCAATCTTCAAATTAAATTTTTTGAAAAAATAAAGATTCAAAGGTCAAATTTTTTACCTTGTTCATGCAAAAGAGTAAGTTAAGATGCAATTAACGAAAGTGGGTATAAAATATAGGAATAAAACTAATTCTATTTAACAAACACTGTAGTTCTAACTCCAAAAGCATCCTTCTGGTTTTCGATAATGATGCATTACCGTAAAAGATCAAATTTTCTTTTTCTTCCTCAAAACTGATCGGAAAGACCAAAATAGTAACTCCACAACTATTACTAAAATGAAATATCTAAAAGTTTTTTTTTTTTTAAAAGAAGACCTTTAATGAAGAAAGTAAACTGATATAAAACAAGGGAAAAAAGCAGAAGGTAGGACATGGAGCTGCATGCCTCGACCCTTGCATCCAAGTATTACGATGCTGAAAAAGAATGAACTACTGCAAAGATAAAGTAGAAAAAATAAATATTTGTACGGCTTCTGGACTCTTCAAGCGTCTTTACCACCTTGTCTTTATTTGACGACTTCTTGAGGACATACTTATGCATTACTTGAACGATATGTGAATTCCGAGAAACACCAAGAAAGTACTGACCACTGAGTTTCATTCCACTCCAACCAAGCTTCCTGCAAATTCGAAAGTAGACGGCCAAGATATACACTTTCTAAGCAATTAGACCCAGCAGCACCAAAACTGAATCACTAGCCACAAGCGGCATGTGACCAATTCCAGATGCAAATCACAAACTAATGCAATCTAGGCAATTAAGTCAAAAGCTCTTTTTCACAAAAGCATTTCTTTATAAAGCATGGCACAGCCAAATTATTCACATATCCACTCCCTAGATATAGAGACCTATCTGAACATTTCGAGTAGAGCATGAAGAAGAGATGCAATGAGAGCTATGGGGTTTAAATGAAATTCATACCTTCAATTGAAATTGAATCCACCAGAGGGGACAGGAAGTTGATTGCCTCCAAATTGGAGCCCAGATTGTGCAGCATCACCAGGGGGTAAAGGCTCGTCCTCATCCTCCACCCAATAAGTTTCAAGAATCTTCACTGCCTTCTCGTATATTTCATTGTTGTCATGACTTTGGAGGCTTTCAATCTTTTCCAATCCCTCAGCATCATCAATTAACTGGGCATAGAGATTGACGTCTCCAGTGTGACCCAGATTTTTCTCTGCTTCACCAACCTTCAAAATGTTTTCAAGACCTTCTAAACAAACCGTGACAATTCTTGGGTCAGGACAGTTCAGAAGATCACATAATGGCTTAATGCAACCTTGGCTCACCAAAAACCTGGCAAACAAGACAGGAAGTTAGTAACTTAGAACAAATTGTTCATGGGTACCACCAGAATGATTATGGCAAAGGGAATATACTTTATTTGTTCATGGGTACCACCAGATGTAGCATTTGAAATTGCCCAAGCAGCTTCTTTCTTGATCTCAAACTCGGCATTTTGAAGGAGATGGACTAGAGGGGCAATAATCCCAGCCTCAATTACAGCCTGCAAAAGATTTTCAAAACTCATGATCCAATGGATATCCATTCAAATAGGATGAAAATGCTACAATTGAAAACTAAAAACTTTTACTTTTTAAACTTTGCAGCAGACCATCAAACTATAGATTTGTCATACTCTATGATTGGCTTACCTGTATCTGATCTACATTTCCAGCGGTGATGTTTGAGATGGTCCAGCAAGCTTCCTTCTTGATACTCTTCTTGTAGGTATTTGTCAACAGGTTCAAGAGGCAGGGAAGAGCTTGGTGGCCAATAATGCACTGAACGGGGTAACAACATAAAGAATCAGAGCAATGCAGAAAGAGGCAACCTAAAGCAGTGAATTGAAAAAATAATAATAATTGTATTCGAAATAGAAGCAGGTGACGTTATAACTTATATCACTTACACTGATTATTCTGTCTGATCAAATGTATATTTAAGACATAAACTACGATTTATCTCACAATATGCCAATTAACCATGAGAAAAAATACACCAAAAACAAATTATGCATGGATAATATGATAAGATGTACAATTTTTGCCTAGTCAGCAATTTTTACATTACAAATTTTCTAATATCTAGATTCTTCTAGAAGGAAAATATTTGAAGTTCAATGTTATTCACAGAAAATTTTCTATGTGCATGTCCAACTTAAAAGTCAATTGAAAACCATGTAAAAGGTTTCAAGTCTTCAGAAATAATACTCAATAGTAAATCTTCATTTAAAACTCTAAAATCTTCAGAAATTCATTGACATGATAAAATGGGATAAACACACGTTAAGGACCAACACTCAAAATCAGAGTTGCAATGAGCACACTGGCACATTAGATGTTACGCATCACTTGCTGTATTTATCAAACAAAAGTCATGTACATCTACCTAGCAGAACAGAGTATTAGATCTGCATTAATGTGTAGAGACAATCTGTCAAAATAATCCTAATAAAAAATATCAGCACTGCCCCCCAGAAGGTTTAACCACAAAGAAGCGTTAGGATGAGTCAAAATACATTATAATAAGTTGTGTACAAGAACAAGGATAATCACAAACCATATCTCAAGGGAATGCAATTGAAATAACTGTTGAGAAAGTAATATACATTGTCAGGAAATATTCTGTACCTGAGTCTGCATATCATCCCCTGTAACAATATTTCCAACTGTGCGAAGGGCAGGAATGAGGACCGTTGGGGATGGATGACTAACAAGAAGAGGGAGGATGAGTGAGAAAATACTCAAAACAACCAGAATTCACAAGGAACCACTAGGAGAAATAAACATAGAAAAAAAAACACGTCAATTTCAGAAAGGCAAAGAAGTCCATCACTTACAGCAAGAGCTCAATAAGTCGTGGGCATACACCTGCCTCAATAACAGCTTGGATTTTGTCATTAGTACCGTCTGAGAGATAAGACAGAGCCCAGCATGCATCTGTCAAGACTTCCTCATCATTTGAATTGATAAGGCGCTCAAGAGCTGGCAAAGCTGGCTTTGTCTGCTTATCATATTTCAAAAGCACCATGTATTAGAAAAGTTCCTCATCAGAAAAAGGGTCATAACTGGAACAAGTCATCATCAGAAAGTCCAACCTGCTCAAACGAAGGTTGTGGCTTGCCCCTGCAGAAGTTTGACAAAGTCCAGGTAGCATTTCGCAACATAGAGAGCTTTGCATGCTCATTAAATTGTGCCAAAAGAGGCACTAAGCCCCCATGGCCAAGGACCAGGTCACGGCATTTAGGAGAGTCTCCAGCAACATTCCCCAATGCCCAAACAGCCTGTAATTCCAAAAGAACAATGAACCATAAGAGAAGTGCAAATAAAATGTGTTAATGAATAGAAGATCACTTGCAAACTGCAGTATTTACCTGTTCGCGTACGTCATCCGTTGGAGAATCTAGGAGTTTAACAAATATAGGGACAGCTCCATGATCAATTACAACTCTGGTATTGTCTGATGTTCCTGAAGCAATATTTGTGAGAGCCCAAGCTGCCTCGAACTACAAAACAAAAGGATAAAACAATAAAAACAAAATTAAAACAAAAAAAAAAAAGAGATTGAGCAAAATCTTAGTAACTCCAGAAACAAAATATCACACCTGAAGCTGAGGGAAGTCATCCCTATTAAGGAACTCAACAAAGCGAGGAACAACACCTGCTTGTACAACTTCATTGATTGGAGGACTACGTTCTGCACATAAACTAAGAGTAAAACTCAAATTTCTAACAAAAAACGATGTCAGAAAGGGGAAACATAAGAGCAAATTAATCAACCTATTGATAGCAGCTTTCGGAATTGAGTGGTTGCCTCAAGCTGTGCATTCTTGTCATCAGACCAAACGCCCACAACCATAGCCGGAAGACTTTCTAACTGCAATTAGATAATAAAAATACCAGAAACATTTTTTAATGCAATATCCATTATCAATTTTCTTCTTGAGGCTTACTACAATCGATAAATTAAACAAACATTCCTCCCCATTTGATTAATACAGCTTGAGCTACCTACTAATCAGCAATTCATATTTCAAAACACGATTAACACTGCAAAAAAAGTATTCATGAACAAAACCTAATTAACCCTAGTTATCAGTCACGACGCAACGGGTCAAATCGATTAATCAGTAGAATATACCTTATTCTCGGAACCAACGCCGGAAGATAACATCTGCTGTTGCTGCGGTTGCGGTTGTTGAGCAAGAAGTCCTTCGCGACGCTTTTTTAGAAGGTTCTCTTCTCTCTTGTTCTTCCGGATCTCCACCATGTTGTCTTCTCTCCTCCGCCGACCTTCCTCCGCATCAACCGCCACCTTGTATCGGTTCCGTCGAACCTCGGTCCTCGCGCTCGGTCTAAGAGACATCTTCGCTTGTTTATTTTTTTCAGTCAATCCGACCGAATCACTGATTAATTGGCTGGTGAAATACGGCGTACGATTTTCGGAAAGAACCGATCAGTTGTTTGAGAAAATGACAGAGAGAGAGAGAGTGGAAGGGGAAGAGGGTTTTTGGAACGTTATTCGTATTATTGGATCGGGAGAGACGTTGGGCCGAAGCTAAGGAAAGATATATTGTTTTATACTTTACAGAGAGAGGGAATTCCTTTTTCTTTCTTTTTCTGGTTTACTTTCCTTTTCGAAATTATTTATTCTTTTCTTTCTGGTGGAATATGAGTTTGATGTGATGATAATTACGATGGTGCCACTGATTTTAAATTTGAACGTTGGGGAGAAAACCTAACTCACCGGAATCCGGATAGCTTAATAGTGGGGTTTTTTTTTTTTTTGGTTCATTCAAAATATATAATTTACCACGTTTATTAATGCTGAAAAAAAATACTTCTACTCCAAAAATATTTTTGGAAGAAAAGTTATATTCTTTTTTTGTACTTAATTATAAATATAGTAAAATTATTAATTAAAAATAAAAAATATTTTTTCAAATTTTTAATTAAAAATATTTAATAGTTATATTTAAATATTTAAAATATAGTTTATATATTCTAATTAAATTTTATAAATAATTAATATTTATTGCTTAAAAATATTTAAAATTTATATTTCATATATTAAAATATTAACAACAAATTATAATAATTTTTTATATTCTGAAATATAATAATATTAACTAATTTAAATATTATTTAAATGCATATTTGTTACTTGATAATAACATGTCTAAAATAGATATTTGATTTCTCAAAAGTATCTTTTGACAGTAATACTAAACACTCAAATTTTAAACTAAATTTTTCAAAAACACTTATCAAAAGTATTTTTTCACTGGCACTTTTCAAAAGTATTGCTAAACTATCCCTTAGATTGGATAAATGATTAAAGCAAATATATATATATATGTTAAAGAAAAGGAAAAAAAATAAAAGGAGAAGAATGGAAAGTTAAGAAAAAAAAGTAATTATTATTATAATAATAACAAAAACGATGTAATAGTTTTTTTTATGAATTATAATAACTGGGGAAGGCCAAAACAACAAACGTGACTAGCGTTACTTAAACTTAAGTCACATCTAAGATAATAAATACAGTTCAAAAACAACATAATATTATAGTTATGTATTTCTTATCAAATTATGTGCATAAAACAATTGAGGCAACAAAAAGTATGGGTAAACTACATTTAAGGTCACTAAATTATTATTAAGTTTACGTTTTAGTCATTCAACTTCAAAATTACAAAATAGTCACTAAATTATGCTAAAGTTTTCATTTAAGTCACTCAACTATTCAAAAGTTTCTATTTAAGTCATTGGGATGTTAATTTTTTTTAAAAAAGTTTTGCTAGCGAGCTTTAAGCAATGATTCAACGATCAATATGATAGATCAGTACCCATCGATGAATAGAAGAACATATCTTAGATCCAAGTCAATCTACTAGTCAATGTCGGAGATAAAAAAAAAAGTTGTTTGAATTTTAGTTCGCAAATCTGTGACATTCAAAATTATTTCATGAAAAAAAAACAAAATAACAGAAGAGAATGGGATGAAAATTTTCAATTAGTGCAGACGATGCGAACAAATAAGGCTATATAGAAGTGATTTTAATGGCTCATTGACTTAAAATGAAAAGTTTTGAATCGTTCAATAATTATTTTGTAACTTTTTGAAGTTGAATGATCAAAACGTAAATTTACTAGTAATTTAGTGACTTTAGGTATAATTTACTCAAAATGTATTTTAGTTTGAATAAATAATTAAAGGAAGAAGGAATTTGCTAACAGAATTCTTATTTTTCCTAATACAAGTTACTTATCGAGAGATTTCATTGAGGTTATTTGCTTAAGCTTAAAGACTTGACCTATATAAATATAGGTTAAGGTCTACTAAAGAGTCTCTATTAAAATTTGCTTTATATATGAATTTATTTTGAGATGGTTGGGTTTATTAATGAGTCAGGTCGGATTATGTATAAATAAATTGGGTATGATATATTTGTGCAAATGAACGGTAAATTGTAACGGTGTTATGATATGAATAAATTTTCAATGTAAAAAAAAAAAACCTAAAGCAATTTTTAGGAGAAACTAAAATAAACTTTGCATGATAGTATAGGGATTCCAAGTAAACTTTGACCATCTAAAATATAATAGAACACCTAAACAATTTAGGTAAACTATTTACAAATATGGATAAATTTAAAATTTAAACAAAATTTGAAACTCATACCAAACTTTAACAACTATATATATAATATCGATATCTATCATCAATTGAGCCTTAACTCAATTGGTATAGGCATTATTGTCAATGCAAAAGAACGTCGGTTAGAGTGCGCTAAAGTGCATTATTCTCTTATTTATGGATTGAAGAGAGATTATGAGTAGTTCTAGATATACTCTTAAAAAGAGTAGATATGAACGGATACTACAAGGATTATTCAATAATAATATCGATGTAATGAAAAATCTTCGAAGAACAAAAAGAAATTGAAGAAATTTTGTAGGGAGCATTAAACTTTTGAAACTGTACTTTCAAACACTAAACTCCCTAGTCCTCTTAAGTTTACTAGCAAATTTCTATGCACTAAATTCACTTGCTGCCCAAAGCATACATATGTCATGGTTTCCCGACCAGTGGCCGTGGCGGTCGAGGCATAGAAAATGGAGGGATGGCATAGAACATGGTGTTCTTGTCTATCCCGGTTTTACTTCCATCCGACAAAGCCACCAATGCTGCAACCAAACCTGCATTGCCAGCAATGGTTGGTTCGGTGAAATTGTAATTGGACCTGTTGTCTTGAAAACCATCGTGCTTATCAGGTCCACCAACCATGGCTCCAACAATCGTATTTGGATTCGGCTTTTTACTCTCCTTCCATCGCAATCCCTCTTGACAGCTTTGATGCTTGATGTAGCCGGGAATCGATGCACCTTTGTGGTGCACATACTGAGGGAAATGATCACTAAATCCTACAACGTAACTCATGTGCCGCAGATTCCTCCCCAGGATGTAATCGATCTGTGTCTTCGCAAAGTCCCGAAATGCATCTTTCGGATAAAACTTAGCCCCGCACTGCCATCCCGGTGTCAATGTAGCTTCGAGGTAATCGGCGTATAACGTGGCCAAGAAAGCTGCATTCGTGACGTATTGAAGAGGTTTAGGCTTACCATGGTTTAGTTCTATTAGGCCACCATTCGTCCTCTTGAAATTGTGAGACCCTGGAAGGTAAGAACAAATGATTTCACAGATCTGCTCGTGAAAGTTCTTCAACATTTCTTCGTATGGATAGCCGAAATCTAAGAACATCCTCAGCCGGCTCATAAGCAATTGTGCACCCGCATGCTTGTTGTCCCAACCGTGTACGCCATGATCGGGACCTCCCCAAAAAGCCTCGGCATGTTTCGCCAAACCAGGGCTGGTAACAAGGTCAATGTAGGAAGAATTCCCTGTTGCACAATACATCCAAGCTCCTCCCCAAACAAACTCATCCCAAAAACCAGACGAATTATAAAAATTCGAAGGGGGATCCGAACCACCGGCATACCGTTCGCCTTCCCCTTTCGTAGCGAACTTAAAGAGTATATCCGCTCCGTGGACTAATTTCTTCGAGTATTTATGATCATCTTTGAAAACAATTGATGCAGCAGCTAAGGCAGCAGCCATTTCTGCAGCTAAAGCTGGACAGGTAGAACATGGTATTACAGGCCTTGGGTAATTAATGCTCTCGGGACGTATCCAACAGTTCTCTGAAGAATTTTTTCCAACTTGTAAAACAATCTTGTCTATTGTATCTGCAGATGAATTGAATGTCTTCAATAAGTAATCCGTGCCCCATCTGATTATGTCCTTGACATGGTTAAGCTCTCCGGCAGTTTCATATTTTGCACTATACTCCAATACACTCCAACTCAACATGGTCATTGCAAAAGATGCAGGAAAACTGTACTTGACCGCATCCCCGCCGTCGTAGTAGCCGCCTTCTAGCCCGTTCAAGTATCCATTGCCATCGTCCAAGCACGAATCACCCCGCCATGAAACATGGTTATTTGCAGGGAGTTTTCCAGCTAAAAAAGAAACAAACATTGATGGATCAACAATAAGAGTAAAAACTTAAGAAATTTGACCAAACCCCATTAAAAATAACGTCTACTTCTACCCTGGTTCAATGTACTAGGACAAAGAAAGGAGAAACAACAACATACATCTTTGAGCATTAAAGAACATAAGGGCACGTTGAAGAGCAATGGTGTAGTTGTCCTGAACGGGAGGTGGACGGTGGTGGTGACGGCGAGTTGCTAGAAAAGCGACAAGGGCTACAAACCCGGCTAACACGGCAACCACTACCAGGGTTCTGATCAACACGGTGGGATTAATGTTGAAGCAACGTTTCTTCTTCTTCCTTTTCATTTCCATATCCATGGCCGGTCTTAATAACCAGCCTTGCTTCACTTCGTCTTCCAATGGTGATTGATAGGCAGATCTGTCATAGTAGTGGCGGTGGCCACTTTCGATGCTTTGATCTTCCATTTCCAGGGTAATGTCAAACGTACCACCCCATAGATTTGATATTTCTGACATTGGTTTTCTCTATAATGAATTGGAACTCAAGAGAAGGAAAAAGGCATGAATTTATGATTCTTTTTATTAGTAGCTGGCATTCTAATTTACTTCACTGAGAAAAAATGGAAAGAATTCAGAGTTTAATGCATTGAATTTGAATCACGAATACGTAGGTAAGGAAGACAAATCCATTTTTATCCATTAATGATTTGCTTTCCCTTAATACTTGATTAAGTTAATTTTTAACTAAAATTACTTTTATAATATAAATGATGTCATTATCGTCAAATTTAATTTTAAATGTTATATTCTATTTTTATTAAAAAATTAAATTTAAGTGAAAATATTTTTTTTATTAATCGTGAAATTAATCTTTATTTTTTATTTGTATTGTTTGAATTTTAAAAATTTAATTCAACAAATTAAAATATAAAGATACTCAAAATACATAAAATAATAGCAAATTTTGTCCATGTGAAAACTTAATATTTATGTTATATGTATTCTTTTAAATATTTATGATACATCAATTTTCAATTTAAATTTAAATGGACTTCTAGTCGTATATCTCGTATTTGGAAGAATTTTGTTTAACCTACTTAACCAATTATTATTAAGTTTATTGGATTATATCAATTAAGACTTAATGTAATTATATATTCGATAAAATATATAAGATTAAATATATAATTAATTACGAGAACTATGTGAGAACAATTGGATTATATCAATTGGTTATTGGTTTGATTCTTATCCTGGGTATAGAACAATTTTAAAATTTATAACCAATGTCTGTCCCCTTATTGAACCTACAGAATGCGAAAAATTAGTCATTGGACTTGCTTTAGTGGGTACATATATAAAATTAATTGATTGAATTGTTTTAAAAAGAATTTCAATAAACCCTATCGAATTCATCCCTTAGAGTAATGATTTTATGTCTGCTTTGAAGTTTGGAATAACGCTTTTGACTTTTTTACCTAAATAATATAAAAAATAATTAATTACGAAAAATGTATGGAAAACATATTAATTACGAAAATAGATATTTGTTACAGTGTTTTGGCAGTGTCGCTTGACAAATTGGCGATATCAGATTGAAATGTGATGACCTAAAATATTTAGGGACTTAATATGTAAATTTCCTGTTCTGGTTGGCAGCTGAAAAAAGGCTTTAAGGTGCCCCTAAGTGTGGCGACGCCAAACTTTAAATGGGTTAATTGCTTCATAACCCCATTATTTATTATTTTCTTTTATTCCCCTTTAACACAAAAATAAATAAAATGATAAAATTTTTCGAGATTGTTCAAGGTCTTCTAGTGATATTCATGGCTACCATGGGAGAAATTGAAGCGAGCAACATTCATGTCGGCCCTCAGCAGCTTCTCAATCATGTGTACAAAATCACGATTCCGGATTTAGGGTGCAAACGATTTTGGTTTTGGCTATACGACCATCATTTGGAAGCTCCTTCAAGATCCCATCAATGTCGATATTCTCCATTTCCTTTTTTATTTGCTCGAATTAAAAATCTGCTATGCTGCACCAATCATTAATTATTAAGAAACTGCTCAACAAAACAAGGACAGTACACTATTACTGAAAGAACTGTTATTTCTTCATGCTTTTATAGTAACGTAAACCCCACTATTTATAATACAATTATTAACAACCATAACTACCATCCTTAACTACTAACTATCATAACTACCTGAATACTCTAATATTCCACCAACTTCCTCAACTACTACTAAGAACACCATCTAAGCAGAATGTTTCGAACTACCTTAAGATAAGACCTGAACTTAGTAAACAGAGAAGCTGACAAAGGTTTAGTAAACACATCAGCAATTTGTTCATGTGCTGGAATGTGCCCTACAACAAGTTTTCCATCTGCTACCTTCTCTCGAACAAAGTAAAGGTCCAATTCTACATGTTTAAATTTTGAATGCAGAACTGGATTTGCAGACACAGCAACTGCCCTTGAGCTATCACACCATACCGTGGGTTTCTTCAAGGGTGAAACATGCAGTTCTGACAAAAGCGACTCTAACCAAACCACTTCTGTAACCGTGTGAGCTAGCCCCCGATATTCTGCCTCTGCTGTGGACCTGAAGACAGTTGGCTATTTCTTTGAGCCCCATGCAACCGGATTACCACCAAGAAAAACACAAAAGCCTGTAGTAGACCTCCGGTCATCGATATCAGATCCCCAATTCGCATCTGAGTAGCCAACCACATCCAGTGCATGAGCCTTTGTGAATCGAAGGCCATAGTCAATAGTACCCTGAAGATACCGAAGAATACGCTTGACCGCTTGAAAATGTTGATCAAGAGGTCGATGCATAAATTGACACACTTTGTTTACGGCAAAGGTAATGCCTGGCCTGGTTATAACCACATATTGAAGTGCTCCTACGATACTTCGATATTCAGCTTCATTCTCAATAGCACAACCACTAGACTGAGACAATTTCGAAGTAGAAACCATTGGAGTGGGAGAACTGTTTGCTTGATCCATCTTGGCTTTCTTTAGTATGTCAAAAATATACTTTGACTGACTTAAATATAAACCATCAGTGGTAGTGGTCACCTCAACACCTAGAAAATAACCAAGAGGCCCCAAATCTTTTAAAGCAAACTGAGCATCTAACGTTGCCACAAAGCTATCAATACTTTGCTGATGATTCCCAGTGATTATTATATCATCGACATACACGAGCACGTACAATAGTACTCCTTCCACCTTCTTCACAAAAAGGGAAGCATCCGACTTAGTATGGACAAACTGTGAGTTAAGCAAAAATTCACATAGCTTAGAAAACCATGCTCTTGGAGCCTGCTTAAGGCCGTAAAGAGCTTTCTTTAACCTGCATACTAACACTCCACCATCACTACGGGTCTGCTCAAAACCAGATGGTTGTGTCATGTAAATTTCTTCAGCCAAATCCCCATTGAGAAAGGCGTTATTAATATCAACTTGTCGAAGTTGCCACCCAAATGCAACAGCCAATGTCAACACAACCTGAATAGTTGTCGGCTTGACAACCGGACTAAAAGTATCTTGAAAATCAATACCTGCCTCTTGAAGGTAGCCTTTGACAACTAGACGACCTTTGTAACGAGCGATGGTGCCATCTGATTTTCTTTTGAGTTTGAAAATCCACTTGCAACCCACAGCCTTTCTGTCGGCAGGTAACGTAACTAAATCCCATGTGTTATTTTTCAACAAAGCATCATACTCTTGTTGAGCCGCGAGAGTCCATTCTTTGCTAGTAAAGGCCTGTTCTATTGTAGCAGGTTCTATTTCTGTTAACTCTGCTGAAAAAGCTCTGGGTTTAAAAATGCCACTCTTAGATCTCGTCTGCATAGGATGAGAGTTTTCTATAGGAACTCGAGTAGGCTCACTGGGCAAACATCGTGTATGGTCAGATGGAGAGCTGGCTGATGCTGTTAATTGACATGGAACATCTGAAGAGGAACTATTTGAACCCTCTTGTATAGGAGAACAACTCACACGTGGGCTGACTCGTACATCATCACATCTTGGCATACTATGAGAAACTCTCTGAGCAGATAAAACCTCAACTGAAGGTGAGCGTCTCACAACCGGAACCACCGATTTCTGATGTTGAAAAATATTAGAGTTATGTACAGTCAACGAAACTCCTGCAAAATCAGAATCAGTTTTAAAAGGAAAACATCCTTCATCAAAAACCACATGTCTAGATATAAACACATTCTGATTTTTGTCAAGGCACTTGTAGCCTTTATGAGCCATACTGTAGCCAAGAAATACACATGGCTGGGAGCGAAACTGCAGCTTGTGAGCATAAAACAGCCTGAGATAAGGATAGCATTGACATCCAAACACCTTTAGATGCTGGTAACTGGGAACAGTTTGATGCAAAACTTCATGAGGTGACCTTCCCTTGAGAACAGGCGTTGGAAGTCTATTTATAAGGTATATTGCACTAACAAATGCATGAAACCAAAAAACCATGGGCATATCCGCCTGAGCAAGTAACGTTAAACTAGTGTCAACAACATGACGATGCTCCTCTCCACTAACCCATTCTGTTCTGAAGTATGCGGACAAGAAAGCCTGTGTTGAATCCCAAGTTGACACAGCATTTTCTGAAACGGACGATACTCTCCTCCCCAGTCAGTTTGAAGAGCTCGTATCTTGCCACCAAATTACACCTCAACAAGTTTTTGAAACTGAAGAAACTTGGCCAAAGCTTCAGACTTATTCCTGATCAAATACAACCAGGTATACCGAGAGTAAGCATCAACAAATGAGATGTAATAGGGACTGCCGTTAGAAGCTACAGGGGCAGGTCCCCAGAGATCTGAAACAACAAGTTGAAAGGGAGCTGAATACACAGTGTTTGAGGGAGAAAAAGAAAATTTATGTAACTTTCCAAGTTGACAAGCAGAGCAAACGGAGCTCAGTTTACATTTCTTTGAATCAATATTACAATTTTGAAGAACTTTAGTAACTGTCCTATGACAAGGATGTCCAAGGCGCCTATGCCATAGCTCAAACATTTCATCACCAGAAGAAGAAATTCCCGACTGTGCTGTATATGCTGCAGCTGTGGTACCAACATTCTTTGATGCGCCAGGATGCTGAGTATCTGAAAGGTTGAACTGATACAACCCATTATGTATGCGCCCCACCAGTAATATGGCCCCTGTCTTGATGTCCTTCACAAAACAATGAAGAGGATGAAATTCAAAATACACAGAGTTGTCAGTAGCAAATTGAGCAACAGACATTAGATTCTTGCATATTTGAGGGACATGAAGAACATTCTTCAAGTGAAACACTCTGTTGGACCGAATAAAAGATGAGGAACCAGTATTAGCCACTGGTACAGACAGACCATTTCCCATAAACAACTTTTGTTTACCTGTATATGTAGCTACTTCACATAGACCATCCAGATCATTAGTTATATGATTTGTGGCCCCTGAATCAGGAAACCAGACATTGTTGTTAGAAACCGACTTCCCAATCGTAGAAACCATATTAGCTTGCAGGCCACTTGGAGTTACTGTAGCACCTTTATGATTACAACAATGACAATTTGTACTGGACAAATCAGAAGATTCCTGGAGTTGATGACAATGTGCTTGCATGGACTGCTGAGACACGCCCTCAAAGGACTCGTCAAATCGATAGTAGCACTTGTGGACAGTATGTCCAATCCGGCCACAAAATTGACACTGAGGCTTAGCATGTGTGAATCTCCTTCCTCGACCTCGGCCTCGAAACTCTCTAGAACTACCCCCTCTAGATGATGACCGAGAATTGTTCTCAAAGCGCTTAACACGATTACCACCAGATTCAGTATGTTGAGCGACATTAGCCTGCAAAGACATATTCGAAACAAGATCTTGCTGTCTAGTCTCATAATCAGTCAACATTTCAGTGAGACGATCTATGGAAAAATTCATTTCTGATGCAACTATACGTATGGATTCATATTCTACTGGCAAACCAGTAAGAATGACAGTAACCTGTTCTTGCTCAGATATAGCATAACCAGCAGTAAGAAGAGAATCACACTGACTTTGAACCTTCGCAAGATATTCTTGAATGGTTAACTGTCCCTTTTTCTGAGAGTATAAAGAATGTCGTAATGTCGAAACTGTCAAAGAAGATTTAGAAGCAAACCTCTTGAGGACAGCACTCCAAACCTCAAAACTTGTGCTCGCACCAGTGAGACGAATCAGAATATTGTCAGAAATAGTAGACAAGAGCCAAGACGTCAACAACTTGTCTTGTTGCTTGTGAAAAACAAACTCAGGGTTAGCAACAGGAACACCATTATTATCAAGAACAGTTTGTGAAGGAACTTGAATCGTTCCAAGAACAAATTCATGCAAGCCATAACCTTCAAGAATAAGCAAGATTTGCTGTTTCCATAAAAGAAAATTATGAGCATTGAGTTTCACCGTATCATGTTTAGAAAATTGACGAATTTTGCGCGAAGAAGCATAATCAGGATCAGGAGACGAAGCAGCTACAGGTATTGTCATGTGATCAGAAGGATGACCACCATCGTTACCGGAAACATCATCTGTATCCATCGTCAAAAAAAAAATTTATGGCTGTGATACCATATTAAGAAACTGCTCAACAAAACAAGAACAGTACACTATTACTGAAAGAACTGTTATTTCTTCATGCTTTTACAGTAACGTAAACCCCACTATTTATAATACAATTATTAACAACCATAACTACCATCCTTAACTACTAACTATCATAACTACCTGAATACTCTAATATTAATTAAAAAATATTAAAAGTCGTCAGTGAACAAGATTGAGGAAGAAAACTTTGATAAAAGGAACATTAAGATAAACAAAACATGGTTAAGGTAGGATTGAGGAGAGAGATCAAATGAGGTAAATATAGAGATGGCTTTTTAATATATATATATAATCAAATATGAACAAATTACAAGCAAACAGAAATTAAAATAAAAATAAGATAGCTAAAAAAAGTGAGTTTTGAATAACAGAACAGTGAAGAAAAATATTTTTTTAAAAATAAATAATTTTTTTTAGTGTTAAAAGAGAATAAAATAAAATAATAAACAATAGGGTTTATGAAGTAATTTATTCTTTTAAAGTTTGGTGCTGTTATAGCAAATGCCTATTTTCGTAATTAATATGTTTTTCATACCTTTTTCATAATTAATTATTTTTTATATTATTTGGGTAAAAACTAATGTTTTTAAAATACTTAAAATAAGATTTTTTTTATAAATTTGAAATTTAATCATTATATTTTTATTTTTAAAAGTTTACTTCTTTTATTTTTTTAGATTTCAAAGTTAAGAGCCAATTGTCAATAGTGTTAATTTTTTTTGACAAATTTGTTAGTTTGACATTTTGAAAAAAAAAATCACTTGGTAGCAATGTACCTAAAACAATGATGGTGTACTGAACATGAACTTAACAAAATAATTTTAACAGTGTTAGACTTTAATTTTGAAATCTGAAAAATAGAAAAATTAAATCCTAGAAGGGATAATATAATTTTGAAATATAAGAGTGTCACATTTAATATTTTAATAACCGGACTGGTGATTGAACAATGTCACATTTACTGTTAGACCAACAATAATTAAAATTTCATAAAATCCTAAAAAAAAATGTTATTGAATCAATTCAACTTATTTAACTATCGATTTTTTTCCTGATTTTTTTTTTATTTTTACCAATTTCAAGCAATTTTCAAGTAAATTGGTTTAACTCCTTTATTTTGACCATGATTTTGATTAGTTATTAGTTCATCCAATCTTATCTTATTCCAACAACACTAGTTACATCATCAAATTTTGACGGGATCTAAGTTCAAGAACCAAACTAGATATAATTGTCAAATTCAATGACCAATATGGACAAAAAAAGATGCAAGTATCAAAGAAGACATACTTGCCAAGTTCAAGAGTCAAAAAGTAAATTATTCCTTTCTAGAAATAAAAGTATAGTGACTAAATTCTAACATTGAAAAAGATAAGAAAATTTTATGGTATCTAATATTTCTATAGTTGAGTTTTTGAGCAAAATTGAAAACTTTCAATTGTGGAGTGTCATCAATTAAAATATTAATAGGTTTACATTTTCTATGGCAAGAAATCAATTTGTTAATTTATTATATTATATATATTTTCAAAAATTTCACTGTACGTTTATTTGTGGCTAGTATAAAATTAACGGTGGCGTTGAGATTAGATACTGTAACGATACCTAGGGGTGAGTAAAATTCGATTCGATTCGAAAAACTCGATAAAAAATTCAAAATTTGAATTAAATAGTTGGAGTTAATCAAGTTATTCGGATTAATTCGAATAAAAAATTAAGTTTTTTGGTTTAACTCGAATATGAATTATACAATTTGAGTTATCTGAACATCCGAATAAGAAAAGAGAAAACTATGTCGTTTTGATAAATGTTTATTCATTAAGTCAAAAGGCAAAACCATTATATTGTTTACATAGTTAAATAATCTTGTACTTTGTCTACTAATTAAATAATCGGTCCATGTAAACGCAACATTAAGTATAAATAATAGGATTCGTTAACTTAACTAGATTTGACTCGAAATTTTTTGACTCGATTCGATTCGAAAATATTCAAATTAAGTTCGGTTGCTAAAATAAGATTCGTCAACTCGATTAATTTAAAATTTTTTGACTTGATTCGACTTGACTCGATCGAATACTCACCCCTAAAGATACTGTAACGTGAGACAAAAATAAACAAAACGCACCGCACCCCACTCAACCGTCCATCCAAACCCCAGCTTAGGGTGGGTTTGGATGGGTGATTGAGTGCAGTACGGTGCGTTTAGCTTACTTTTTGTCTCACGCTACAGTATCTAATATCACCGTCACCGCTATTTTTACATTAACCGCAGGTAAACGCACCGCCCATCTAAACTTACCCTTAGTATTTTTCACAAAAATTATTGTTGCTATTTTTTGACGTAATTAATGTGGCATGATGATTTTCCTTACAATAATCGGGGGGACGTTTTCCTGCATAACAACGTTAGAACATGTATCTTTTAAGGTCTCAATGATGTTGGTTTTCTATTTCTCTTCCTACCTAAGTATTTCTATTCAATTTTACATTTGCTGAACTGTTAAACACATTTTTTTCAGCGTAAATAATTTTTTTTGTTATATAATATATTTTTTTCAACTAATGGGCCATATCGAGTCAGGGATTGGACACATGCAAGATATTTATATCAATTTTTTAAATTCGGGTTTAGTCTAACCTAAAAATAGGTTTACTTTTTTGTCCAAGTCCAACCCAATTTAAGAAAGGTAAACTCGAGTCCAACCCGGCCCACTTATATTTGATTTTTTAGATTAATTTTTATTTAAAATTATAATAAATTAAAGCTCCATTTGTTTCATTGAAAATGATTTCTGAAAAATGATTACTTTTTTAGAAAAACTAATATTTTTTTATGTTTGAATGAATGTGTAAATTTTTTTTTTATTTAGCAGATTTTTTAAAAATATTTCATAAAAGTTTCTTTCAATGAAATAAACATACATTTCAAATTTCTCATCTTTTAATTATTTAATTGAGTTTGTTTTATATCTATAAATTTGTATTTTACATTATTTTGCATATATTGTAATGATTTATTTTTAAATAAACATATCAAATTAAATATATAATATTACTTAATTATTAAGTTAGAATATTAACAATCATAAATTGAAAACAATCAAAGCGAATAGATAAATTCATGATTGTGTTATAAAAAAAAGCAAAAAAAAATATTGAATAATAATAAATTAGCTTCCAAACCACAATTAGTAGTATATAACATTAAATTAATAATATTATCTAAGTGCATAATTAGTAGTACACCACATGATGACTAAAATATTTGTTTGAAAAATAATAAATTAGCTTAAAAAACGGTAGAATAAGGATTAAATAAAAGCTAATTTATTATTATTCAATTAGTAGAATAAATGGGCTCAGATCTATGGTAAAATCATAAAACATGAAGATAGTTAGGGAGACGTCATTCTTAGGACTCCAAGCTTTTAACTTCAAAGTTCAAGTAAGTCATTGATTATTTTCTTGTAATTTTTATAGATTTGAGGTCATAGAAACTTGATTTAGCTAGCTCATGTACCAATTTATAAAACTGTTAAAGTTTTAGAAAATTGTCACTGTTGATTTCTTAAAGTTTTAGGTATTAAATTGATAGATTTCAAGCTTAGATGTGAGAAAAGACTAAATTGGACTAAACTGAATAAAATGTAAAATGGATTGTAGAAATAAGAAATAGGAGGTTCCTAATGTATAATAGTGAAATTAAAATCCAATTTGAAGCTTTAGATCGAAAGTTATGCTAGTATCGGTTTTAGGGACTAAATTGAATAAATTACAAAATTTATATAAATTGATAATTGAATGTGAATTGGTTGATTATTGATAGTGTTATATGTTTTATGTTAATCTGTAGCTAACGCCGACTAGAAAATGTCCGAAGACATATTGGTAAATAAAGTCTTGTCAGTTTGGAAAATATCTTACCAAAAAAAATTTGGTAAGACATTTTACGGAAATAAAGGGGTAATTTTACGTTGACTAGAAAACCTTTTAAGTTGACTATCCTATTTTACATGAAATAAACATCGAAAAAGGCTGAAAATATTTTCGTAAAAGCTTTTACGTGAAACAAACAGAGCCTAAATGTACTAAAAAATACTAAAATAAAAATTTTCTAACACATTAAAAATACATTAATAAAGTATTTATATTTAAAAAATTACCATAAATATGATAAATATTTTATTATATTAAAAAACCAAAATAAATATAATAAATGTTTTATTGTATTAAAAAACACAAATAAATATAATAATTTTTTTATTGTATTAAATATAATTTTTTAAAATTTTATATTTTGAGTTGAGTTATTTTGTAGGGTAAGTTTTTTTTTTAAGTTGAGTAATGAGTTTAATTGTTATTAGGTTAGTAATTTAATATATATAATTATTATTTAACATATATAATTAATATAATTATTTTTTATAACATTATATATTCAGGTTGAACTGTGTTCAAGCCAAAAAACTCTTGCCTATGACCTAGCCCATATATTCAAGTATTATATTTTTGTCTAAACCCTATCATTTTTCAAATGGCCTAAGCAAGTGACTTGGTCCATGAGCAAGTGTCACGGGACTAGAGTTTTTCTCTCACGAACCGTGCAGCCTTAGGCGATCCGTTCGTCCAAACTCGCCTAAGTCAGCCTTAACTCAAGTGAGGATTCTTATAGAACTCCTCCAAGGCACCAATTGAAGAGCGGAAGTGATTTATGCCAAAAGAAGCTAAATCAAAGAACAACAGAAAGCCACAAAAAAGAATGTACACAAGGTGTTTGAGTAAACGCTCTTAGAACTCTATTACTCTTAAGAACTCAGAATATAATGGAATGGAGTACAAATGAGGGGGAGGCTCTCTATTTATAGTTGAGCTCCCCCAAAACCGATGGTCAAGATACATTTACATCAGTGGACGAGATTAATAGTATCCATTTATTTTAGGGATTTACAAGATAAGCCATATCAAATCTAATCTAATCTTTACAAGATATGATTCTCTCTATCTTCTAAGATTAGTTACCATATCAGCCTAAGTTGCCATGTCATCATTATCGAGCCAACCAGGCTTCAATTTGATGGGCTTCTCCAATAGGTCTTTGAATCGAGCCAGCTCTCGTGGGCTAAATGTTCCCCATCTAATCGATAGACCTCCATGGGGCGCATCTTGTGCAATGGTCACGGGCTTTGCACTCTGGCCCGTGACATTCTCCCCCACCCATTCTCACAATGCCCTCGTTGCGACTTCCAAATGGCCCTGACTTGATTCACTTTTGAACCCTCTTGTTGCCTTAGCTTTTCCCCGACTTACCTTGCAATCAGGTTGTCCCTTCCTTTGGAACCTTTGCCTCGGCTTCCGTCGCCTCTTCACTTGAACCGTTGCACTCGTTGGTACATCTTGTTGGCAAGAAGTCTCTGCTCTACATTGCCTCAACTTTGACTTGTTCTTTCTTGAATCATCTTGATTCTCACATCTTGGCTTCGTATTGCTCACAGTCCCTTGGCCTCCTTGCTCATGAACTTCGAAAGGGCCCCTACGACCTTGCCAAGCTAACAAGTCAGAATTCAAAACACTATCAAAGTGTTCGCAATGTACCTTACTCGCAGCATTTACTCGTCCCGACTATTTTTCCATCGCTCCATTTTTCTTGAAGCCCGATGCACAACCCATCTTTCCCAAAGGTGTCGGCCCCACAGTTGAATCTGCAGGCTTCATATCGAACTCTTGCGCCACTAACACTTCCAAATGAGCTTTCGTAACTACCCGTTCTATCGAGTCGATGTTCCTCCCATACGAAACATCCTCAACTAGTTGGATTGACGACAACACATTTGCCCCCACTTTCATATTTCGATGCACCGGCACAACAATCTTTGTTAACGGGCTGGTGATAATATGGATTTGATCGGCCCATGGATACAGAGCTGTTTGAATCCTGTCAAGGAAGTTTAAGCCAAGTACATAATCGTAATCATCTAATTCGATTACCTTAAAGTCTTTATTGCTCTTCCATTTGCCGATTTGTAGCTCCACATTCTGAACTACACCCATAGTTGGGGCCTCCTCGGAATTTACTGTCTTGATCTTCTTATTCGATTTCTTAATTGGCAGACCAAGCTTCCTTGCAGCCTTTTCCAATATGAACAAGTCCGATGCTCCCGTATCAATAAGAGCACTCAGCTTCTGACCCGTAATGTTGATGTCTACAAACATCAACCCTTCTTTACCATCCCTCTTCTCAGGAATGAGCACTATCGAATTGACCTTCGATGGCTTTTCCTCAATAGGCTTCGCCTCTTCCGGCTCATCACTTCTTTTGATAATCAAAACTGAAGATACCTTTGGGCAGTCCCTCTTCATGTGCGGTCCTTTACAAAAGTAGCACCGTAACTTTCCCTTCCTTTCTTTCGGGCTATTAGGTCACCACTTCCCATTTCGTGGTTTCCTATCATCACCATCACTGCTACTACCATTGCCACCATAGCTTTGTCCATCTTCATCCTCCTCATGGTACCCACCGTTGCCCCTCTTGTTGGGCTTGGAAGATTCAAACCTGTCCCTTCTCGGAGCAAGTTCCACTGTGGACTCCGCTACCATCATGGGTTTGGTAGGTTCCCGAACTCCTCGACGTTGCAATTCTTACTTCGCCCATGGTTTCAACCCATCTGTAAAGGAGAAAAATGCTTCTTTCTCGCTCAAATCAAATATCTGGAGCATGAGTTCACTGAACTCCTGCACATACTCCCTAACTGTGCCCTGTTGCGTTAGCCGTCGCAACTTTTCTCGAGCTTCATCCTCGGCATACTCAGGGTAAAACTGTACTTTAAGTTCACTTTGGAACTCCTTCCAAGTCCCAATTTCGGTCCCACCACCCTCACATCAGTGGACCTGCGTCTCCACCATAACAAAGCAACATCAGTGAAATACATAGCAACAGTGTTTACCTTCGTAACATCATCCTCGATGTTCATCGCATGGAAGTATTGCTCCATGGCCCAAAGAAAGTTGTCCACTTCACTTGCAGACCTTGCCTCTTTAAATGCCTTTGACTTGGCTCGGCTTTGAAGCCATCATTCCATTCCCTATGGTAGCCTTGAGCTCCCCCTTAAGCTCATTGATCTCCTCCTTCAAAGTTGTCACCATAGCCTCGAGAGCATCATCCTTCTCAGCCAGCTTATTCTCCAATGAACCGATAGTATCCCACACAAATTCTCTGAGCTGCTATTGCGATGTTCGCAACCCATCATTGTATCTATCATCGACATCATCGATCCTCTCCTTGACGTCCCCCATGAACTCCTCGAGAGTAGGGGTGAGCATTCGATCGAATCGAAAATTTTCGAGTTAATCAAGTTTTCGAATCTCATTTTATCATCCTAACTTTATTTGAAGTTTTCTCGAATCGAGTCGAGTGAGATGGAATTCGAATCGAATCAAATCGAATATATTTTTCGAGTTAAATTTTAAAAAATAATTTTGGGTCCTTGTAACTATTGTCACCCATCGTAATAAAATTTGTCCACCTTAATCAAATTTTTTATTAACTTTCATCACTTCATAATTTATTTATTAATTTTTTATATACTGGTTAGCTTCTTTGCTTGCTTTGTTGTTTCAATTATCTTCAGATTCTTGTCACTATGTATTTTAGAATTAAAATATATATTAAATGTAAAAATATGATTTTTTAATAAAATTTATTTTAAAAATAAAATGTGAAATTGATACCAATATAAAATTTTAACACGAATATTTTATGGCATAATTAATCATTCAATTTTAATATAAATATTCAATATGACTAAACAATTTAATAATATAAATAATATAAAATGTGAAATTTAATTTAATTTAATAATATAAATAGTAGATATAAATAAAATTATTACTATTTATGTTTAGTGATTTTTTTTGGATAATTTTGATTTTTTATTTGAGAGTAAAGGGTGAGAAGTAAAAGTTTATGAGAAAAATAAAAAGTTTTGAGGAATAAAAGTTTGAGGGAAAGTGAATAGGGGGAGTAAAATTTTGGAGGGAAAATATTAAAAAAAAATTGGAGGGGGGAGGGTTTGGGATAGATGGGAGGTGGGATGAAAAGGGAATAAAAGTTTCAGGGGAAAAGTGGGAGGGAGTAAAAATTTTGGGGGAAAATAAAAGGTTTTGAGGGTTTTGGGGAGTAAAATTTTGAGAAAAAATAAATGGGAGAGTAAAATTTTGGTGGGAAATGGATTTTGGGTAGATTGAGGGGTTGGGAGGGGAGGGGAGTAAAAGTTTTGGGGGGAAAGTGGGAAGGAGTAAAAATTTTAAGGGAAAAGTAAAAAGGTTTGGGAGTTTGGGGTAAAAATGTAAAATATTATAGTTTGATATTCGAATTATTCGGGTTATTCAAATTCGAAAACTCAACTCGATTCGAACTCGAAATTCGAAAAAAATTCGAGTTGATTCGAATAACTCGATTAACTCGAATAACTAGATTCGTTTAACTCGAAATTCAAATTTTTTTTCGATTTTTTCGAGTCGAATTGAGTTTTGCTCACCCCTACTCGAGAATGACAACTCGATCCTCCAAAGCCGACAATAAGTCCCTTGATCGACTCACTTTTCTGGCCCTTCCTCGGGTCTCCATTGGTTCACTCTGACCAACAACTTCTTTCGACATCCCAACAGTGCCTTCGAACCAAAAGCTCTGACACCAACTGTCACGGGGCTAGAGTTTTTCTCTCGCGAACCGTGCGACCTTAGGCGATCCGTTCGTCCAAACTCGCCTAAGTCAGCCTTAACTCAAGTGAGTATTCTTATAGAACTCCTCCAAGGCACCAATTGAAGAGCGGAAGCGATTTATGCCAAAAGAAGCTAAATCAAATAACAACAGAAAGCCACAGAAAAGAATGCACACAAGGTGTTTGAGTAAATGCTCTCAGAACTCTATTACTCTTAAGAACTCAGAATATAATGGAATGGAGTACAAATGAGGGGGAGGCTCTCTGTTTATAGTTGAGCTCCCCCAAAACCGATGGTCAAGATACATTTACATCAGTGGACGAGATTAACAGTATCCCTTTATTTTAGGGATTTACAAGATAAGCCATATCAAATCTAATCTAATCTTTACAAGATATGATTCTCTCTATCTTCTAAGATTAGTTACCATATCAGCCTAAGTTGCCATGTCATCATTATCGAGCCAAATAGGCTTCAATCTGATGGGCTTCTCCAATAGGTCTTTGAATTGGGCCAGCTCTCGTAGGCTAAATGTTCCCCATCTAATCGATAGACCTCCATGGGGCGCATCTTGTGTAAAGGTCACGGGCTTTGCACTCTGGTCCGTGGCACAAGTCTAAACATAAATTTGTAGAAAAAAAAGTTTGTTTCATAAATTGGTAAGATATTAGTAGTGATGGTTAGGGTGTTCAAACGGTTAATCAAACCGAATTAATATTAATTGAATTAATCGAACTTTTTAAGTTTTTAACCGTTAACCGAATCAAAATATTTTGGTTAATTCGATCAGTTAACCGAAATTTTTATGTTTTTGTTCTTTTTAGTTAAAACAAGTATAAAATATATAAAAAATTCATTTGACCGAATTAACCAAATTAAAACTATATATAATTTGTATTATTTATTAAGTTTGGTTAATTACCCGATTTCGATTCGAATTAACCGATAAACGAATTTCCAAAAAATTATTAACCGACCTCCGACCGAATTAGATTGGTTAACCGATCAATTAATTCGATTTTAACTGAAACTTCAACACTCTCATTTATTTGTCTCCTATTTCGATTTTAACCGAAATTTTGGAAGACACGAGTGCATATAGTTTAATATATATTTTATAACTCTCTAAAAATATATATTTTTTATAACATATATTTATATTTATATGATCATTAAAACCGTTTCATTGTAATTGTAATTAAGTAATTAAATCTAAAAAAATAATAAAGTTTTATGTAAAAATTAAAAAAATATTCATATTTTTAAGATATAATATCTATAAGGTAAACTTTTATTTATCTCAGATTACATTGTAGTCACATATGTTTGAAATGTTACGTTTTATTCACTTACGTTATTGGGTTGTAACATTTTAGTCATTGAGCGTTAATTGCCGATAACGGTGTAACAGTAAGTTGATGTGGCATGTTAAATCATCATTTCAAACGAAAAATTTTAGGTTAAATTATATATTTGGTCCCTATATTTTTGTCGTTTTGAGAAATTTAATTTTTTCTTTTACGTTAAAAGAGATGGAGAAGTGAGGAAAAAAAGGGAGAGAAGAGAATAAAAAAAAGAAAGTTAAAAGAACATAAAATAAAAAAATTAAATTGCTCAAAATGAAAAAAATAAGGGACCAATTGTATAATTTAATATAAAATTTTTGTTTGAAATGATGATATAATGTGCCATGCCAGTTTACTGTTACACCATTAACGACAACTAACGACTCAGTGACTAAAATGTTACAACACGTTAATATAAGTGACCAAAATATAACATTTTAAACATAAGTGACTAAATAATAACTTGAGGGGAAAAAATGATTATTTTGGTAGTTTACTTAAAGTAAATTAATACATATTTTAATTATTATGAAAAAAGAAACTAGTATTTTAATCTAAAATAAAATAGCAGTTGAAAATTTATGCCTAAGCTTAACATGCCGTTAGGCGGCTAGGCGCAGCGCTACACTTCTAAAACTCACCTCCCTCGCTTTGAGCAATTGAAGAAGAAGAATGCCTGCACAAATCGCTATAGAAGAAGAAGAAGAACAACAACCTCTTCTCCACAGTACTACCACCGATGGAATCGAAGAAGAGGTCGTCACTTCCTCATTATCCAATGAGCCAGATGCCCTTAAACGCAAGCTCATCGGCTCTAATCAACGCCTTCTTTCTCTCGACGTATTCCGTGGCCTTACCGTCGCGGTATACTCATCCACTTGAAACCTATCATTTGATTTTAGCTCAAGTATTATTCATATTTAGCATGCCAGTTGTTCTTTTTTGTTTGTTTGTTACAGTAATTAGAAAATCGATGTGATAAATTAGCTTGGAAGCAGTTAGGGTAGGAGAACGACTTATTTCTGTTATTTGAAGGGAGAGCGTTGAGTAAGAATTGAAGTGAAGACATAATTGGAAAGTTTTAGCATTTGGAAAATCATTGACTAGCTGATATTTTACTCATCGTGATAACTTTATTTTAATGCATCTTTTAGACGATTTCCCCCCATATTGGTTGATTGATAGTAATGGTGTAATCAAGTCGAGTGGAGCACGAATACTGGCAGCTCTATCTCTAGCTCAACTCAATATTTGGAGCTCAATACTTGGCTGGAACTGGACCGAACATCTATTTTTAAGCTTGAGCTTGATTAAGCTCATTTATTAATTTTTATGCTCAAGCTTAAACTAGAGTTTGATTAAGCTCAAGATTGGGCTCGGGTCGATAATTAAGTTTAGGGTTAATATTATATATTAAGGGTAATAACGTAATTTAATAATATAAAAATAATTAAAATATATTTTTAAAATGAAAAGTTCGATAAGGCTCACGAGCCACTCGAGCCGGAGTATTACTAAGTTCAAATTTGGTTCAATGATTACTAAATCAAGTTTGAGTATTTTTCAAGTTGAACTCGAGCAACTTGCGAGCATCGGTGTCTCATTTATAACCCTAATTAGGGGAGCTTTTATTTTTTCTGCTTATGTTATCTTTTGGTTGATTAAGCAGCCTACCATAAAATCAGGAGGTGTTTTTTTTTTTCGTTATTATGTGATTACTTACTAAGTTACTATTAGTTTAGCTTTCAACTCAATTCCTAATTAATAGTTCTTTTAATAGTTGATGATTTTGGTTGATGATGCTGGAGGGGCTTTTCCATCAATCAATCACACTCCGTGGTTTGGTGTGACCATAGCTGATTTCGTGATGCCATTTTTCCTTTTTGGTGTTGGGGTCTCTATTAGCCTTGTATTTAAGGTATGCAAAGTTCTTTAGCATATCCAATTTTGTGATACCGTCTTTCTCTTTTTGCTGTTGGGGTCTTATTAGCCTTGTATTTAAGGCATGCAAAGTTCTTCAGCATGGATTTGAATCTTATGGGGTTACTGTTGTTTGATGAAGTTCTAGGTAGCATGCCATTTTAATATTTATTTGATTCTTCTCCATAAGTTTGCCCTTACGATTTCGACAGTATCAGTATGAACTCTTTTCCTTGCCCAACATTCCTCATAAAGCTTTATAGCTATTCTTAATTTATGCATAGCGCATTGAACTTTCTAAATCAATATCTAGGATGGGAATTCATCTTACTTTACTGTCACTTCTACCATTCTACGATTTCAATTAACACTGTGTTTTCCATTGACTAAAGAAAAATTTTCTTTTTGTTCATGCCCATATAACAGCAAAAAAGTATATAGCCAAGAATGTTGTATCTGTAGATAGTGCACATAACAAACTCGGAACAAACAAAATTGATTACAAGTGTGCAGAAAGCTTCCAGCAAATCATTGGCCACAAAGAAAGTCGTATTGAGGACGGTCAAGCTCTTTCTGCTGGGGTTGTTTCTACAAGGTTGCCACTTTCACCCATTGTTTTCTTAAAATTTTATTAACTTCTAACAAGTCTATAGTCTAGATAGGAGTGACCCACAACTCATATAATTTTGGAATATCTTGAATGCAGAACTTTTAGTCTGTTTTGTGATAATTCTTCTTTTATCTTTTGGTTGTTAAGCTGCAAGCTCTTAGTAACAAAGTCATTTATGCATATTTCAAACTTCAAATATCCATTTTGTTGCCTACTTGATAGTTTTGAAAGCAAAAGAGGATAAAATGTGTATTTTTTGTGTTTAGCTAATACTGCTCGGAGCTGTGGTTTTTAAATTTTGAAATATGCTCATAGGAGGATACTTTCATGGGCGTAATAATCTTGCATATGGAGTTGATGTGGCCAAGATAAGATGGCTAGGTGTACTGCAGGTAATAAATTTTATGCAAATAATCTTGATGTTCTCTTTTATTATTATTATTATTATTATTATTATTATTATTATGTATTCAAGGTGTCACTAAATTATACGTGTGAGTTGTGCTTCTGCTATGTGCTTGAGAAACACTGAAGTCTAAGTTGGAGCTAAATATGTTAGTATTTACAAAAAAAAGAGGACAACCTTGTAGGATTTATTGTTTTTCAAATGTGAAGGGGAGCTATTTGAAACCTTTTTCAGGTCATATGCATGAATGCAACAGCTTAAGGCATGGAATGTTCCTTACCTTTGCCTGAACCAATGCTCATTGCCTGACTAAGCACTGCACTGACTGATATATTTTGTCAGCTGAACTGTTGATCAAACATGAATCACCTATGCTTCCATTAATCATTTCCTCAATTGTTGTTGAAAAATTCGTTCTGTACTCTGCTGTATGTGCTAAATATATGGATATTGCCTTTACTCAGGTACATTGAGCTAATTTCTATCATATTTGTGGTTTATTGTCTACAGAGGATATCAATTGGATATCTGCTGGCTTCAATAACGGAAATCTGGCTTGTTAGAAATGTCATGGTTGACTCTCCAACTGCATTTGTTCAGAAGTACTACATTCAGTGGTTAGGAAATACTATGCTTGCTGAAATGTTTGTAGAGATTTGCACCTTTGGCTTTTATTTCTATTTAAAAGTTATTAGCTGGCAAAACTTTTACCTTTACTTTTATTGCAGGATTATTGCTACCCTACTATTATCACTTTACATGTGCGTGCTCTATGGCCTTTATGTTCCAAACTGGGAATTTCAATCCCCAAGCCTCACTCTGTCCACTAATGGGCCCCATACTCAGATTGTAAGTTGTATTCTTTGGCATTTTCAAAACTGCACTATGAAGTGTTTGTAACACAATGTGATTTCTGAGGTCAAATATCTGTATGTTGTTTGACATGGCTTGCATTTGGTTGGTGAATGTTGTTGTTAGATTAAGCTATGCTGTGGATCCTGTGAGTTGTACGTGTTGCTTTTGTTGAAGAGCCAAACCTTTTTCATTTTCTGTGCTGTCATATTGCCATCTATTCACATACAAGCCTTCTATATTCTTCTTATTTCAGGGGCTATAGATTTAAGCAATTAATTGAACTTAATTTTAAAGCATAAGTTATGAACATATCTGGTAGGCATGTCGTGCAATCCTTCCTGGTAGCCAAAGCCTGGTGGGTTCTGTCTCAATTGATTTGTCTTTATTGAGAAAACAAATGAAAATTTATTTCATGAGAATATTAATATATGATTTGAGAGATGTACTGCTAGGTTTGATATATTAATCTGAAACTACAACTTTTGGGATAAGAAAATCCATAAATTTGAATGTGTTCGGTTTTGATGTTGTCAATATTTCTATCAGAAGGAAATGCTCTGTCATCCAGCTTTAATTCTAGTTTATTCTTGTGCTTTTCCTTTGCTGCATGGAACTTAAGTAGGTTACCATAATTTTTAATAGGTACATTGTGGAGTAAGAGGGAGTCTTGAACCTCCATGCAATGCTGTTGGCTATATTGATAGGTATTTTCTGGGTGAACCACATCTTTATCGACGTCCTGTATACAGAAGAACAAAGGTTATTCAAATATTTTCTTATGTGTTGTTGATCTGGTGATGCGTTTTGGAATACCCCCTGTTTTAAGATCTTAATGGGATATGCACTCATTTTCATTCACAGGAATGCAGTGTTAATTCTCCTGACTATGGGCATTTGCCACCGCATTCACCCGAATGGTGCCTTGCTCCGTTTGATCCCGAGGGCATCTTAAGGTTAGATAATCACCTTCTTTCATCTTGTTTCTAGCTTTTCACTACAGCAGTAAATTATGATCTTTAAAGTTGTAAAGATGACTTATTATAATATTTTCTCACTTGTATGCACACAACTTAAGGTCCTTATATATCAAATATGCCATTCTTATTGCTTGGTGTTATACTTGGAATAATTTCTGCAGTTCATTAATGGCTGTCCTCACTTGTATTGTGGGATTGCATTTTGGACTTATACTTCTGCATCATAAGGTACCATTATTGTCTGTGGGCTAATCTAATTATGAACTTTCCTTGTCAGAAAGGAAAAAGGGTCATGCTAAGGATATTGCATGCGTATGTTGGTGAATGTGCTCTAAATATCTTTTCTGCAGGGTCAAATGCATAGAGTGGTTCTGTGGTCCATGTCTTCCTTTGCATTGCTATTTTCTGGATTTGTTTTACAATTGCTAGGTAAGCTGTCTCAAATGACAATCTCCTAACTCAAGATTATAATTTTGTCATATTAAAACCCAGTCGGTGTATGATTTTCTTGGAGTTTCGAATTGATGACTGGTTGGTGTAACAGGCATTCCCTTCTCCAAACCACTGTACACATTGAGCTATATGTGCATCACTGCAGGAGCATCAGGCTTGTTCTTGACCATCATCTTTTACATAGTAAGTTCATCCTTGGTGATTGGGTTGTCATCCTAATGTTTAGTGGTAGAAAATTCCATGTCGTGTTTGTAAAAGATATATTCTACCTGATTCATGAAGCAGTTGTTCTTATCAAATTATAATACATTTCAGTCCAATCAGTATTAAGAAGCTGTCTGTCACAATTTCTTTCTAAAATGTTATCCTCGGGACTGAAGGGAACCTTGATGGAAGCATAGATACATCCATCCTGGTTTCCTTTGTGCCAGAAATCTGCATGAGCACAGGAGCCCAAGTGTTGTCGGCATTATGGCAAGTTATTTGATTGGAAAGCTTAATTAACACGAGTAGGAAATGCCTGATCAATAGAAGATAAATTCCAACTAATGGAAGGCTATTGTGAGCAACTTTCCTCATTTAGTAAATCTAGATGTTGGGTTAGCCGTTGCATAGCTTTGAACCCTGTAAATCTTTGGCTTAGGTGTTGCAATTTTTTAGCTTTCCTACTTGAAACCATTGTATATCTATGGAACTTGCTAAAGGTTTTCCTGCTCAAAACCTAATAACGTGACCTAGAGATTGTTCTTCTTGGATCCCCTTTCGCATTCCTGTTGGAAGTTCCTGCATGCATGTACATGGCCAAAAGTAATTCTAGTCCGTTTTTTATAATTTGTTTTTTTAGGGTTTTGAATGCTATTCAAAAATTATATTTCATAAGTAATGAGGAATACAACTAAGCACGGTTGTATTTGATGCAGGTTGATGTCAAACATTTTAGAAAGCCGGTGGTGTTACTTCAGTGGATGGGAATGAATGCTCTTATAATATATGCTCTGGCTGCTTGCGACATTTTCCCAGCTGCCGTGCAAGGCTTTTATTGGCGCTCACCAGAAAATAACTCGGTATCTTTCTCTCTTCTTTTCTGGGTTTGTACATTTCTATGTTTCTTGTCCTTGCCTTCATGAAGGTAATTTACTTAAGAATAGGTGAAAAACTGCAAGCTTGATTGCCCTATTAAGGCATTTCTGAACAGCTTTATCGTTGTCAAGTAATGCTGTAATTTGGATGTTCTTTTTTATACAATACCTACTTCTACCCATACACCCAAACTCTTAAATCAAAGGAAAAACACTGCGCTCGAACCCACATCTTCCTAGTTGTTGCAATAGCAACGGTGGATGATTTTTTTATTCTGATATACTTTTTTTCTTTCATGTCAAAGTTACTGCATGAGAACACTACTTGCAAATTACATGCACTTTCTTGAGTTGATGTTTTAAGTAGAAAAATATTTTCAGTGCAAGGCATTGCTTTTGTCAACATGTTTGATAGAACTAGTTATATTAACAATTAAAATTATAAAATGCAGGTTGATGGCCTGGAATCATTGTTACAGTCCGCACTTCGTTCAAGCAAGTGGGGTACCCTGGTATTTGTATTGCTCGAGATCTTGTTTTGGTGCCTAGTTGGCGGTTTTCTTCACATGAAAGGCATATATATAAAACTGTAGAAACAAAAATAGAACAAAAACATTAGAATATTAGGTGTTAGTTAAATATAGAAAGAAAAAGAGAGAAAATTAACTAGAAGTGGTACTCTGAAAACATGAATTGTCACCTAACTTGTCAACACCCTCACATGGCATTTCCCTCTTAAAGATGTGGCATCAAATGTTTCATGTTGGAAAATAACATACTATACCCTCTTTTGGTGATTGCCTGATTGATGAAAACTGTTTTTCATTCCATTTCTAGTATTGGTGAAATTAAAGAGCAAAGCAAAGCAATCACCAAAAACTTGTGGGGGTGCTGCTGTGTACAGCCACTTGTAGAAGATTCAAGATCATTTCTACTTTGGTATATTTAGTTTCTTCCTCTCAAATCAAAGACAACAACTTTTAGTTCCCTTTCGGCTATAAAGACACATTATGCACTCTTTTCTCTTTACTGTACTCTATAAAAATTAGGTACTTGCCTTATTGCACTTACATCTTCCACCTGTTTTAGCCTATCTCTGAAAATGGCTACTGAGAAAGCCAATGCTGATCAGACCCAGAGTTGCGTTACCGAAGATAATTTCGGTGATCGATCAACAGCTAGCCAGGAATCAACTAAGTTTCAATTCAGTAAAGCACTTGCATGTAGGGCAGTTTATGGTCCAAGCAGCCGCCGTGGCTCCAGAAACAGAAGGGTCCGAACCAATGCCGACCCTAGAACATTACCGAGTAGGCTGAGCAAGGTTTCAGTGGCTGATGATGATTCTGAGAAGTAGCCTAGCTTAGGCCATCAATATCATACCATGTTTGATTGATGTTAATTAAGGCATTTTTCTGTTTTTATCATTACATGGCTTGTTATGATTCATGAAAGCATGGTATCTTTGTAGAGTGTAAATGGTTAAATAATAAAGCACAAGATTCTGGTACTTGGAAAAAAAGATGGTGTACATAAGGCATAAACAACAGAAATATATAAATATGATGGGTCGTATCTCGTGTCTCCCATATGGAAGTTGAAAAGATTGCCTTAGCATTAGGGCAAACTTGGAAAATACAAAAAAAGCACCAATTAATCTGATTCTGATCAATGATCATCACGCTTTTGGGCCTAAATTCCGTAATTGTTTATTAATTATGACAGAAAGTTGCAGTACTGAAACATTTTCCAATAATCAGAGCAAAAAGGAAGACGGTCCCAAGGTTTTGAAGCGCCAAAATCGAGGTTGCATCGCAACTTCACACATTTCTTTTAATTTTTCTGATTAACCTCATAATTTGTTTTCTTTTGGAATAAATCTCTGAAACAAAAAAGAAGGAATCATCCGGTCCAAAATCCCACGTCATAATACAGCAAAGAAGAAAATTTCAAATTTTTTCTTAAAAAAGTGTTTCTCTTTTTCATTTTCGTTTCACCCAAAGAAGCACCAGCTCCCCAAACCATAACACCATTCTTTCTTTTTGGTTTCCTTTTGTGTTGCGATCGCGATGGAGAGTTACGGGTCGGGTCAAAGGCCATACGGGGCGGATCGAAGGATGGAGATAGTTAGCGGGAAGAACACGAGCGTTGGATCCAATCAGATCTACTCTACTACTCGTTCGCGTTCCCCTGATTTACCACCCGTTCCGACTCGGACGAGTCAAGGATCATCGAAGCCATGGGGATTTACGGATCCCGAGATGAAGAGGAAGAAAAGGATCGCGAAATACAAGGTTTACACAGTGGAAGGGAAAATGAAAGCTTCATTGAGTAAAGGTCTTCGTTGGATCAAGAACAAATGCTCGCAGATCGTCCATGGTTATTAAAAAAAGCGGCGAAAATCAACGGCTCAGATTGTGTAACGTCGGATGGAGAGTTGGACCCGATGAAATCGATGGTTTTAGACATTTTTGGGCTGAAAAAAAACTGGGTAAGTAAAAGACTATAATAGGCGGGACATTATATAAATTTTTTTAGAATAAGGTTTATTTATTTTTCTTTTACTTTAATTCTTGCTAAAGCATTGGAAAATAGGGTTTAATTTATGAAAAATTTGGTAGCTGTTAAAAATGTTTAAATGTTGTAATTTCATTATTTCAATTAATGTTAGAAATGAAAGATGTTTGCAGAGCATTGTTGATTTAGGGTTCTATGGTTGATTTTCACCTCTTCATTTCAAAATGATGGAAGTTTTTTTATGTTGATTTTTGAGTTTTAATCTTGTAGATAATCTCTTGATGCCTCTAAAGTTTTAATTTTATAGATGTAGAGAAACTCTTGTTTAAGAATTGATAAATTAATCGAAGTCTAATATAACTAAATGGAACCAACATAGTCTTAAATGTTATAGTTTTAATTGATGTTGATTTATTGCTTGGATGACTTTTATGTTATACTTTGGGGTTCAAAACCTTATCAATGGTAAATTGATGTGTTGCCACTTTTCGAACATGCGTCTTAAATGTTTATTCAAATACTCGAATTCTCTATAGAGTTAGGAAACAAAATCCGAACTCGACGAGATATTACTAATCTGTTGAGAGATCCGTTAACTTTAAATTCTCTTCCAAATAAGAGTCGGTCTCCTTTCAACTATTGTCCAATAGGCATTGATTGAAAACAAAAAAAAGAAAAAAGAAATATACATAAAAGGGAAATTTAATAAACTGTGGGGAATGTTTGGTAATAAAGTGGATAAAACTGAATCATATTTTTCATGTAGGAAAAGGAAAGAGAAAAGGGTGCCTTAAGGTTATATGTTGAATTCCCAATGTGTTTAATATTGTGAAAGATTTTGTTGAAAATCGAGATAAAAATATGAATGGTTGGTCAAAACTAGAAATTTTATGGGCCAAAAACAAAATTTCACCATTTATTCATAGACCCCCAAGACCCCTCTAAAATGAAATTGTGATTTCACGTTATCTCTACCTCTTTCAGATAGGTGAATGACAAATCGGATTTTTTCTTCTGAAAAAATTTAAATCTAACTAAAAATACTAAAAATTAGCAGGAAATTTTTGATTTGTCATTTTTCTTATTAAAAGGGGATAGAAATTACGTGGAATCACAATTTCATATAATCATTTCTTTGAAACCAGTATTAATTGAAGTCCATACACATACAGTACAAAGTCACTAAATACTAAATTATATATATATATATATATAAAAAGGAAACATTCAATTCAATTTGATGTTACAAACTATATATATAAAAAGGGTAAAATACAAAACATAGCCCTAACGTGCATGCATGCAAATAAATGCCATTCATTCTTTGTTTTTGTCAACTTTGGCACGTCTTAGCACTTCAAGAATTCAAGGTTTGAAGCCTCATTTGTTCGTAAAATTGAGTTATGAATTCTTCTGCTTTAGCATCAATCTCTTCATCGCCGCCGTCATCGTTGTGCTCATCGCATTTCTCTTTGTCGCTTCCTTCACAAGGCGAATCATACGGGCTGGAATCACTCGATGACACGTCATTGAAAGACGAAATTGGAAATGCTATCGGAGATAACGGCGACAAGATAACTTCCTCCTTTTCTTCTCTATTGGGCATATACTTGGGCTCGAGCATGATCTTAGGAGTGGTGGCCTTCATGGGTGGGGAATGAGATGGGGACAATGGGGTGCTTTGTAAATGCATTGGATGCACCGACCCAACAGCCATCCCTTTCCACTCTACCTTTGAATCCACATCGACCTGAACGGGCTTTGAATCCAGCACCATTTCGGCCACGGGTTTTGTACGCAACAATCTAATAGCCACCTTGAAAAGACTCAGGGAAGGGGAACGTGTTCTTCCCTTTTGCAAGGGCACATCATTTCCACCATCGGGAGCCTTCTTTTTGTCCCTGAACATGGAAATACAAGACATCGATGATGATGTGTTTTCCATTTTACAGAGACAAAAAAGAAAAGAGCCCCGATGTATGGTTTTTTGCTATGCAAATTAAGACTAAAGATCCCTTTGCCAAATTGAGACAATGAAATAGCGATTTATATAATACGATTCGAGGGTATGAAACACAAGTAAAACAAAAGGAAATATTCTTAAAATGACCAACAAATAGTATTTACAACAAAAATGATACTAATTTAGTTACAAAACTCAACAATGACCCCTTTCTTAGATTCCAGTCTGTCAAGTTTTTCTTTATGAATGGGGCACCTGATTTCATTAATGTATATTATAAAACTGTTTAAAAATTCACTTTTATGATATAGAAAATATTTTAATTTAAAAAAATTATAATTTTTTCTTCGTTTTCAAATTTGATGAAAGCTTTATGATTTTCTCAAATAAGAGTTTTTATGATTAAAAGTCGATATTAGTGTGTATTGAAAATTTAAAAACAAATCTTACATGATTTAGTCCATGGCTCTATTATTAATTAATAATGATATTTTGTTTAAATTTAATTATAAAATATAATGTTAATAAAGAAACATGTTTTAATACCAACGACTCCTATGTATAAACACACTCTAATTAATACTCTCTTTTTCAATTAAAATATCAAATTTTTTGGACTTTTAAATTAAATATTTAATTAATTACATTTTACAAAAGAATATATTTTAAAACTCTTTCGTTGAAATTTTTTTATAATATATATATTTTAAAGAATAAAAATATCAAAATCAAAATTGTTTTTATATCTAATAGACTGAGGGGTACATGATTTATTAATTTTCTAACTAGAAGTTAAAATTTTTATGTGATAATGGTGTTCTTTATGTTCATTTTATGATTCATCTCATATTCGAATATGAATTCTCTTCTTAAAAATACGATATAATTTATTACTGCACCCAATAATTATGAGAAATACTTCTCTTTTAATTTCTTAAATATAAAACCTAATCAATGTATATTGATTTACCAACGAATGCATTCAATTTAGTGAGGTTGCAATATAGGAAATATACTTTTATCATTCAATAATAGAATCCAATTAATGAATGAATACCAACATTGCTAAAAAAATATTTTACTATGTAAAATGATAATTAGTGTTTGTTGATTTTAAAGAAATACAATTTTTTTTCTTCCATTTTTTTAAATATTTGTTTACGATGGTTAGAAGAAATGTGGAGATGTATGGAGGAGAAGTATTAAGCTTGAGGGAGGGTACAAGATTCACACGATGTAATATGTGTCGAGAGCCTCATAGCCTAAAGAGTTATTTGTCCCCTTTTTTGGTAAGTAAGAGCCTATATATACATACTCTTAGACAAATGTCTTCTAGGTACCCACGAGATGAGTTAGATGATATTGTTGAGACATGTATTGGTACGTATTCTCTGAACAACATGTCACATCATAAGCTTTCGCAATTTGCATATTGATGAGTCAACAAGTCTTACAAGTGGAAGATGAAGCATAATGAGATTTTTTTCATTGGTGAAGTAATCGCACATGGAATTTACGTGGAATGCAAGTGGAATATGTATACAAGTGTTTGGGGTAAAGCTTGAGGATTTTCTACAAGGTGTTCTTGATGGTGACCAAGATGAGAGGACACAACTTCCTAATTATTTTGTGAGGTCAGATTTTGAGGGGATCTTGAGTTGCTCGCATTTCTTTCATTGGTTTGGTGTTTTCTAAGGCTACTTGGAAATTTTGCTCTTATTATTGTTGTAGTTGTTCCCACATGACTTTCAATTTCACTTAGGAATTAGAATTTTGGTCACGTGTGATTTGATCATTAAAATTTGGATGTGGCTAAATTCTCGATTGTGGTTAGAAATTGCACTAAGGATTTGCCTTAATAGTTTTCTAGAAATAGAGTTTTTCTAATCATATGGGTCTAATGAGCTATAAGGTTGGTTTTTACCAAGAGGATAAGCAATGGTGGTTGGAGGATTTTCTTAGGTTATTAGCTGGTGATTGGAGATAATTTCATCAAAATTCACCATTGAAAGTCTAAAGGCTTCCTAGTGAATAGGTTCCACACTCACTGCACATTTGTTGACGTTGGTTGAGGGAATGTAGAGATGGATGAAAGAGAAGGATTGAGCTTGGGGAAGGGCCTGAGATTCATACAGTGTAATTTGTACTGAGAGCTTAGTCCTAAAGAGTCACCTATCCTTTTCTCCGTTAAGTAAGAGCTTATACATGCATACATACATACATACATACTCTTGATCAAGTGTCTCTTCTAGGTACCTAAGAGATGAGCCATGTGGTCTCGTTGACACATTTATTGGTACATATTCTCTATGCCACGCATCACCTCGCCAAGCCTTCTCAATCTACATGGTGATGAGTGGGTTGGTTTTACAAGTGCCAGATGAGGCATGATAGGGTTTCTGTCATTGGTGAAGTAATGGGCCTTAGAAGGATGGACACTTGATATGGTCTCAGTGAAGTAAGGTAAAACAAGGTAAGGCATATAATAATATTAAATTTGTTGGAAAATTGTTTTTAGAAAATCAGTTTCTGTTGGCACAACTTAATATTGAACTTGTGTTTTGAAGCCAGGGAGATACCCAAATCGTAACTTGGGCTCTAGGATGTACCCAAAATTTTCCTATCAATTCAACTGTTGTCCAAAGTCTTCAACCTTTGTATCGAATGATCTTTTCTATTATTCTAAAACTCTTGAATGCTTAAAAAATGAGCTCTAACTTAAAAAACTGATCACAAAATGAAAACCAAAACTTCTTAAAAGGTATGGTTGACTTCTTCCATGTGGGAGTGCTGAAATTGAAAAATAACTTCTAAATTTAAATTATAATTGCTTAATGAATGTAATTATAATCTCATAAATTCAAAATCATAACTCAAGAAAAAACTAGAATGTATTTAAGTACAAAGAAAATTAACTCAAATAAATTTTTACTAAATTTCGACAAAATTTTCGCTTGATATATAGTCTATATAACTTTTGGCTAATTTACCCATCCCATTTTTAAAAGAATATTTGCAAGAGGTATATTTGAATTCGATGCACATGAAATAATTATTTAAGAAGAATCTGAGTCCTGATAGGATTCCTCACATGCCCCACGGCTAATGGCATGAAGGCGAGTTTTTTACACAAATAGTATAGAAAAAAAAATACTGAAATAGGATGTCAGAAAAAAAATTTACCAAAATAGGTTACTTTTTCATTAGAGCCTATTAGATAGGCGCCAATGAATAAAAAAATAATAATTTTTTTTGAATAAAATATAATTTTATACTTTTCCGGGTTAGTATATAACCCGTATAATACATAGTATTGGCGCCTATCTGGGAGGCGCCAATGGTGGTGCCATACTGAGAGGTGCCAATGCTGTGATTTTTCCCTATAAATACCCCCAACACAGACATAAATTTTACTACAGAAACGGAAGAAATAAGAAGGAAGGAAAAGAAGAAAAAAATTAGGTATTTTGGTTTTTCTTTTTAAATAGAATGTAGAGTCTTGTTAGTAATTTTATTATTTGAAAGTTATTTTGTCATGTTATTAATTTTGTTAGCTTTTGAATGAAAAATTTTGCATTAAAATTTTTATGTAATTTGTTTACATTTTGAAACTGTTTTAAGAAATTTGAAATTCTTTTTTACAGATCTAGTATTGAAAATGGAGAATCAGTTTTTTGTATGCGTTTATTTCGATGGAGAAATTTTGACAACAACTGTGGGATGTATATTTGAATGTCGCAAACAAGTAGCAATAAGATTTGATAGAAATATCTCGTTTGATGATATGAAGGAAAAAATTAGTGAAAAATTTTATAGACGTTGTGGGAGAAGGATATCAAAAGTTTTCTACAAGTTTCCAGTTTCAACAGATCCAATAAAATTTACCGAAATGGAACTTGTAGACGATGAAGACGTGGAGACAATGGTCGCTCTTTATTGTGGGGCTGAGAGTAACAAAAATGCACCGATTCAGTTATTTGCTGAGTTAGCCAGTGTGGAGGCAACTGAAGATCCCACTCCATTAGGTGAAGAAGATGAAGTTGAAGCGCCGTGTATGGTGGTTCCAGTATCGTATATTGATAGTCAATCACCTATACATGGGATAAATATTGATCTTAATGCTGCAGCCGAGACTGATGTGGTTGGTGATGATGTATACTATAGTAGTGATCCTGTTGATTACGAAGTGGATAGTGAGAGTGATCCCAACGCAGACGAGGTCACGAATGATATTGACGATGAAGGCGTGAATGAGGATGGAAACGTTAATGCGTCTTCAGTCGGAAACTAGATTCGTCGTATTGTGATACACAATAATCCTGGGCACACATGTCTCGGATAGACCCTGATGCGGCACAGGCAGCTGAGTTTCCGGAGTACCTTGAAATACCACATGCTTACCGAATGGGCGTATATTCTGATCCAGATGAGTTACGCGTGGGCTAGAGATTTGAAAGTAAAGAAGAATGCATGTTTGCGATTAAGCGGTATAGCATGAATATATCAGTAGATTACAAAGTCATCGAGTCTAAACCAACATTATATATTGGAGAGTGTTGGAGGTCGGCAGAAGGCTGCAATTGGCGGATACGAGCTGTATTTATGCAGAAGTCGCAGATGTGGGAGATACGAAAATTTGTTGGGCCCCACACATGCACTTCAACACGTATGACAGAAGATCATCGAAAACTTGACTCCAAAACTATCTGTACATGCATCATGCCAATGGTGAAAGACATGCCGACCATTAAAGTTTTGGTACTGATTGCTGAAATACAAGCACGATTCTAGTATCGAGTATCATACCGGAAGGCATGGATAGCTAAACAGATGGCAATGGAGCAATTGTACAGAGATTTCGATGCATCGTACAATGAATTACAGGGATGGATAGCCGCCATGAGGGAACACGTGCCGGGGACTGTAATTGAGTTGCAGACACGATCTTATTACGGGCCAAATAACTAACTACAATCGAGAAAAAGAATTTTCCATCGGATGTTCTGGGCTTTTGATCAATGTGTGCGCGCATTTCCCCACTGCAAACCATTTGTGCAAGTAGATGGAACCTGGCCATATGGAAAATACACACAGATCTTACTTCTTGCTGTTGCTCAAGACGGCAATAGGAACGTACTCCCGATAGCATTTGCCATCGTCGATAAGGAGAACATGGAATCGTGTGAGCTCTTTCTTACCAACCTGCGGAGGTATGTGATTAACAATGATAATATTTGCATCATTTCCGATAGAGGGAAATGATTAATTGCAGCCATTAGGCATTCTGGTGTACCGTGGAGATCTGTTTACTGCATTCGGCACATCGCGGCTAACTTCCAGCGAGATTATAAGAATGCAGACTGGAAGAGACAAGTTGTGAGAATGGGTAAAGAATTACCTTATCTTTTAAATATAAGTTTTAATGTTTTAGAGTAATACTGTAACTTAAATTTTTTTAATACATATGCAGCGTACGAGCTAGAGCCACACATTTTTCGCTAAAGAATGGCCCGGCTTGAGAGTGACATGGAGGGTCAAACCAACACATCTTTCCGGCAGTGGCTGGGTACCATGGAGCCGTGGCAATGGGCTCGATGTTTTGACGATGGCTTTCGTTATGGTCAAATGACTACAAACTTAGTGGAGGGGATCAACGCTGTGTTATTAAAAACACGACATCTTCCAATTTCATCTGTCTTCTCGGTAACGTTCTACAGGTTGGCTACCTTGATGCCAAGAATGAGTCAGCAACAAGTGAACCAGATGGAGGCGGGACATGTCTTTGTCGAAGGCATTAGGGATGCAATGGTTGTAAACCATCGAATGGCGAGGTCGATGACAGTAGAAGTATATTCACGACATAATGAAACGTCTCGAGTTACAGAGACCATCAGTTGTCGACCCAGTATACCACCTAGGTCCTACGGAGTTGATCTCCGAAATAGACGGTGCGATTGCAGGAGGTTTCAAACACTTCATTTTCCATGTGCACACGTCGTGGCAGCTTGTGCTAAAGTTGGGCTCAATGTAGAACAATTTATCGATGAAGTGTACACCATCGAACGCACGTTGCGTGTATGGGAAAACGAGTTCCCCATGCTTCCTGACCTATCTACTTGAGAGGTACCTCCGACGACCTTCGAGCTAGTCCCAGACATAAGGTTGCGTAGAAACCTGAAAGGTCGTCCGCAATCATCCAGAATCCATAACGAAATGGACATTAGGGAGAAATCTGACGGGAATTTGTGTGGCGTATGCAGATTACCCGGTCATAATCGGAGTAAATGCCCTCTCCGAAACTATAATGTTGGACAATCGTCTCAATCGGGTAGAAATTGATATGTACTTCATTACATAAATATGGTTTGAATCACAAAAATGTCTACAATTTGTTGAAGTTATGGAGACATCTTTAAACCATTATAATTTTATTTAGATAAGAACTATCATTACATAAATATGAGGTTGTTTATTACAAAACCCCTAAAATTGATGGTTTGATGGTGTGGTTCTAGGGGTATATTTTTGTAGAGCTCGACACTCACGTTGTGGGCAATTACGGTTATCAACATTCTCCTCAACAGTATGTTAGGGTGTGTGAAACATAGATGAATAATCATATGTCTCAAATGCCATCGATGAACTTGATCTTGGAGGAGAGAAGTATGACGGTGGATATTGGCCGGAAGGAGCGGAGTACTGAGGTGGATACGAGGCCACGAAATAGTCATCGCCCCCTAGAATGTAGTTCTGGCTCTGGCTCTGGCTCTGGCCTGGCTCTGGTGCATGATGCAGATCTCGAAGGGGTTGCGTAATTCATGTCGTATGCGGAGGGACTACAATCGACCGCCCACCAAACAGAAATGGTTTCCCTGTCTCACAGTACCACTGTATATACTCTAACGAGGGCTACAAATCCGGAGCACGATCCATCTGAGGTACCCTCCCGAACCGGTTGTTTTATACCGTAATATATTCTTCGTGCACTTCTTCCCAATTATATCCATACCTCCCATTCTTGCTCATCCCATGGATCTCCCCCAATTGTACTGGCAGTGTCGGGATATACTGTATGCAACCGAACTGCCGGAGTACTCGATTGCCATGATACCACTCCACTACGTTAAAATTGATAATGGGTGCGCTAATGCACCATAGGTTTGAGTGGACGTGGGCAGATGATGGCATAACTACCATAATTTTTGGAGCAGAATACGACATCCAAATGAACTGCACAGTTAATAACGTTATTATATTAACGCGGGTCGAGTGAGATAAAATAATAAAATTAAGTTTATATTCGAAAAACTTACCCCCTCTCCAGCATGATTCTCAATCATTAGACGATATATCGAAACCGTCGGTGACCTCCCGATACCCGGATTAGTACTCCACCTACGAAAACAAATTGTTAGAATAATATAATATAAAAAAGTCAACTAATTATTATAATGAGTAAAAATTCATCACCTATTAACGAGTAGAAATACATATGATTGATGACTAATGGATGCCAAGAATGGCATCCGGTAAAGTGCCCACGACTGCAGCAGTATGAGGCATCCGCCTATGTCAACCGCAGAAGGATTTGTTGTCCGACAAAGTTCGCGATACAGCATGGCTAAAACTGCGGACCCCCAACTGTATGAACGAGTGTTATGCAAATTGGATAATAAGGGTAAGTACATCAGGTGGACCTTACTGCCATTTGCATCCGGCATGAGTACACCCCCTATAAGGTGTATAATGTAAGCTCGAACAGCCTGCATCACCTCCCATTCATTAGCAGTACTTGGCAAATGCTCAAAATTGGCATGTAGCCATGAAAATCTCAAACTGGTAAATTTCCCCTGACTTGGCGAGCGTCCAAGTAATTCATTGCAAAGGGTAGCCGGCCTAGAGATTGAACTTACGCCCGTGACCGCATTCCCGTCTATGGGAAGCCCGAGTTGTACTGCAACATCCTCTAGAGTGATGGTACACTCTCTGCACGGCAAATGAAATGTGTGGGTCTCCGGACGCCATCGCTAGACTAAAGCGGAAATCAAGTCGTATCGCAGATCAAAAGTTTGAATCAATGCCACTGATCCGAACCCGGCTAACTCTAAGTATGGTATTAGGCGTTCATCTGGCTGAAACCCTACACTATTAACACGGCCCCTCAATGCGCGGTACGGACCCTGACATTATTAAATTAGCAAAATAGTTAATACAATATAATTTAATTAAACAAATAACATGAATATCAAAAATAAATTTTATTACCATCTCATTAATAGTACTTGATATGTGATTATTATTATTATTAATTAGAGAACCCATTTCCTGCAAATCTGCAATAAAAAAAATGAATTCAGTTAATTTGTTTCAAAAAATCAATAATTACTGTTAAATAAATACAAAATCAAATAAAATTTAATTATATAAAAGTTACATTATATGAAAATTAAATGAGTTAACAACAACTATATGATTAAAAAAGTCAGTTATAATTAAACTTTTAATAAAATAATTTTTAATTTTTTTTATAAACTTTATATGTTAAACTCACCAAATACTAAACTAAACACAACAACTTATAGCTTAATCCTAAATTACTAATAAATTAAATTTTAAATAATTACAAACACAAAAATTTATAACATAATCCCAAATTACTAACAAATTAATTATAAAATAATTACAATATTCATACAAAAAATTACAATATTACAATATATCCCCACATTACAATATTCATACAAAATTACAATATTAAAATATTCATACAAAATTATAATATTACAATATTCATACAAAACGAATATAATATTCATACAAAATTACAATATTCATACAAAAAATTACTAATTCAAAACTAGAAATACACATTTAATTATAAAATAATTACAATATTCATACAACATTACAATATTCATAAAAAATTATAATATTCATACAAAAAAGTTAAAATATTCATACAAAATTCTAATCTAAACTATAAACACTAAATATAGATAATTTATAATTAATAATTAATAACAAAAAATTCACAATATCTTCTAAAATATATCCTAAAAAATTCACAAACTATAACCTTTTTAAATTATAAACAAAATTATTTTTTAAAAAAATACATTACTTTTTTCTTTCTTTCTTCTTCTTCTCCTTCTCTTCTTCTCCTTTCTCTCTTTTTTTTTTCTCTACCGTGTGGCGTTGGGACCATTTACATTTACTTATAGGCAAAAGAAAAAATGCATGAAGACAACACATGCAGCAGCATGCAGGGGCTGTAGCGGTGGGCAGAGGGCCACCATTGGCGCCTCTCTATGAGGCTCCTTCATTGGCGCCTGTCAAGTAGGCGCCACCTGACCCGACCCGACCCGACATTATTTTGACCCGTATTTTTTTAAAAAAAATATTAAAAAAAGTATAAAATTATATTTTATTCAAAAAATTATTATTATTTTATTCATTGGCACCTATCTAATAGGCTCCAATGAAAAAGTAACCTATTTTGGTAAAAAAAATTTCTGACATCTTATTTCAGTATTTTTTTTCTATACTATTTGTGTAAAAAACCCCCCATGAAGGCATTAATTCCATTGTGTGCCACGACACCCTAGCCTTATTTGGCTAGATGGGTTGGTCCAAGTTCAATTTAATTATATGTGATGGCTTGATGGTTAAGGGTGTCCACCACTCCAGGTGTGATCTAGGTTCGAGTTGCGTTTGTTGTTCGGACTCAACTCTTATTAATGTCTTTCACGAAGATCTGCAGCATTTAACAAGCTTATCAGTGTTTATCAGAACTCAACTCGATTTCTCTCTTTATATAAACATAAAATAAAGCTAATATATTTATTTATCATGATCTCATAAAAGAAGCTTAAATGTCAACCTATAATTCATTTATGGAGGAAAAAATTTGGCAATTATATGAAAACATTGTTGCAGTACAATAACTAAGAAGTGATACCACAAATCTGATGAACTAAAGCAGTAGCAAATTATCAATAATTAAACCACCTCAGAGGCCAAGGATGATTGCTTGTAAGTCTAAGCTAACTTTATCTCATTGTGCTGCAGCTATCATCTTTCATCAAAATAACAGTCACTAATTCCATTAATCCTATGTCATAAAGTTTGCAGAAATAACAAAACTATAATCCATTTGATACTCTTTAATTCTAGAAGTTCCTCAATGCACTGAAAATCAACCCGTGCGCATTTCCATGGGAAAAGTTACAACTAAAACTAAGCTTAGACAACTTCAGTGGCAATCTAGATGCACTCGAACCGCTGTTGATCCCAACCCAAAACAATTCACAGGGTACCTACTACCTAGCATTGGCCACACTCGTTTCACCCCGTTGGAACAACTTGACGCCCTACAACAGCAGTCTTCGCCTCAGTAGAGTCAAGGGAATGAATCAACGACACAAGAAACTGTTGCACACCAGATGGGGGCGACGAACAGCCCGCCTGCTGCCAAACCGCTTGGGCAAACGGACACCAAAGCAAGAAATGATACAACGAATCCAAACCCCCACAACGAGGACAAGAAACGTCGATATCAACTCCTTTTTCAGCAAGTCTACCCCTCGTCGGAACATAAGATTTAAGACACCGCTACGCAAAATCCTTAACCTTGGCGGGTACATGGCTATACCAAAGACGCAACCAAGGACCATCTTCCCTATACTAAGCAAGATTAGTGTATAAATCAACTAACTGGCACCCCAATTTAACAGAATAAATACCATTAGGAGAGACGCCCCACTAAACCAATTGGAACCTGAACTACACAATCGGAATATTTATCACACTTGATGGAACTCAAACTCGTTTATGTCGTATTCTACTTTGATATTGAACGATAACTTTTAGTCATGTCCTGGTATAACAAATTACATGTTTACTATAACTTTGGATCCAGTTATAAAATTGCTATAATGTAGACGAAACTCCCTTTCAGCTTATGCCAACAAAACATTTGGAACTAGAAAATGAGACAGACAACCAAAGTTTCCAACCATTTTTAATAAATCTATAACTTATTCTTAAATTAAATGGGAGGACTAAGTTGAAATAATTAAAATCGATGGGGTCCAGGTTGAAATTTTAGTGTTGTTTTAATATTCTCCCCACACCCCCAACATAATTATCACATAATATAATTTTAATTAGAAGAAGAAACATTCGCCCATGAACTCAGCACCACTCTTGTATAAATTTTAAAAAATGTAATAAAATCGTATATTATTTCTGGCATTCATCGGTTTTTGATGTATCCGACAAGCTGTAATGTGGGACCCGCACCCAACAGTTTGAAACATGTGGGAACCTACAGTTTAACTAAACCACAGAAATGGCCCGCAGCCAATTTCACACCTTTTTAGGTGCCTTTTCATCAAAAAGTTGTTGAAAACTGAAACAGTAAAGTATTACAGTTATTTAAATATAAAAATAGATTTTTATCCCCCAATTTTGAGAAATTCATAAAATTAGAAACTTATTGCTTCAAGAGAGATGGGATTGAGGGCCCAGACTTTTATCTTCGTTCATGAAGAAATAGATATCCGCAACTAGTTTTGATTTGTTAAACTTAATTTGTTGTTTCATGTGAAAATGTTGATAAGTTTCAGAGGAAGATTCATAAACTTAGGATGAGTACAACTTGCAGGAGCATTCAGTTCAAACGTTTGAAATTTGTGTTCCAAATAAGTTAAGGTCTGTCCCTTTCTTTCTTTATTATCAATGATCCTAGTGGTTGAGCTTTGGATTCTTCAATTTCTTTAATTTGGCTACGGAAAGCGTTTACCTTGCCCCAAATATTTCATCTTCAATTCCATCATTTTCTCACTTTAATCCCTCAACTTTTGTCCATTCTAATTTCAGGACTTGACAATTTTTTTCATTTCAATTTCTATTAAGATATAATCAAAATTTATCATCTCATTTTAATAGAATCCAAATTCAGGGTCTGTAAAAATTTTCTAAAAACCGAAACTAATGTGGATATAAAAACTTTAGAGATCAAATGGAAAAAAGTTATCAAATTTAAGGGCTAAATGTCAATTTATCCTAAATAAAAACCCAACAAAAGGCCTGTCCTGCCAACGACTCCCAAAAGTAGGGCCTACACTTCAATCATTTGCCTCGCTCTTTCTTTCTTTCTTTTTACTAATACATATTATTTTTAAAACTATTAAGTGTTGAATCATTATTTTCGTCTTGACTATAATACCCTTTCACTTGGAGATTTAGGGTTTAGGTTGAGTAAAAGTAGTAGGTTTAGATAAAAAAAAATTACATCTGTTTTTAACTTTATAATATTTTATATTATATTTTTTTATATATTATGTAATTTATAACACAAAAAAATCTCTACTAAATATATAATACTACTATAATATAAACATTAAACTATATATAAAATTTTAATAAATAAAAATAAAATTATTAAATATTAAATTAAAATAATATGGGTAGACCTAATATGGGTTTAGGTTAGCCTTTTGTAAATACGGATGGGCTTGGACAAAATTTTAGGTTGAATGGAACTTAAGCAAGCATAAAATATATTAATATCATGCTTAAACCTGACCATAACTTGGCTTGACCCAACTGATAAACACCTCTAATTTTACAGTTTATTATATATCTCTTTTATGGCTTTATCAGTAAATTAGTGGGAAAAATCTTAAAAGTATACACGAACTTTAATTTCATGCAATTATACACGTGAAACTCTAATTGTGGTTCAAATGTATCTTGAAACTTTAATTTTGATTTAATCATACACATTCAAAGAAATAAATACATCAATTTATTTTTATATTGGATCAATATAAATATTTATGCATGCAATATATAAACATAAAATGATGTTATCTCAATAATTGTGTTAATAGTTTACAAGAATTGGAGCAAATCAAAATTTCAAGTATAAAATTATACAAAATCAAAACTCAGATATAGTTTTGATATTTATACCTAAATTCAAAAATATTTTTATTTTAATATTAAAATCAATTACTTTCATGGATAAAGAAATCATAGGTTAGGAATTTATTTAGCTACAAAAATAACATAAGGACTTGTTTAAACAAAAAGTAGTAGTTTAAGGAGTTTTTAAATATATTAACCAAAATTAAATTTAAAAAAAAAACTCCGAAAAGAAATATTTTCTGCCGCTCCTACCTACAGTAAGAGAAGGTCATGTTTGGAAATAAAGCGGGGAGAGCTCGATTTGGGTCGCGTACAACCGTGTTTCCCACCGCCCATTGGTCCACATTTTCTCACGAAACAAACAAATATTTTCTTTTTTTCTCTCTTACCGCGTACCCAAACGCTCCATCATTGCATTCAATTAACATATAAATACCCAAACTCCACTCATCAAAACACAAGAAAATCTCAAACTACAATTCCAACAAAAAGTCTTACTATTTCAGTAACCAGACCAGAGCAATTAATTGATTTTCCCAGTTTTTTTGTTTTTTGTTTTTTCTCCTACTGCAAATGAAACTAACCAAAATGCCTAAGAAAAACGGTACTGATGTTGGTTGAAGAGCATGGAGTTTCCTTCGTTTAGCACTGTTATGGGCAAGAAAAGGCGGTGTCTTCAAACGGCGACTCACCATGGTCGACCTCCGATTGGTGATACCCAAGTTTCTAAAAAGTTCAACAGCCGCTTCTCGTCATGACCGTCTTCATTACAAGGAACGTGAGTTTTCTTTCGACGAGACACCCATTTTTCACTTTAAGGTCCACCGTTTTGCTTCCATGCGCTTCCTTCTTCCTTGCATTAGTCCCACCGAGGCCGTAGATTTTGACGATCATGAAATTTATAGCTGTGGTAGTGGCAGCAATAGCAACAATAGTTATACAACATGTTCTGATATTGTTGAAGAAGGGGAAGAGATGGGATATGAAGGTTGTGATGAGAAAAGTCCATATCCATTAGAGGAAGAAGGGATTGATTTGAAGGCAGCGAAGTTTATAGCCAAGTTTTATGAGCAAATTAAGTTACAAAGACAAATTTCTGATTTGGAATATAATGATTAAGAGAGGAGCTAGTTGAACAATCCTTGGGGATTTTCACTTTTCTTTTCAACTTCATTATATTTTTCACCAGTTTCTTGCAGCTTTTACACTGTTTTTTTGCAAGACTGCGGCTTTTTGTTATTTTTGTAACCAGGATTCGAGTGTTTATGATATATAATAGAATTAATACATTACATTTTGGTTGATTGATTTTTTTTAATGTAAAATTTTGTTGTTAGGAATAATTATTAACCATGCAGTTAAGCTGCATTATTGTTTCAAGAGAAATGGTATAATCGAATTTATTAAGAAAGACAACTATAAACTCTAATAGAATAAGATGGACATAAAAAAATTGATATTACTTAAAAACAACGAGTTTTTTTATAAAAATTATTCAAAATTTTTTATTAATTATAAAAATAACTCACTTTTTTATTATGTATATAAATAATCTGAAATGAATAGTGAAAATTGGTGGAGTTAAAAAATTGATGCCACCCACTTTCTACGTCAGCGAACCATTGGGTTGCTAGAATTAAAAAAAATTATTATTTTTTTAATTTTATTAAGTTAGAGGATGAAGGGGAGGAAGATCAAGATTGATTTTTATGTTTTTGTGTTTCTATTTATTTAGAAAATTTTATAATTTGAAGGTATGTTTTATTTAACGATAATTCGGTGGAACTCCAACACCGACAAATTTAATGGTCCTTTTTGGGAGTGTAGATTTGATTCCTTAATTTCATATGCAATGACAATTTCAAGTAAAAATAGGGGACTCCGTTGCCAATGATTTATTCAGTAACGGGTTCAAATTAGTTATGTAAGTCTTTCCGTTGGTTGTGGTAGGATGATAACGAGTTCAAATTGGTTATGCAGCCAATGGGAGGATTATTTGGGATTCTCTAGGTCATCGGGATGTTTAAAGGTCCATTGGAATCCCAAATCAAATTGCACGAGTGAGATTATCAATATTAGCAACGTCTGAGTTGCAAAATATTAGCACCGAAAAACTTGCTTGGTCGACTTGCTCGTGTTGCGATTAAACATGATATTTTTTAAATTTGTAAGACACAATGTTGTTAATCTTGAACAAATCCGAAATCATCGTTTAATTATATTTTATTAGCATTGAGAAAGTTACTCGCATTGTCGTTAAAATTGGTCGTTTATGTTCCTTTTTAATTTTTATGTTTCAAAATTCAACATTTTTTTAAATGTAGGAAAATGCAAATCATGTACTAAAATAAATTTTGTGAAATTATTTTGGAATATTGCCAATGTAAAATAATATTTTGTAAAATATAATTTCTGAATTATGTAATCTAATAGTTATTTGAAATGTTGGCAATGTAAAATAATTTTCTTTTAAATTATTTCTGTAATGTGAATTAATCATTTGCTAAGGGGCGTAACTAAACAATAGAAATATAAGGGTGGAACTAAAAAGGATAAAGAAAAAAAGTATGGGAAAAATTAGGAAAAAAAAGGAAAGTGGAGGGGGAGTTGGCTAAAAAAAGATGAATGAAAAATGGTATTTACTGTTATAGAAATAATAATAAAACAATAATAATAAGGTGGATGAAAAATACGGAGAATTTTCATTATTTAATTTTCACTTACAATGTGCTTTATTTATAAGCTCATTTACATTCAATCAATAAATGTAAATTAGGTCTTCTTAATTACTTCATTTAAACATCTCATAGTCATAAATGAAGTAGAGAGTTTTATCTCATTACTTTAATAAATGTTTAAAGGGGTTATAGACATCCACTGTTTATGTATTTACAACACTCCCCCTTAGGTGTCTTTTAAATAAAAATGTGTCTCATTAAAACCTTTATTAGAAAAAACCTTATGAGATAAAAACTTAATGAAGAAAAAAGAGTACACGATCTCCTATTACAAGTTGTCTCGTTAAAAACTTTTATCAGGAAAGTCCAATAGGAAAAAAACATTGATTAAAGGAAAAGAGTGCAACGTATTTTTTACTCCCTCTAATGATAATATCACATTACATCTTTCAGTTGATGCATTCCAATCATATGTAGTAGTCTTTCAAACGTTGAAGTTGCCAATACCTTGGAAAAAGGATATGCTAAATTATCACTAGAACAAATTTGTTGAACTTCTATGTCACCTCTTTTCTCAAGATCATGAGTGAAGAATAATTTTGGTGAAATATGTTTCGTTCTATCACCTTTGATGTAACCACCCTTCAATTGAGCTATACATGTTGCATTATCTTCGTATAAGATAGTTGGCATCTTTTCCTGTAAAGGCAAATTACATATCTTCTGGATATGTTTGGTTAATAACCTTAGCCAAACACACTCTTGGCTTGCCTCATGCATTGCAATTATTTCAGCATGATTTGAAGAGGCAACAACTAATGTCTTCTTTATTGAACGTCATGATATGGCAGTACCTCCACATGTAAATAAATATCCTATTTGAGATCGACCTTTATATGGATCCGATAAATATCCAACATCTACATAACCGACTAATAGGGATTTTAAATCATTTGAATAAAATAACCCCATATCAATGGTCCCTTTGAGATATCTAAATACATGTTTAATTCATTTCCAATGTCTACGTGTTGGAGAATAACTAAATATTGCTAATAAGTTTATAGCGAAAGCTATATCAGGTCTTATGTTGTTTGCAAGATACATCAATGCCCCTATGACACTTAGATATGATACTTTAGGACTAAGAAACGCTTCATCATTCTTGCAAGGACCAAATTGATATTTATTCACATCTAACAATCGCACAACTATCGGGGTACTCAATATCCATTAAAAATTTCTTTAAGATCTTTTCCGTATAAGTTGACTGATGGACATGAATTCCATCTTTTAAATGCTCAATCTATAGGCCAAGACAAAACTTTGTTTTTCCAAAAGCTTTTATATCAAATTCTTTATTTAAATAATTTATTGCATTTTGAAGCTCTTCAGAAGTTCCAATAATATTTAGATCATCAACATAAATAACAATTATCACAAAGTCTGTTCCAAACCTTTTTATAAAACCACATGAACAAATTGGATCTTTTTTATAACCTTCTTTTAACAAATATTCACTGAGACGATTATACCACATACGTCTAGATTGTTTTAATCCATATAAACTTTTTTTAATCTGATTGAGCAATTTTCCCGAGAAACTCTATATCCTTCAAGGATTTTAAATCCTTCTAGGATTTTCATATAAATTTTACTATCAAATGTACCATACAAATAGGCTGTAACAATATCCATTAGACGCATGTCATGTTTTTCACGTACTGCCAGACTAATAAAGTATCTAAACATGATTGCATCCACCACAAGAGAATATGTCTCTTCGTAATCAATGTCGGGCCTTTGCAAAAATCTTTGTGCTACAAGTCGTGCTTTATATGTTATAACTTCATTTTTCTCATTTCGTTTTCACACAAAATATCCATTATATCCTACTGGCTTTACATATTAAGGTGTATGGACTACAGGTCCAAAAACCTCACGTTTAGAAAGCGAATTTAATTTTGCTTGAATTACTTCTTTCCATTTTGGTCAATTTTTTCTATTTCTACATTCCTCAATAGTTTTAGGCTCAGGATCCTCATCTTCTTTTGTTATTTCAATAGCAACATTATAAGAAAAATTGTTGTCGACAACTATATTTTTCCAATTCAATCTTTTTTCCAAAAGTAACATAATTTATTAAGATCTCTTCGTTATCACCATTTTTAGGTACATGAACCTCTTCTGGGTTTTTTCAATTAGTTATATATTTAGTCTCTTCTTGGGCATTTGCCTTCACAATATAATCATCTTGAATATTTGCTCATTTCTTTTTACGAGAATTTTTATCTTTGGAATCGATTGGGCTTCCACGCTTTAAGTGTGGATTAGTTTCTTTTGCACTAACAGTTTGCCCTATTGGGACATAAATTCATATTGGAGCATTTTCAACTGGTATGTGAGATTTTGTAATTCTCTTTAGGTCAGTAAATGAATCTGGCAATTGATATGCGATGTTTTACAAATGTATGATTATTTGAATTTCTTGTTCGCATTGACTTGTATGAAGATCTAATTGAGATAATGATGATCTATTCCATGTAATTTCTTTTACCAGTTGTATTTTCTCTCCCCCTAATGTTGGGAATGTTGTTTTATCAAAATGATAATCAATAAATCGTGCAGTAAATAAATCTCCTATTAATGGTTTAACATACTTAATTAGAGAAGGAGATTCATAACCAACATATATTCTCAACCTCCTTTGAAAACCCATCTTTGTGCGTTGTGGTGGAGTAATTGGAATTTATATTGCACATCCAAAAATTCTAAGATGGAAATATTTGGCTCCTAACCAAAAGCCAATTGTAATGAGGAGTATTTATTATAACTTGTTGGCCTGAAGCGCACAAGTGCTGTTGCATTCAAAATACCATATCCCTAAGCTGTAACAAGGAGTTTTGTTCTCATAAGCAATGACATAGTTATTAGTTGGAGGCGTTTCATAAACGGTTTAGTTAAACCATTTTGTGTGTGAACAAGAGCTACAGGATGTTCAACTTTTATCCCAATTGACATACAATAATTATTAAAAGCTTGGGACGTAGACTCACCAGCATTATCAAGACAAATAGTTTTAATTGCATAATCTAGAAATTGTGCTCTTAATTGAATTATTTGAGCAAGTAGTCTCGCAAATGCCAGGTTGCGAGTCGATAATAAACACACATGTGACCACCTACTAGATACATCTATCAATACCATAAAATATCTTAATAGTCCACATGGTGGATGAATGAACCCACATATATCACCTTGAATATGTTCCAGAAATACGAGAGATTCAATCCCAACTTTAACTGGTGATGGTCTAATAATCAATTTTCCTTGAAAACAAGCAACACAAGATAAATCCTTGAATTCAAGAATCTTCTAGTTCTTTAATCGGTGTCCAATTGAATTCTAGATTATTCTTCACATCATAATAGATCCGAGATGGCCTAATTGGTCATGCCAAATAGTAAAAGTATGTGGTTTTACAAACTTTTGGTTTGTAGTGACATGTGCCTCAATTGCACTATTATGTTTATAATATAAACCTAATGAAAAAGCAAGTAGTCTTTCCATAACATATTTCTTTCCACATTCAACATTTGTAATATATAGATATTCAATATTTTTCTCATTCATAGTCTCAATATGGTATCCATTAAGACAAATATTTTTAAAACTCAATAAATTTCTTTGAGACTTAGTGGAATATAAAGCATCATCAATGACAAATTTTGTACATTTAGGTAATAATATAATAGCTCTTCCGGAGCCTTCAATAAGTTTTGAACTGTCCGATATTATATTAACATGGGCATCAGTTACTGTCAAATGAGGAAAATATTTTTTTTATCTTTGAGTATTGTATGTATTGTAGCACTATTTGCAAGACACATGTCTCCATTGATTTTGGTTCCAACGAAATTTTGTTGAATATTCATATTCTTCATAAAAATAAACAAAATATAATATGAGAAATGTTGCAAATATTTATTAAATATATAAATTATTCTTTATGGAATAAAATAAAGCATACTTAAAACAACATAAAAATGTCAAAATAACATCAACTTTTCTAATGATTCTTAAACAAATCTGCCATATCTAGGTAAGTTTTATTATTAAGGTCATGAAATTTATCACCCTTATAGGCATGGCCAGTTTTAGTATCATATTGAATATCTTCATCTTTTGCCTCAATTTCATCATTTTGAGATATAAAATTTGTTTCCATATTATTTCCCTTCTTTTTAATGGATGCTTGATAAATTTTCACTAAATGCTCAGACGTACGACAGGTACGTGACCAATGCCCATTCATACCATATCGTTAGCATAAATTCTCAACAATCTTTAAAGGATTATTTTGACCACTTATTTCTTGTCCTTCATTGTTATTCTTTTTTTGGTGGTTAGAAGTATCACTGTTATGACCACCATGATAACGATTACTAGAATGTCCTCGACCACGGCCGAGACCGCGACCTCTATATTTTCTATTTTCATAATTATTGTGTATTACTACATTCACTTCAAGGAATGGTGTAGAACCAGTGGGACGAATTCCATGATTTTTCATCAACAACACATTATTTTGTTCATTCACCAAAAGCCATGAAATCAATTCAGAATACAATTTAAAACCTTTTTCACGGTATTGATGTTACAGGAGCACATCAGTAGCATGAAAGGTTGAAAATGTTTTCTCTAACAGGTCCTCATCAGTTATGTTTTCTCCGCATAATTTTACTTTAGAACTAATTTTAAAAAGTTCTGAATTGTATTCACTTACAATCTTAAAATCTTGCAACCGTAAGTGCATTCAATCATAATGGGCTTTAGGGAGTATAATCAATTTCTGATGTCAAATCTTCTTTCAAATTATTCCACAACTCAAGAGGGTTTTTCACAGTGAGATATTCCACTTTTAATCCTTCATGTAGATGATGACGAATAAAAATCATTACTTTTTTCTTGCATTTGCATTAATCTTTTGGGTTTGGTTACGAAGAGAAGGGAGTCTGAACTGTTCTGGCAGTTTCAACTACAACATGTCTGTACAGCAGTTTACTGTTATACACCAGTACGGTGGTTTTCGCACAATACTGCATATATGTCAGCATTGCTACATTTTAATATTTGAGTGGCCTAGTTCACATTCTGAGTATGTAGGGTTGGATGGGCCTTTCGAGGTACTATGGGGTGTGCATGGTTGGGTGAGCATCATATAGCTCTTATGGGGTGTGAATGGGGGTCGGAGAGGTGTTTGACTAGATGGGTGGGATTGTTTTCTGACATGTAGCATATCATCTGAATTTGTATGCATATTATTTGTTTGGTTATAAATCTTATATGTACCTGGCTGTACATGGTTTGGATCTTTAGTTCCTTGTTTTTACTTCGGTTTAGACTCACACTGAGCTCATGTAGCTCACCCCCTTAGTGTTTTTTTTCAGGTACGCTCGGTTTCTATAGCTCGTGTTATAAAAACTAGTTAATAAGTCATCTTTTTAATTGCTACTTTGGTACACAGCTTTGAAATGTAAACGTTTATAAGAACTGTGGTATAAATCATGTTTTGGGTTTTTCACAAATTTTATTTTAATATGAAATTTAGAAACTGCAAATTTATGTTTTCGAGTATTTTAAAATGTTTATTCGGTTTTGGCAAAATCTGTTTGTAACTAAAAGTTTGGGTAGTTCGTTTTGTAAATATAAAAGAATTTATGATCACTTCGGTGACCAATGTAACCTCTAAAATTCGGTCTAAACTCTTAGGTTGGGTATTGAGGTGTTACATTTGTGGTATCAGAGCCAGGTTTGCAAAAACTTGACCTGTATTTTTTACGTATTCGTGTGCGCACGTGTTTATTTTTTATGTTTTGATAAATCGTACCATAATATTTTGACGTTTCACTGATTTTGAGGAGATAAAATGTCTGAGACACCGATACTGGTCCAGGGTGGAAATTTGAAACTGTAAGATTAGAAATATAGATTTTCGTATTTATTTTGTTTTCGTTTTCTGAAAATGTAGATACTCTAAGTTAGTCACAAGACCGATATGGGTTCTGATGGTAAGCATGATCATGAGGGTCAATCTGGTAAGACTCTCAAAAAGTTGTTTGCTTCTCTGAGACGTGAGTTTATTTAAGAGTCAAAAGTCAATGCGGTTTCGCCAGCTTCGGGTAGCGATAACTTGGAGGTTGGTACCAATACATTGACTCAGGTGGTGAGAGGGGCGTTAGAGAAAGTCTTCGAGGCTAGTTTAGTTAGGAATAGAGAGTTAGTTCAAGGTAGATGTTTGGATTGTGGGAAGAAAAGGGATCGTAGTCCTTTGAAGTTAGAGCCTTGGTCCGTGAAGCGTATAAGAACACAATTGGGTGTTAGTAAAGGTTATGCGGATGGTTCTGGTAATGGGGTGAGCGTATCAGTTTGTGGGCATTTGAAAAAGTTCCATTCGGCTGACTGTTGGAAGAAGTTAGGAGCGTGTCTTAAATGCAGGTCCACGGAGCGTCAAATTAGAGAGTGTCTGCAACGACATTGAGACATGTATGATTGTACGTTGTTGTGATTCTATATGTTAATTATTTGAATGATATTGATGGTTATTCGTTGGATAACGTTTGTGTGTGTGAGAGGATAAATATGTATCTACTTTAGTGGATAAGTGTTCTGGATGCGTGTTTGAGCTTTGGGTTCGAGTGTCCGTGTATGTAAGTGTGTTGATCTAGTTTATGGGATAGATGTTCGGGTTAGGTGTGTGAGGTGTGGAAGTATAGTATGGTAGTGTTCGGGATTAGAGTGCGCAACAAAAGCGTAGTGGTGAGTTTTGTGTTTAGACAGCTATCTGTTAGTTGGAAATTTTAGGGATGAAATTTCTTATAGGAGGGGTGAGTTGTAATACCCTGGGATTTGGGGTTAGAAGTTTTGAGATTTGTAGGTAGGGTCAGTGGCTAGCTCGAACAATTGTGTTTGTTTCTGCGTTTTAGTGTCAGAATGTAACACCCTTTACAGATTGTTGCCGGAGTCGAGCACGAGACGTTACCTGACTTAACTTACTAGTTTGGAGCATAAAAATTTACTTTTAAAATTAATTCACTTATGTTCAATCAATATGTCCCTAAAAAGGACCCTCAAGACCCTAAAACATGCAACAGAAACAGTTCGGGTCTAAACCGGGAACATTAAAACTTTTTCGAATACTTAAACAAATCAAAATAATTTATTTCACTACTCACAATAAAACTGTCCACTTGCGTAACAATCACTAATTTAATTATAACTTGAGTTATGAAACTTGAAATTTAGATCCGTAAATTTTTCCTGAACTAGGCTCATATGTCTTCTGATCATAAAATTTTAAGAATTTTTGGATTAGCAAAATAGTACATTTTATTCATTAAAATCTCCCTTGTTTCACTGTCCAACGGTTCTAACCTCTATTCGCTAAAAATCAATTATCTCATTGTACGAGATTTATATAGTGCTTCTGCTTGTTTCTATTGAAAATAGACTCACTATGGAATCTGGAAATATAAATTATGACTCATAATTATTTCTATACAATTTTTAATGATATTCTAAAGTCAGAATATGGGAATTCAAAAACCATTCTGACTCTGTCTCACTAAAATTCAAATGTTACAAAATATAAAATTCCTTTGTCTACACCATTTCTTTCATGTGAAAATAGACTCGATAAGATTTAATTCTATATCTCATTCACTCTCTAATTCCATTTCTACTATCCTTGGTTTTTTTTCAATATCACGTCAATACTGCTGTCCAAAAACTGCTCCATTGTAAATTTTTACTCTTTTATAATTTCTTTGTATTAACTATCATTTAGGCATACATAACATCAAAACATGTTCTTAAATAGCCATTTCAATAGCTAATCATTGTCGAATATTTACATGCTATTCATTATCCATATCATAAAGACACACACACAAAATGACTAAGTCCCCATACATGCCATAACTTAAAATGTTTCGAACCACAAAATACCAAGATGGTCTGTTGATAGTGTGAAACGATCTCCGACCCCCTTACGATCCCTGAATTGGCTTGGCAATACTATATAAAAAAATAAAATAAAGGGAGTAAGCGTAAAACTTAGTAAGTTTACAAGCAAATAAATAACAACATTTATCATAAATAATTGTACTCATAAATCATCATCAAGTATCATTGTCTTTGCTTCTTCTTTACTTACTCTCTTACTTGTTTACTTACTTGCTTACTTAGATAACTCATGATTATAACTTCTCCTCCCTTTCTGAAATTTCTTTCTCAACTGATAACTGAAATATTCTTAACCCTTATAACTCACCTGAATCTATTTATTATGCTTTTACCTGAACTTTCATGTAACATAGTCTATTTACTAGCCCATTGAACCACTTGGAATACTAAGGATACTCAGGTCTCCGATCTGATAATAACATGCCAAAGCCATGTCCCAGACATGGTCTTACATGGGATGTTTCCTGTACTGCAAATGTCATATCCCAGATATGGTCTTACATGAGAGTTCTCATATCGGTGCCCATGCCATGTCTCAGACTTGGTTCTTACGGGGGACCTCTCATCTCGGTGCCAACGCTATGTCCCAGACATGGTCTTACGTGGGACCTCTCATAACCTTAATAATGCCAATTCCATGTCCCAGACATGGTCTTACATGGGATCTCATTCCCCTAATGTCATGACATTTGTATCCGATACATTCCTAGTGTTTCAACGGGACTTTTAACACTGATTCTCTATCATCTCATACTTGAGTCAACATTAAATAATTTCATAAAATAAGTACATAATTTCTGGAAAATAACAACATTAATAATAATTATTGAAATATTGCATTTATTTACCGTAAACTTACCTCGGTACAAAATACGATCAAATCTAGCAACTTAGTCCTCAACCTTTTCCTTTCCCTAGTCTAACTCCGAATTTTGTTCATCTTGATCTATAGTAGAAAATTTAGTTTATTTAATACTCACATTCATCAAAATAGTCCTTGACTCAAACTTTGACAAAATTATAATTTTGCCCTTAAACTTTTGCATATTTATACTTTTGCCCCAAAGCTCGAAAATTAAACTTCACCCCCTTATTATTATGTTTTATGACATGCTGAAAATCTTTCCCTTCTATGGAAACATCAAATTCCCACTCTAACATTTACTTATGAACATTAGGTATTTTTACCGATTATGTCGTTTTACTCGTTTTCACTTAAAATCGTCTAGCAAAAGTTGTTTAACATAATTTTAAGCTTCATATTCTATCATAAAACATCAAAATAAACATATTTCACTTATGGGTATTTTTCCAAATATGAACCCTAACATGAATTAATGGTAGAATAAACTAAATCGAGCTACGAGGACTCTAAAAACATAAAAAAAAACATTAAAAACGGGGCTTGGATGCACTTATTATGAGCTTGAGAAAGTGAAGAAACCCTTAAAGTTTCGGCCCTATGGAAGAAGATGAGCACATTTTGCCATCTTTTTCCCTTTTAATTCTTTTTATTACCAAATGACTAAAATGCCCTTCATTAAAACTTTAGTTATTTTTATCTATGCATGCCCATTTTTGTCCATGAAAATCTAATGGTCTAATTACCATTTAAGGACCTATACTTCAATTATGCACTTTAATTAAATCCTTTATCATCTAAAGCTAATATTTACCCACTTTTGCAATTAAACCCTAATATGCAATTTAGACATGCAATCGCTGAAATTTCTTATCGGTATTCTAACACATGTATCCAATCAATCTGTAAATCATAGAAACTAATCATAATAAACTTTTCTATCTCAAATTTATGGTTTCGCAACCACTGTTCCGTTTAGGCCATATTTCGGGATGTTACACGGAATGAACCTGCTGGTTTAGTGGTTATGAGTGTGGTAGGTTACCTTCGGGTCTCGTGTTCGAGTTCTTATGAGTGTTTTAGATATTTATGTTTTTTTGTTTTTATTTTATTTATTTATCTTATTTTAGTTAGTGAATAAAAAAACTTAAAAAAAACTTAAGCACGTTCTTTTCTCCCTCTCTATCACGTTTTGTTTTTTTTCTTCTCCTCCTTCTCCCTTTTATTTTTCTTGGTGGTTTTCTTTTGGGAATCTTTGTAGTTTTTTCTTCTTATTTTCTTTCCAATTTCACATGTCATTGCCTCACATTTCCGTCTAATAGGAGTTTGAACTGGGTAAGTGTCGTCTTTTGATGTCTTTCTGTGATTTTTAAATTAAATTACTCGAGTTCTTAGATTAGTTGTTTGTGGAATTGAGATTTCAATTAGGTAGGTGGTGACGTCCGATCTCTTCGGTTCCTTTATCGAATTACTGCTTGAGTTCTGTGAAAATTCGATAATTTTTGTGTATTTCTGAAATTGACTATTTGAAGTGTTGTTTTGGTTTTGAATTGTTGTGAATCATGGGAAATTCTGTAATTTTTGGTATGTGTTTGAGCTTAAGCAACTGAGGGTCTGTTTGGTGGTGAATTATGTGTTTTTCAGGCTATTGCGGTGTGGTTTCGTGATCACACGAGTGGCCAGACGGGCGATCCACACGATCATGTGCAATTGGGAATTTAGGGTTTCTGATATTTTTAGTGCCACACGGCCTGACCACACGGGCATGTGTCTTCACACGGGCATGTGAATTCTCCACATAGCTGTGTCTCCTCTGCTCTTAATTTTTAACACTTTTGGACAGTGAGTTATACGGGCTGCTCACACGGGTGTGTGTCCCTTCCACACGGACGCGTATGGCCTTCACATGGGCGTGTAGACCCCCACACAGCCTGGGCACTTCCACACAACCGTATGGCCTTATGTCGCCAAATTTTGTACTGTGTCTATTTTTTATCTGATTATGATTCTGTGTGTTTCAACCCTTGGCTAGGTTTCTGTAAGGGTGGTCGGGACTTTGTTTCAGCCTGGACTTACTCATTATTCACAATCATAGCTTTAATTAAGCGATTCGGTTGAATACTAATTGGTGTTATGTTATATCTGATTATGATTTTTGGATTTGAATGTGTGCATTTTTGATTTCGTACTCTGTTTCTGTAAGTCTGTCTTTAAATGGTGCGCATTTTGCATTTGCATTAATATTTTTGGGTTTGGTTGTGAAGAGAAAGGAGTCTGAACTGTTCTGGTAGTTTCAACTGCAACATGTCTGTACAGAGGTTTACTGCAATGCACAATACGACATATATGTCAGCTCTGCTGTATATTAACATTTGAGTGGCTTAGTCCACAAACTTGGTATGTATAGTTGGATGGGCATTTCGAGGTATTATGTGGTGTGCATGGTTGGTTGAGCTTAATTAGCTTTTTTGGGGGTGTGATTGGGGGACGGAGAGGTGTTTGGCTGGTTGGGTGGGTTTTCATTGCTTGTTGCATTCATTTCGCATTTTGTCTGTCTGTCTGATTGCAATACTAACTATTTATAGATCGAGGTGTTTCGGAACTGATACGTTTGATTTGTTGGTGAAAACTATTTGTATTTCGGATTGCCATTGAGTTTTATTATTATTTTTTATTTTATTGTGACATTTTAATGATCATTTATCTATCATTTTCGAACTCACACTGAGCTTGTGTAGCTCACCCCCTTTAGTTTATCGCTTTGTAGGTACCCTCGTTTTCTATAGCTAGACTTGGCATGCCGGAGGTCTCGAAGTGACATGTTTTAAGCCGGACTAATAAAAGGATTTTTCAGATTTTTAAATTTGTGAACTGTTTTGGACTATAAACATCTATAAAGATTGTGGTACAATCTAATTTTGGATTTTCGTAAGTAGTTTTGTTTTGATTTCTAGAAACTTAGAAACTTTATTTCCGAGCTCTTTCAACGTGACTTGAATTCTCTATTTTGAATCCTAAATGAGCTAAATGGTTTAGTTTAATTTTAATAATTGTGCTTGAATAAGTTTTTAACAACTCGTTTTGTAAAATTATTTCAGATCACTTCAGTGATTAATGTGACCTCCGAAATTCGGTCTAAACGCCGTGGCTGGGTTATGGGGCATTACAAAGTTCTTTATTTATAACCTCCTTTACATTCAGTCAATAAATGTAAATTAAGTCTTCTTAATTACTTCATTTAAACATCTCATGGTCATAAATTAAGTAGAGAGTTTTATCTCATTATTTTAATAAATGTTTAAAAGGAGTTATAGACCTCTATTATTAATGTATTTATAACATTTACACATAAAAATAAAAAAACATTGGGGCATTTAAAAAAAAAAGAGGACCCAAAAATAAATATGAAAAGAGTTGACTAATCAGTCACATCACGTAAATTACGTCAGCGACGTGATAGGCCTAGAAGCTAGCTTGGCTTTTAACATTTAAAAAAAAAACACTTACCGGACTTAAGGCTGCCCCCTCCCACAACTCCTTATCATATATAAAGGGAATGGACCTTTAGTTTGGCCCCCATATTTTAGAACTAAAATTTCTAATAGAAGAGAAGAGGAGAGAGAGGTTAATTTTTTTTATTAGTTCTAATCTAAGTTTATTGTGTCTGTTTTAGTTGGTGCTATTTGAAATTCGAAGTTAATAAATATGATTAAGGTTTGTAAATTATATATTTTGATGTGCATGTATTATATTAAAAGTAGTTACTGTAATGTAATATTTAATTATATTTAATTTATAAAATGGTTGATCAATTTTTTAAAAATTATGTAAATATCAGAACATATTCTTCAGTAAATACATATCATACTTTATCGAAGGTCAACGAAACAGTAAAATTGTTAAATCAAAAATTATTTATTAGCATGATATTTATTTATAAAGCGTGATATGTTTTAACACTTCATTGCCCAATTTATTATCATTATGCTTACAATTTTGGATTCATTATCTTACTACCTACTTCGATAGGCTTGGATTGAATTTTGAATTGAACATTTAAGAATTTTGATTGAGTGTTTTATATTATGTAATTTGTTATGCCTAATAATTTAAATATAATACTACATTATATATGTTAAAATTAGTTTCTTAGGTTTTATATTGAAAATTCTTCTTTTTTTTTCAATTCAACATGTTTTTTAGAAAATAATTTATTTATAATTTAAATATATTATATTTATTTGTTAAAATTTTGGAATGAAATTTTACTATTTAAATTTAAATATATCTTTTCATTAAAATTTATTATATAATCAAAATTGCATCAATGTTTAAAATTTGAAAAACAAAAAATATTTAGAAATTGTAAATTTCGAAAAACGAAAAAATACTTAAATTTTGTATAAGTTAAAAATGCATATTTCATTTAAAATATATATTAAGTTATAGTTAATTGAGATATTAATTTTTTTATTTTACCATAAATTTAATTTTTTTAGATATTTGATTTATCCTTTTTTTATAAAAAAAAGTTACCATACATTATGAGTATTGGGTATTGAGGTCGTGTATCCATTTTCCCAAGTACTGTGCAGATGAGCAAATCATGTCTTACTTACAGTTGGTGGGATTTGGGGACGTGGCATTGATCTAAAAGTTTGACCTGAGGGGTGGCACCTAGAGACCCACACTTTCCATATGTCCTGCGAAGAGTGCACAATCACATTAGAAGACATCACTATGCAAGTTGGCCTACAAGTTGACAATGATGTGGTCACGGGACGAAGCAGAGTGTTCGAACCTTCGATGGTATGTAACAACTTGCTTGGATGGTCCCCTGGTGCTTGGAAAGAGAACTTCACAACCTTGAAATTCTCATGGTTGAGCGTGAATTTCAAGAACTTTTCGAGCACCACCACCAAGAATGAGCTAAGGTGCGCTGCTCGAGCCTATATTTTGCAACTGCTAAGTGGGGTACTTATGTCAGATGAAACGTCTAATAGGGTCCACTTAATGTACTTGTCTCTGTTGGAGGATTTCAACAGTACTGGTACTTACAGCTGGGGATCAGCAATGTTGGCGACATTGTACCAAGAGATTTGTCGAGCAACAAATCACAAGGCACATAACATGGTCGATAGTTTGGTACTTTTACAGTCCTGGGTGGTATATAGGATATCTTTTCTGGCGTCTGTTAGGCACCAACCATATACGTGGCCACTTGTAATAGGTAAAAAAAAATTATATTTAACATTTAACGACTCATATAAGTGTGGATAATATTTTATGGTTTATGTGCTAACATGTTTGTTCCGATTTCAGATGGGCCATGCCTCCAGGTATTGGAACAAGACACTTTGTTCTTGTACTCTTTGTGGAAGTTGACAGTGATGTGGCAAATGTAGTAGACGGACCACTACGAGACCTCAGAATGCCAAGTCGCAGCAAGAAGACCCTTGGATCTGTTAGAGACAATGCAAATGTCATCTTGTCTGACAACATACCTCCGCAAGTTCCTAATAAAAAATTCTCACAATTTAAAGTTCTCCGACTCCATGATGGCAAAGACAATTGGTAGTACATTTCAGTTACCGTCCTGTGCAGCCACATTTCATCAACTTGCACTAACGGTTTGCAGTGGGAGAAGACCCTAACACATGAATCAAATGTCTAAAATAATCGATGAAAAACTCTTCTCCCCAGTTCAAGTTCCCCATTCGGGCCTCTGTAAGGCAAAGTCTGTAAGTTCACGATAGTACTTTGCACACACTCCAGAATCACTGAAATCCATCCCTAAACTTCATCGTATGACTCATCCCAATTATCGCACAACTGCTCTATGGCAATTTGTTTCGCCCGCCATGTTTTCTTGTACGACACTCTATACTAGAATTGGGCTTACATATTCGCAATCAGAACCAATACAGGGGTTGACATATCTTTCACCAGTGGCTTGATACAGTTTCAAATACTTTTAGCATCCAGTTTCTGATGGTCTTACGTCATACGTGTCACGGTGCATATATGAAGCCGTTCTAAATATAGCTCAAAGTAGCCAGTCACACCCTTCGTCAGCCCTCCAACATTCCCCAACATATAATGTCGGTGTAGACTTCGTGACCTTATAATCAATCGACACCTTCATGATATACTATTTTATGGAAAACACGCAGTCTACCTTGTTCTTGAACCATTGCCCAACGAACAACTCTTTCAACTGCGAATTTACTGCTAATCTATGAGCAGGGGCTATATCAGCGTACTCGAAGAACTCGGGTGAATGTATTGCATCTGGATCTACGCTCAACATGTAGGCCCTAGGGTCATTCTGTAAAACAATGTCACGACTCGGGTTCCCTAAAGAAGGGGTGTAAACATCTTCAACCTCATTCGGGCTTTCATCGTCGATATCGTCCAGAACCTTATTAAGATCGGGGTCACTAAAATCTTCAACGTCGTGATTAGAATCTTCATCAGTACCCCCTTCTTCGACGTCTGCATCAGTGCCTATCACCTCTAGATGTATTTGTAGACGAGTACTCAGGACAGGGTTGTTATACAAAATCCCACCAAAATTTAGATTTTTGAGCATTTGCGGTGTCCCTCCACAGTCTAAATGATCTGTTTATGCGACATTAAGATCAAAGCCAAACTCGTGATGTTGACTTATTGGACTGACATTCTCAACAAGCTCTAAATCTGTTTATTCCCAGTCGGCAACCATATTGTCATCATAGTACCCAAGTCATCATCATCTAACACTTGCATCTCTATAAATTTCCACATATCTGTAGAGATTGGAAACTTGTAAAATAATCTCGACATTGCTGGGAAATGTGCCCATATTATAATAAACATGTAATTGTTTTCTGTTTATTTGAATGATGAATAAAGAAATAAAGTTAATTTCATATTTCACTATTATGTCTTTTATATTTTGCATGCATAGTGAAATTGTGACAAGCAAATATTAGTTCATTAACTGTTTAAAGTTCAAATTGAATAATGTTTACATTACGAGAAAAACAACTTACTTCAGTAGATAATCTAAATGAGTTCGTAATCCCGTAAAAGAATCAAAGTGAGAATTTGATTCAAATACTGAGAAGGATTATTATGTCATCTATAATTCTAATTGAGGAGATGGCTAGTATTGGCTATGGAGCAATTAACTCTACGAGTAGAGATATAGATGTATTCATTGGTAGAATGATACATTGGACTAGACCCAAGATAATTAGTTCAGAATCCGTTTGTGAATTAATTCACTTATGACGTTCATGGTATGATTTACTTAAATCCTAAGTTAGTCATTGATTACGTGTATGCAACTCATGGGCTTTGATATAAGTAGAGACTTATGCTCTAAAGATGATCGAGCCCATAGTCGGTATGTTGGGTACATGGGCATGACTTTACTAGCAATAGTAGAATTCATAGCTCAATTAAATAGTTAATGATACCCTCTTATTGACATTATGTAGATTGATAAATATGTAATGTGGTCACGGGTTGCTTGATCTCGAACGAGCAATTTATCACAGTCATTTATTGACAGTGATCATCTTAATCATTAAGAAGATACAATGGAATCAACGAGTAAAATAGGATTGTACTAAGTGAACGAATTTAACTCAAAAGAATCAAGTATATCATATGAAGGTAACACACATATTACGAGGTCATTGGACAAAGTAGTAGGATGAATTGCTTTCATAAAGAGTATACAATAAAGACTTTTCAATCATGGTACTTCTTATCGGCTGATTCCATGATTAAGTAATTGCGAATTATCGGAACGATGCTTCTGGACATAATTACAATCACTAAAGTCTAATTGTATATGTCTGATTGGTCCTTCCGCTAGCTCAACAAAAGCTCGATCGGACTACATTTGAATCAGAAGAAAATTACGATTTTGGAAATAATTTAATTGAGTTGATTTATTTGATATGGAATTAAATTAGATGGTCGTGAGAATTATTCAACTAGAGAATTTGATTAAAGAATTTTCTTAAAAAAATAATTTGGAAAATCTAAGTGATTTTTGGAAAAAATAATTTTGATCAAGTAAAATTAAATTAATCAAATCAATAAAAATTAATATGATACTTTTGGAAGTTAATTTTCAAGTCAGACAATTGACCCGATGGGTAATTGAACTTGAAAAATGGACCTGAGATTGTAAATTAGGCTCGGGAGCCCAAAACCGAGACCAATACCCAAACACTAGTCGAACCTAGCTCGGTATGTGAAATCATGCTCGATAAGTGAAACTAGGCCGACAGTCCAACCGATGGCTAGACCGGATTGGTCGATTCATCATTGACCCGGACCGAATCAGCTCGGGTTGCTGTAAGGGTGTTGCACCTGCACCACCGAACATGGCAGTGCCGATGGCTACGACGGTGACGTCTCGGTGGTCGACGACGATTGGTCGTCGGTGGTTGAGTAGTGGAAGAGTTACACTCCTACTTGGACTCTATCAGAGGACTTGATTTCAGATTAATTATTCTAAAAATAATATTATTTTAATAGTTTAATATTAAATTTAATTTAATACTTATCTTAATAGTATTTTATTAATTTAATACTGATGTGATTATCTTAGTATTAAATTTAATTTAATGTTTATCTTGTAGAGAAATATTCTATTATTTTAATAAGATTTAAATATTATATTAATTTAATATTAAAGTGATTAAATTTAATTATAGTTGAACTCTCTAAGCTCTCTCTATATAAATAGAGTCTTGGGTTATTATTTTCACACACTTGAATTCAAGATAAAGTTCTAGAGAGAAAATTCTCTAAAGAGATTATTCTAGAAATTTTCTAGAGATATTTTCTAATTTACAACTTAACCCAAAAGTTTAGAAAAAATTACAAAATTACCCCACTGGTAATTTTTGTGATTTTTTTTATTCGAAGCAAGCTCACACTAAGCAAACGTGAGTTTGAGAATAGCGGAGAAGACTACTTGGTTGAAGTGTTCATCCTAGACGAATCGAAAATGTATAATTTTGACTAAATGTTTATTACTTTAGATATCACAACCAAGATCTTGTTTTGGAAAAAAAATTTAAAACTTTGATTTTTCCCTAAATTTATTTTCCGTTGCGTTTTCCAAACTCGTTTTTCCAACAGACATCGCCCTTCCACAATAGATAGTTATTTTTGCACTGATCTTTCTTTTCATTTCTTCTAGCTTCACAATTTTATTGAATCGCAATCCTACTATCTACCGACATTGAAATACACAACCAACATCACCTTCTACAATTTCTCCATAAAAAAGAACGTACACCAAAAACATGGAATTATTCATCTTTACCATTATTTTTTAGCTCTCCTAGTAAACACAACAAATTTTCTCTTTTCTGTCCTTTTTTTTTTCAATTCAATTGTTACAAGAGTGTCAAGAAAAAATTGTATATGTAGACCACTAAGGTGGTCAAGCCAAAGAGAATAACTCCACAAAAATTTAAAAAAAAAATTTTTTATTCAAAAACAATTTTAAAAAACTTTAAAAAATAATGGAAGTGGGTAGCGCCAATTTCTTTAGCTCCACCAACTTTTACTATTTATTTCAAGTCATTTATGTCCATGATAAAATAAAGTGGTGATTTTTATAATTAATAAAAAAAAACTAAAAACACGTTTCTTTGTAATTCTTTTTTAATCACGATCCACTATACAAAAATTACTTTTACATATTTCTTTAAATAAATTGATATTCAAAAAGGAAAGATAAGCTGCTAAAACTTCTTTTTTAAATCAAAGTGACCAAAATGAAATAAGAAAGTTATATGCTTTTTTATTAAAATATATTATTTGTTATGTTTTAAGGGTAAATTTTACGAGAAATTGTTAAAGAAATGTTATTTCATAATAGATAATATATATTATAGTAGATTAAATATTAACTTATTTCAATTTTTTTATTTCGAATTTATCTCAACATAAATTACGAATATTTTTTTATTGTTAAACTCAAGCTCAACCCGGCCCGCTTGTATTTAAAAATTATATTATTTTTTTATATAAATATAATACATTAAATACACTCAAAACATTAAAATAAATATTTTCCAACAAATTGAAAATACATAAAAAATAAAAAAAGTTCTTATGCTTAAATAACAATAAGATAGTTGCAACTTAGCAAACAAATGTCTCTAAGTTAGTAGAAAAATTAATAATAAAACAACATTTACACAATATCCAAACAATAACAATAAAATAATAGCAAAATAGCAGTGAAAAGAATTTAGGCAAATTCAGGCCGGACGGGGGCCTAGCCAAAAAATCTTACCTAAGGCCTGCCCCATTTAGAAAACGGGCATTATTTTTGTCCAAGCCCATTTTTCGGGCCTATATTTTTGCCTAAACCCTCCTACTTTTCAGGCGGGCCTTCGAGCCTAGGCGGATGGGCCGGCTCATGATCAGGTCTAAAGTAATCTTCCTTCAAACATTAGAGGCATTTGTTTTGCATTAATTAGGCTTGTCTTCTTCACGACTTATTACTTTCTGTCATCATTTTAGCATCACTTAATTATCATCCAAATTTTAAATCAATCCCTAAATTTTAAAAAGTTCTAATGAAGTTTTTAAAATATAAGCATTATATCAATCAATCCTTCCATCAGGCTACCTCTAAATTTAAGCTTAAATGGGTCAGATTATGTACCGCCTTATTTTGATCCGTATCCTAACTCTTTTATTTTCAAACAAGCACAAAATATTTCTGTTTTTAGTCTTATGTCAAGTTAGACTGTTGGTCATCCATCACCGATGTGGTACACACCCGAGCTATCTCATTTCTTGATGACCATGATGCATACAACCGAAGGCGAACCCCAACAACCACAACCCTGACCGAAAGCTGAACCTAGAAGGAATCCAATGCGTAATCGTCAACCACCCTAATGTGGCACAGTATCATTTAAATTAATATAAGTTCTTTTGAATTTTTTTTATACACTATCTGATTTTTGTACCATTAAACTCTAATCAAAATTCGAATTTACTTTGAATATTTTCACATAGCACTACAATAAGATTTGATTTGAACAGAAATATCAAAAAAAATTTTTGTTGAAAATTCACATGAACAAATATTAAATTTATTTTGGATTAACAATGGCTAACAATTCCCATCAAGACATATTATAATGTTGAACTTCGATGTGGACAAGACGGCATTTTATGACCCGGGTTATTACACCACCCACATAACCTTTCACTACACCAAAATAGGATTTTAGCAGCACTTTTAGGGGCGCTTGGACAAAAAATGCTGGTAAAAATTGAGCATTAGCGGCGTTTTTCAAAAAATGCCTCTAAAAATGAGCATTCGCGGCGTTTTTCGAAAAAATCCCGCAAAAAAAAAGCCCAACAGCGTCGTTTTCTTACCTTTTGGGGCTTTAGTGGCGATTTCAAGAAAGTGCCGCTAATGCTCGGGGCTTTAGCGGTGTTTTTGAAAATGCGACGCTAATGCTCGGGGTTTTCGTGGCGTTTTTTAAAAAGCGTCGCTAATGCTCGGTGTTTTAGCGGCATTTTTTAAAAAGCGCTGCTAATGCTGGGGGCTGTAGCGACATTTTTGAAAAAGCGCTACTAAAAACATTTTATCTTAATTGGTTTATTTATATTAATTAAATAAAATTCAATTTATTTCTAATTGAATATTTAAAATCTTCAGAAAAAATAATGACATGTAGAAATAATTTGAAATAAAATACATGGAAAAATTAAAATACTATTATTTAAAATAATTTTAAAGTTTTTGGGTACATGATTACTGATTGTTTTTTAATTTATATATTAAAAAATTTCTTATATAGTTGTAAAAGATATAGTATTAATTTTAAAATATTGAATTAATTATCACTATAGTTTAGGATTTTTGGTTTAGGGTATATGATTTATTTAAGATTTAAGGCCGGTTTAGGAGTTACTATTTTAAGGTTTAGGGAGTGAATTTAGGGATTATGGATTAGGGATTATGGTTTAAGGGTTGGGATTTAAGGTTTAGGGGTTAGTGGTTAGGGGTTTAGGGGTTAGTGGTTAGGGGTTAAGAGTGAGGGATTTAGGGTTTAAAGATTTAGGGGCCGAGTTAGGGTTTTGGGTTTAGATTAATTTTTTTAATTTATATTTTAAATATATCTTATATAATTGTAAAGGAGATAATAATAAATTTGTTTAGGGTTTTTAGTTTAGGGTATATGGTTAATTTAAGATTTAAGACCGGTTTAGGAGTTCATATTTTAAGGTTTAGGGAGTATGGATTTAGAGATTATGGATTAGGGATTATGGTTTAAGGGTTGGGATGTAAGGTTTAGGGGTTAGGGGTTAAGAGTTAGGAATTTAAGGTTTAGAAATTCAGGGCTCGAATTAGGGTTTTAGGTTTAGATTAATTATTTTTTTAATTTATATTTTAAATATGTTCTTATATAATTGTAAAAGAGATAATAATAAATTAAATATATTGAAATTATGAGTATAGTTTAAATTATTTAAGAGATATATAATAGATAGACTTTATATGTATTGAATGGTTAATTTAGGGTTTAAGGTTAATGTTTACTTGAGATTTAATTATTAAATGATGAAATTTTATACAATCAATTAATGTTTTTATATTTAAAAATATTTAATCTAAACAATTTGATATATTTGAATATTAGATTTTAAAAAAATATTGATAAATAAATAAATAAAAAGTAACATCTTGATATGGATAGGTAACTATCTATTTTGGATAGGACCAAATTCTAACAAATAAAAATGAAATACAAAAACTAAAAACATTCAACATCGAACATCTAGCAAAATAGTTATATTTTAGTTAGGAAGAAATATCTCCAATAAAATAGAGATTAGATTGAAAAAGAATAATATAAAATCATGATTAACGTCTCAATTTTTAATAGAAATTTGATATATGAGAGATTGATTGCTTACATTGAATAATTCTATCTTAATTACTAATTACAGTCATTTAATCATTTGTTTTCTTATTAAAATAGTATTTATTTTGTTTACATTGAGAGTACTTGGTTTTTTTTTAATAAAAATTCAATTTATAAAAAATAGTAATAATAAATGTTTTATAAAATCACTTAACTAATAATTTTTAGCAGACAAAATAAAGAATTTTTAGCAGAGCAAAACGACGTCGTTTTGTTTAAAATGAAATGATTTTTTTTGCGGCGCTTATATGAAAAACGCCGCAAAATGTAAGCAATAGCGGCATTTTTAATAAAAACGCCGCAAAAATCATTTTACTTTTAAAAAAACATGGAGCCGTTTTGTCTCCAAAATTTTCCCCTAAAACCCCTAATTTTTCCCCCTAAAATCGGTATACTCAAAACACCCTTTAGGTTTTTTAGATTTATTTGTTTGATTCATTAATGTTTGATTGCAGATTAGTAGGGATTCAATATAGATTTCTGTTAATGTTTTTGATTTCGTTCTGTTTGTCAATTTCCATTGTAGGATTTAGGTTACTTGTATTTTAAACTGATTTTGTATGAAATTCTCTCTCTCGCTCCATGATTGCTAGGATTTTCATTCTTGGAATTTTTGTGAGTGTTTCTGTATTAGGTTTTAACAAGCCGAACTAATAGCCTTGCTTAGCAGCAAGCACTACATACCAACGCCAGCTGAAGATGGAGACGAAGAACCAGAACCCTTTTCAACTTGATGTGGGAAATCTCCTCGCTTTTAACCCTTTTCACAACTTTCCTTCCCTCCCCACTTCTAGGTTTGCCCCTTTTGTTCCTTCATAATAATTATTGTTTTTGTAGTAGTTTACCTCAGTTTGATTTTTTAGTTGATATGTTATATGGATATTTTTCGTCTTTCTCTTTGGGGTATTTTTTTATTGGAATCATGAGAAATTTCTTAGGGGAAAAGGTGATTTGGAGCTCTAAAATAAATTGAATAGCCATGCACTATGATACTTATTTCCTTCAAACTTGGTTAAGATAGTTTTTTTCTTCAAAGCATGAACTGCAGATTTTTGTTTTGCTTATTTGATCTGTAAAAGATGTGGAATTTTGTTCCTTTTTGGTTTTACCCATTCTTTGAATATATGTAGAAATTGACATTGCTATTTTCTAGAGTAAAGATTTTTTGCTCCTTTTTTTGGACAATATCTTAATCATATTCAACACATACTATTAGTCTTATTCCAACCTGCAATTCTCATTCTTTGATGGCATTCCCTTGTACCCTAATATTTATGTCATTTTAGCAGTTTAAATGTTAGCCTATGATTTTACATTTCATGCTTATGGGTGTCGATGGTTGCTGGAATTAAACTTCGATCTCTTTTCTATAAGCATCATTTTCATCCAAACTTTCTAGTTCTTCATGAGGAGATGAGTGTTGACACCATTTTTTTGACAAAAATGTGGTCAACTTGGGATTGGTAAAATGAAAATGAAAGTGGAAGTCGCCACCCATCCTTTTTTAATGAGGTGTGGTCGGATCACCTCGAAAAGTGATTTTTTAATAAACGATTTAATTTTATTAAAACAACAATTTTGGTCTACGAAATTTAGAAAAACGGGTTCGGGAGTCGGTTACGTACGAGGAAGGATTAGCACCCTCGTAACGCCCAAAATTGGTACCTAGTTGACTAATAAATGTCTTAATATCGAAAATTGAAGACTTTGAAGAATTTTAAAAATACGATCCTTATTTTTAAAGAAAACTTATAAATCAAGTTACTCGTTAAGACTTTCTTATTTCATAAAGAGAAAATATCACACCCAATGCATTAGGACACGATATTTTATCTCTTCAGAAATGAGCTAGTCTAAAAACTTGCATAATAAAGTTTAAAAGGGTGTTCAATTGTTTAAGTCATAAAAAATTGCAACCCAATGCGTTAGGGTACAACTTCTCATAATACTAAACACTGAACATTGCCTTTATTTTATTCTTATTATTTTTGAAAATCCTCGTCTCAAGAGAACAATACGTCATATCCAATGCATTAGGACACGATACATTGAATTCTTGATCATGAGCTTTTATTTACGCTTTTTTATAAAAAGAGTAATCTCGGTTATTTAGATTCAACGAAGAAAATCGAAACCCAATACGTTAAGGCTCGATCCTCTCGAATCTAAAATACGAGATTTTGCTTTTTTGAAAGTCGAAACTTATGCGTTGAGATGAATTAATCTAATTTGAAATGGTAAAAATGAAACACGAGGTTAACATACGTACAAAACAATATTGAATGTGATAGCATAAAAATAATACAAGCGACGATAATAAGAATGAATGAAAAGGGCAAATGATAACATGCAAAAAATACAAGTATAAGCAAATAAAATTAAAATATTCTTTTAAAATAATGACGGAAACGTAAATAAATAAACAAATAAAGAGAATGAACAAAGTTATAAAAAAGATATATTTGTATATGTTTATAAAATAGGTATATATAAATATGTAGATATGTATGTAAATTAAATATATATAAGAAAAATATAATTATGTATATACACATACAAATACAAATATGTTATATATATATGTATGTACATATTAAAGTTTAAAAATAATAAAAATATATATATATATATATATAAAAGCAAATATGATAATTTATATACATGTTTAAAGATATATTAAAAATATGTATGTATATATCCATACAAATTAGAAAGTACAATATATATATAAGTACGTACATATATAAATATATACACTTATAAGAATTAAAAAACATGTATATAGATATAAATATATGTATACATAACTTATAAAATATAAAAAATATGAGTGTGTAAACATCTATATATATATATATAAAGCTAAAATGATAATAAAAACTAATTAATATATTAACAATAGTAATGAATAAATAAAAGGAAAATAAAACTGATAATGATAAATAGTAATAATAATAATAATATAAAAATAATTAATTAAACAATAAAACTACAAAAAGGGGACTAAATTGAAATAAAAACAAAAGTATTGGGTAAATTCAAAAATAAAAAAACGAAGAGGACTGAAGTAAAACGCGCGTCAAAAGGAAGGGACTGATTGAGCAATTTCCTCCTCTCCACTGAAACGCACAGTTTCATTGAGGGCCAAATCGAGAGAAATATGAAATTTTGTGGCAAAATTGAAAAGATAAAAAAGGATAGGACCTGATTGCAAACAGCCTCAAAAGCGGAAGGACTAGAGTCATAAATAACCCCTTTTATCCGAAAACACGCGGATCCTAGGCTTAACGATCGGGTCAGACACGGCTTAAGGGAGTGAAACGACGCCGTTTTGGCGTTTGAATCTCAGACCCAAAATGACGTCGTATAGGCATTGTTATAAATAATAAAATTTTAACCTAAAATTCATTTAACAGCCGTCCCCCCTTTTTTCAGAATTTCCTTCTTTTATTTCCTCTGGATTTCAGACCAGCTTGCGGCCGGCTCCGGCATGTTGCTATCATAGCTTCGCCATGGCTCCGCCGTGAGCGGTGGTCGGAGCCAGAAAAAGATGGGCTTTTTACCCCGTCCTCGAATCCCTTTAAAGACCCAGTTCTCTGGACTTAATAGGCTGAAAAAGGAGGAGGCTTTCGTACCCTTTTTTGTCCGATTCCTACACCGAAAAAAGTCTCCGGCGACGGGATTTTGAAACCGATAGGTACCCCTTTTGCCTTCCTTTTTCTTTTTGTTTAAAAGGGTAGAAAACAAACAAAAAATGCAATAAAATAAATAACAACACAAGTACAGAAAAGAAGAAAGAAAAAAAGAACTGGAGTCAACCTTTTTCCTTTAGATCTGTTTTTTTTATTTAACTGTTGTAAAAAAGAAGAAGAAGATTACAGTCTTGGATTTGGCTCTTTATAGCCGATTTTCACAATATTTTGTTTCTATTTTTTCTCTCTTTTCTTGCTTTCTGCCTTTACGTGTTTTCTCTCCTTTTGCAGATGGAGCAGGTGCACGTCGCCGGTGCAGATGGGATGTGCGGTGATGGGACAAGGGTGGTAGAAAAAGGTCCTAGCATGCGGTGCCCTAGGGTTAGGTTTTTCTTATTTAAGCTGAAATTGTTTTAAGTTTGGGCCATGGTTGGTTTGGGTTTGGGTTGTTTCGGCCTGTAATGTCATTTGGGTATTGGGCTAGTGTTTAGGTGGGTAGTTAGGCTTGAATGGACTGTGGACCTTTGTTTAATTTAGGCCCGGGTAAAATTGGGCCTGTACAGCTGCCCTTCTTTGCTCGTTGTCGTGTAACGAGAACAGAGCAAAGACTTCAAAAGGGCCAATTTTACCCGGTCTCGTTGAGTCTTGACTTTTTTTAGTGGTTCTCTTCTTCAAATATCTTCGTTCCAGTCCACTGTGTCTTGTTGCTTCGATCCACTCCACTGCACTTCAGAGAGATCTAACTTGTAGCTTCAATCTTCTTCGCAGCAACTTTAGGGGGCGAGATTTGTGGTTTTAGTCTACTCCATTACAACGTCAGGGAGATAAGACTTGTTGCTTCAACCTGCTCCACTACGATTTCAGTGAGATAAGACTTGTATCTTCAACCTGCTTCGCTACGACCTCAGGGAGATCAGGTTTGATATGATAAGATTTAATCCGTCCCTCTGCAACTTCAAAGGTAGTAGGATTCATCATTTTGATCCACTCCACTACAACTTTGGGGAGATAAGGTTTGTAGCTTCAATTTGCCCCACTGTAACTTTAGGGGGATAAGGTTAGTGACTTCAACCTGCTCTACTGCAACTTCAGAGAGACAAGGTTTGTTATTTCAACCTACTCTACTGCAACTTCAGAGAGGTAAGGTTTGTAATTTATAGCTTCCATAAGACTTGTTATCTTCGACTTGCCCCACTGCAACTTCAGGGAGATAGGACTAGTAACTTCAATCTGCTCCACTGCAACTTCAGGGAGATAAGACTTGTATCTTCAACTTGCCCCATTGCAACTTCATGGGGATAAGGTTTGCTATTTCAACCTGCTCTACTGCAACTTCAGAGAGACAAAATTTGATATGATCTGCTCTACTACAACTTAGAGAGACGAGATTCGTTACTTTTAGTATGCTCCGCTGCAAACTTAGGGAGGTCAGGCTTGTGTCTTCGATCTACTTCACTGCCGGATACAGGAAGACAAGAATCTGCTATCTTCAATCTTTTCCGTTGCCAAATACAGGAAGACAAGATCTGCTATCTTCGATCCACTCCGCTGCCAAATACAGGAAGACAAGATCTGCTATCTTCGATCCACTCTGCTGCCAAATACAGTAAGACAATATCTGCTATCTTCGATCCACTCCGCTGCCAAATACAGAAAGGCAAGATCTGCTATCTTCGATCCACTCCGCTGCCAAATACAGGAAGACAAGATCTGCTATCTTCGATCCACTCTGCTGCCAAATACAGAAAGACAAGATCTGCTATCCTCGATCTACTCCGCTGCCAAATACAGAAAGACAAGATCTGCTATCTTCGATCTACTCCACTGCCAAATATAGGAAGACAAGATCTGCTGCTTTTAGTCTATTCCTCTGTAATTTCTGAGAGATAGGACTTGGTATGACGGCTTCAATTCATCCCACTGCAACTTCAGAGAGATAGGTAACTTCATTAATATGCTCTCTGGAGAACATGACCTGTAAAGTCCATTTTATGAACCTATTTATGCCTAATGACTAGGATGTTATAATCAGAACGAATCAAATGCTCCTAACTAGGTGTGTATGAATGATATTTGCATGAATGCAGAATGTCATGAGAGTGATCCCTTTTTAATGTTAGGGTTGTCATTGCTCGTTATTCAATAAGGTTTTATTACCAACACGTCAGAATGCTATCTTTGCTCGGCTGGTAACACTTATCTCTTACTTAGCCGGATTGCCCCCACTGCATTCTTCAGAGTTCAATCCATTGTAATCTACAAGGTTCAGTCCACTGTAATTTTGAGACATAAAATTCGAGCCATCTTCCTCCCGTTGAGTATAAGATCTGGCTCTTTCTTAATCTTCTCCTATTGTAATTCAGGGATACAGAATATGAATCTCTTTGGTCTCCTACACCATTCCCAGGGCGTCGTACCAAATGTTTATGCACCATTGTAAAATTTTTCTTTCGAGAAACCTCTTTTTATCATTCAGTGATCATTGCTCGTTTGTTCATTGAAGCTTTGTCACCAACACGACATCTTGTCATTTTGTTCCATCAGTGTTTGGACAACAAAATCTAAAAGGATGGTCTTAATTTGGACTTTTTCTTCTTAGACATTTCAACCTTTAAACTTGGTGTGTTCTAAACAATAGTCCTGTTTCAGGTTCCTGTATTATTTAGAAACTTTCAGAGTAATATACAAAACTTTTTTTGCTTGAATATTATCAGTCCATTAATCATTATTTCAATGAAAAATGCTTGAAAAAGATGATCAAAATGGACAAAATGGAATTTTATTGAGAATAAGGCTCAAAATGAATAAGTTAATCAATATAGCAAATTTTGCTAAGATAAGAACTGAATAAGATGAAAAGTATTATGACAATGGATAAGATAGAATTTTATTGAGAGCAAGGCTCGAAATGAATAAATCAAGATAGCAAATTTTGCTAAGATACAAATTGAATAAGATAAAAAGATTATCACAATGGACAATATGGAATTTTATTGAGAACAAAGCTCGAAATGAATAAATCAAGATAGCAAATTTTGCTAAGATACAAAATGAGAATAAATTAATCAAGATGGCATATTTTTCCAAAATAAAGAATGCATAAAATGGAAACAGGTGCCCCAGATATCATAGCATGAGCTTCTTTGCCCCACACTTCTTGAGGACCCTTTCGAACTTGATATGTGTTTAGAAGTCCTAGAAGACTTTGTTGATGCCCCAAGATGTAGTCTCTCTCCTTCTTATTAATGCAGAGAGGACAAGGCCAACGCATGCCCCACCTTTGATCAAAATTTGAATTGCCTATTTCTGGGTTTTCAATTCAAAACCCCTTTGGTCTCAATGCGCCCTTTGTGGGTTTTCACCTTGGCCTCTCCTTTTTCTTTCTTCTTTCTTCTTTTCTTTTATTTTTTCCTTTCTTTTCTTTTTTCTTTTTTCTTTTCTTTTTCTTTTTGTTTGTTTTTTTTAACATTCTTTGATTAAATTAGCACTAGTAGGATCAGGTAAGCACTTACTATCCTTTCTGGTCAAAATCAACGCTTCTCTACACAAAGCCTTCCACATAAGGTCCTTTTCAGTTTGATATCCTCTTTCTTCTAAGGCCTTTTTTGTATGGGAAGAATTTTCTTCGATGTCAGGTCCCTTTCATAGAACTCTCTGGGACGAACCTTCTTTGGTAGGCTCAAGTCTTTTATTTTCGGAGCATTTAACTAAGACGGATAACTTTGTACATTTCTCTTCAATCAGGATCTGATCCGACACTCAGAGAGAAAGAATCTTGACCTTAATGAGCAAAATTACGATAAGCCAATGTGTTGCCCCGGCAGCAGGTTTTGCTCTCCTTTTTGGTTTTATTTTTGCTCCCACTGTACCGTGAATTTTAGGGCAAAATGTGTTAACCTTGAATAGACTGCAAACTTCTGACATCGTGCCGTTGTTCAATTTTAGTGTATTGTCAGGTATGCTCTTTTTTGGCATTTCATACTGACATATGGCTTTTCAAGAATTCGCAGACTGTCGGCTTTGCTACATTGACATATGAAACATCTTCTGCCCACTTAGTGAGGTAATTGATGACCATAAAGATAACCGTCAAAAACCTTAGGTGAGATCGGCCCTATGACATCTGTGCCTCACATAGAGAAATGCAGTGGCTTCCATTGATTCTGCGTAAGGTAGGATCTTGTTCTCCCGTCCTTAACAAATCAGGAGATAAGCTATAGTCTCAACTATCTCCAAAGTCCTGAGGTTTAATCTAGACACATATCCTGCTCAAAAGGAAGTTCTGAGTCAATAGTAGTGTCGTTCATATTATTGATATTTGGAGACCTGTTATAAGACAAAAGTAAATCCAAAGAATAAAAGAATCTACGAACATTTATCTGTATAGTGTGATTATGAATGAAATGGAAACAATAAAAGAATATTTGCTCAAAGTGAGAAACAAAGATGCATTTTATTGAAATAAAGATATTGGACATAAGCCTATCTCACAAAAGGATTCTTATTGCCCCTAGGCTTAGAACAATAAGCGTGTTTTAAACATTACTCTAAATTAGCTCTAAAAAGTACAGGGATCTCTTCCGCAGTCTCATGGCTCAAAACACCCTTAAGTATGTAAGGGTAAATATCTAACAAGGTCCCTTCTTCAGTTGTTTCTTCACACGGTGTTGATGCGAACGTTTCCCAATATTTCCTCATTCACCCCGATTTTCAATATGATTGGGCAGCATATTTTTTGTATCAAACTTGACAATGCCTATACTGATAAGTCTTTCAACCACTTTTTTAAAGGCGACGCAATTTTCTATTGAATGCCCTGTAATTCCCGCATGATAGTCACATTGCGCATTTGTGTCGTACCATTTGGGGTACGGAGGTTGTAAAGGCTTCAAGTAGAACGGGGAAACAACATGTGCGTCAAATAAATTCTGATACAGCTCTTGGTACGACATTGGGATTAGTGCAAATTGAGGCTTCTCGATGTTTTGCTTTGTGCCAGATCCTTGTGTTTGGGGAACCTGATGGCTAGTGGTTTTTTTCTTTGACTGGTCCACAATGATTGGTTTTGAGTGGCCCTTGTTATATTTACCCGCATTATCCCTTTTATCCCTCTTCTTCCTTGGGGCCTTTGTAGTACCTAGGTACTCTACCCTCTCCTGCTTTGTTTCAGCCAGGTTATCGAGGGCAACAGGAAAATTGTTCCTCACATTAGACCTTGTGTCTATCAAGCAATCCACGGGTGTTGCTGTACCAGTCTGATACTGTTGTGATCTAATAGTAAAGAGTGCCCCTTGTGGACACCCGTCTGGCTGGACTTGGACACTTGTCGGAGTATAATCTAGGGAATAGGCAAGATCCTCATTATCAACCCCAAAGTGGATCACCGGGTCTTTCTTTTTTTCTAACTCTCCGGCTAGCAATCGGTTGAACTGGCTCATCATGGTTCTCCGTAATTCTAGCATCTGATCTCTCATCTCCTGTTGAAATTCAGTCAATTGCTCCTGCATTTGCATTTGCATTTGCATTCGCTCTAATTTTTCCAACCTTCGTTCCATTTTTCTAACCTTTGTTTGGATACCGTAAGGGTGTTGGGTTGGTTGGTTTTCCAGGTTAGCTGAACTAAATTTATTCAATTAGACTCTTTTAATGGATTTTAATGCATGTAATGCAAATGCATGAAATGAATACCTAAAGAGACGTTGAATCTGATTCAATTACATTTAGAAAACTTTTCTAGAAAGCAAATTCCTTTACATAAAGCAGAAGCATGTATGGCTTCACCCTTATATTCCAAGAGACAATATCGATCTTTTCTTCATCCGCACGTTTGAGGTAGTCTCGCCAATAGATGCCATTGCCAGCTCATTTTCTTGATCTTGGTTGCGATCCACCATCTACCCGTCTTCATAAGGCTCGTCAGCTTCTTTAAGGGGTTGGAACGTCGAAGGCTCTCAGACGATCGCCTTGAACCCTCAGGCCACGAAGCAAGGTCACGAACTCTTCCATCGCCCTTCTTATATTTCTCGAAATATATTCAAGCAACCGTATTATTTTCCATTTATCAAGAAATCCATTTTCCATGACAAACTTTCTAATTTAGTAATCGAACATGAATCAACATCTCTTTTCTAAGATGCAAATGCAATGCAATCCTAACCAAAACAAAACGAAACAGGTTAGTACAAAGCAAAAGTAAACAAGAAAAATAGAGTACCTATTCGGGTAACCACTAGGGGTTCGAAGTAGTTCTACCTAGGGTGGGCTCCTAAGGTCCTCTACATGCGGTTTGGTTCTAAAACAAAGGTATCTGAACCAGCAAATTCCTCGATCATCACCCATTATAGGCTCATACGGGCCAAGTTCGATTCAGGAGAATACATTTCCCTATGGCCATGCGGAGATGAAAATCTCACGAAGACATAGGTACGGATGTATTCCGAAAGCGATTCACTATCCCATGCTGAGGTGAAAACCTCACGAAGGCGTAGTTTCTCACTCCCACCTAAAAGGGTATGACCAACGGTCATGCAATGCAATGTGCGGAGATATAAAAATAAAATACAGAACATGATGAAAAATATAACTCACAACAAAGAAAATGCAATGAGAGGATCGTAAATTTAAATTAAATTTTAAAATTTCGACAAAAAGACAATAAATAATCAACACGTGGCTTGGCTCTCTTATTTTGGGTCCCCAGCGGAGTCGTCAAGCTGTTGACACCATTTTTTTGACAAAAACAGGGTCAACTTGGGATTGGTAAAATGAAAACAAAAGTGGGAGTCGCCACCAATCTTTTTTGATGAGGTGTGATCGGGTCACCTTTAAAAGTGGTTGTTTTTAATAAACAATTTAATTTTATTAAAACAACGAGTTTGGTCTACGAAATTCAGAGAACGGGTTCAGGAGTCGGTTACATACGAGGAAGGATTAGCACCCTCGTAACGCCCAAAATTGGTACCTAGTTGATTAGTTAATATCTTAATGTCGAAAATTGAAAACTTTGAAGAATTTAAAAATATGATCCTTGTATTAAAATGTTGAAAATTTTAGAAAAAGTGGCATATTTCATGTGAGAAAGAGAATCATATCCAGTAAGTTAGGATACAATGTCTCGAATTCCCGATACTCGAACGAATGTCAAAAATTTACTTATTTAAAAGATATTTTAGCTATCTCGGATTTAAAAAGGATATCACGACCAGTAAGTTAGGACGCGATTTTTTTAAATCTCGAGATTACTAAGAACTTGAGTTTAAATAGCATCGTGTTTAGATTCGAGAATATCGTGCCCTAACTTACTAAGTTTCGATCTTCACAACACATCTAAATGCACGATTCTTCTCCATTTGTGCATTTTAACTTTTTGACCATATGATTGTAGAATCGCATGGGAACTAGATCTGGGGTTAAGGATTCTATTCCTGCTTGGATCAAGTTCTCTGTTCAAGCAGCTGGTGAAATCCCATACAGTGGAATATACTATGATCCACCAGAAGAGGTATATTTAGTGTGGTTTGCTTGGAAATATTAAATGACTTAATTCTTTTCAAACTATGAGCTGCTGAAATAATTGGAGCCTGGGTAAAATCAGGAGTACTAACTAATGTTTGTAATACTTTTAAAATGAAAGCATGAGTGTGAAGATGCACCAGCATGCATGAAAAAACGAGTTTAAAGAGAAATAATTTCTTATGCTTCTTTGAATAATTATGCAAGGAGGTTGTTTTTTTATGAACGTAGTGTTGGTGTTAAGAATCAACTCCCTTAAAAAAGTTCATAACTAACCGATTTTGGTTGGTTCACTTTCGTATGTGAAATCAGTTTTTAAGTTATGTTATTGCATGTATCTAATCTCAAATTGTTGTTACTCTCTTGTGTGACTGACGGAATTTATATTGTGACAGGAAAAGTACGTATTCAAACACCCCCATACAAAAAGACCAAAATCACTTAGAATTTATGAATCACATGCTGGAATGAGTAGCATCGTATGCATCTCTCTTTTCCCTTGCATGAATTGTTATTCCAGTCGTCTGTCAGATTGCTTACCGGTTCTAATCTATTGTTACTTGCTATCATGCCATATTTTTTGTACTGTTTCTTCCAATATTTTATATGACATGTTCCTCCAAGACTTTGAGAATGAAAAGAAAAGCAGGAGTTTTTTATACTGAAAAATCATCTTGGTATTATATTTAAAAACATGCACTGGGAAGTGCATCAAACTGTATAGCTGTCTCAAGAAACCTTTTAATTTTAAAATGAGTCTGAATCCCGATGACAGAGTGACCTCTCCTAAAGAGAAAAGGATGGATTAAGCTTTCCAAAACCCTTGTTCTTTGATTAAAGGAAATTAGACTGTCTTCCATTTGGATTGCATTAAATATTGAGTATTACTTCTGTAAATGATATTACAAATGCCAAATAACTAGTCACTTGGTTCTCTGTTAACTGCTTTGTGTATTGAAATATCTCACTTAGCAGTTAGAAATCAACAAAATAAAAGTTTAATTGCATTTCATTAGGATTCTTCACCCATTTCTGAAACCTATTAAGAAGCCTGGATTTGCAATTAAACCAAAATCTGGAACTATTTTTCATCTTCTTGTCCATATGATGGTTATTAACTAAGGTGTCTATCTGGGTCCACAAGGTCCTGTTACATGGTATTACAAATATATAGTTTTAAGGGATTTTGGAGGTTCTTGCGTCTTAATAAGCGAAGTTGTATGCAGCTTACAGACAATTAATATTCTTAAATGTAGAAGACAACCATTCCATTTTTTTAATTTTTGCTACATGTTACTAAATAGGCTATTTTACCCAAATAGCCTCAAAAAATATTTTATTCACAAAAATAACCCAGGTTTAAAAACAATAACGAAAATAACCTGAAATAAACAGTAAAATTGGGTTGTGGCCTGTCAATGGCCGGAACTAACTTGTATTTTGGACTCATGATTGCCTAATAATTGTGTCACACTAAAAAAATTAATTTTTTTGGTTATGCTCTGTCAATGGCCGGAACCAGTGTATTTGTTTTTTAAGATTGTATAATACTGATATACGAAGAAGAAATTTTTTTTTTTAAATTTGGGTGCTGGTCTGTCAATGACCGGCACCCCTGTACACACAAAAAAAACTTCGAGTTTTGGTCTGTCAATGGCCGGTACCAGAGTACGAGAAAAAGTAAAAATATATATATATTGTGGTGGCCTGACAATGGTCGGCACCATCTTTTTTTTAAAAAAAAATTGTTTTACTTTTTTCGTGTCAGATAAGATATCAATATACGAAAAAAGTAAAAAAAAAAATTGGTGGTGGCCTAGCAATGGCCGACACCACCTTTTTAAAAAAAATTTTACTTTTTTCGTGTCAGATAAGATATCAATATACAAAAAAGTAAAAAAAAAATGGTGGTGGCATGGCAATGGCCGGCACCACCTTTTTTTAAAAAAAAATTTACTTTTTTCGTGTCAGATAAGCTATCAGTATACGAAAAAAGTAAAAAAATTTATTTTTTTGGTGGTGGCCTGGCAATGGCCCGCTCCACCTTTTTAAAAAAAAATTTTAATTATTTCGTGTCAGATGTAATCTTTACCAACAAATCTCCGGACATGGTTCAGGAGTATGGAGAACTGGCAATGGGCTCAGAGTTATGATGAAGGGTATCGGTATGGGCAGATGACGACTAACCTCGTGGAGGCGATGAACTCTGTATTGAGGCGCACACGCCATCTCCCGATTTCTGCAGTATTCTCGGCAACATTCTATAGGTTGGCGACATTGATGCCTAAGATTGGGTTGAAACAAGCTAAGTAGATCGAAGCCAGGCACGTGTACGTAGAGGTCGTCCGAAAGGCCATGGCGGTAAATAGTCGAAGGGCACCAACAATGAACGCAGAATTGTATTCGCGTGACTTGGAGACTTTCCGAGTACAGAAGTACATCGGTCGCCATTTAGGTCTTCCACCTAGGTCGTACGTAGTTGATCTGCGAAACAGGCGATGTGAGTGCGGGATATTTCAAACTCTTCGATATTGTGTGCGCATGTTCATGCAGCGTGTGTGCATGTTCATACAGCGTGTGCGCATGCTCGTATACTGATAGCTTATCTGACATGAAAAAGGTAAAAAAAAAATTAAAAGGTGGTGTCGGCCATTACCAGGCCACCACCAAAAAAAAATTTTTTTTTACCCTTTTCGTATACTGATAGCTTATCTGACAAGAAAAAAGTAAAAAAAAATTTAAAAGGTGGTGCCGGCCATTGCTAGGCCACCACCAAAAATTATTTTTTTTACTTTTTTCGTATACTGATATCTTATCTGACACGAAAAAAGTAAAAAAAAAATTAAAAAGGTGGTGCCGGCCATTGCCAGGCCACCACAAAAAAAAAAATTTTACTTTTCTCGTACTCTGGTACCGGCTATTGACAGACCAAAACTCGAATTTTTTTTGTGTGTACAGGGGTGCCGACCATTGACAAGCCAGCACCCAAAATTTTTTTTAAAATTTTTTTCTTCTTCGTATATCAGTATTATATAATCTTAAAAAAATACACTGGTTCCGGCCATTGACAGGCCAGAACCAAAAAAAATAAATTTTTTTAGTCTGACACAATTATTAGGCAATAATGGATTCAAAATATGAGATGGTTTCGGCCATTGACAGGCCACAACCTGATTTTACTGTTCATTTCAGGTTATTTTCGTTATTGTTTTTAAACTTAGGTTATTTTTATAAATAAAATATTTTTTGGGGCTATTTAGGTAAAATAGCCTACTAAATATGCTAAAACCCAATTCAAGTTACTGTTTTAGCACTCACAAACTGTTATTGTATCAGTGTGACCATTCCTTTTGTCTTTTTCTTGGTTCTCATTAGGTTTTTCTCTGGGAATTTTAGTTTCAGGCATAATTTGTGTTTAGATAGATTTTTTAATTATTTTGGTTCTCTGGGAATTTTAATTATTTTTTTAATAGATGAATGGACAACTTATTTCTTTGTTGCTACTACTGATTGTGCGTAATTTGATATTAGAAATGTCCTTTTCATATATTATAGAATTGGAAAATTTAGAGGTCCATTCCTCACTTTTCTTCAACCCGAATCCTGACTTTCAACAGCTAAACTTTTTTAACAGTTTAAAAATTGGAAATTTCGGCTCATGAGAGTTGGTGTCTGGTGTAAAGCTTGATGAGGGAAGAGTATAGAACTTAGTGATATTATGATGGTTTTTGAATTTCCATTTTAGTCTATAAATTTTGAAGTTTACAAAACATGCAGTTGTAAGTCAAGTTTTTTTATGTGATTTTATACATTTTTTTGTTTTTTTTTCTTTGCGGGATGCTGCTACAGGCAGTGTTAGTAGGAATCTAGATAATCCATTGTTAGTTGTGCCTCTTAAACCCTCTGTTGCGGAGTTTCCAGCCGCCAAGAAGGAAAAGCAAAGTGATCGATTGAGTAATTTGGTTGGAGCTGGTTACCAAGCTTTTGAAGATGCTATTTTAAATAAGCTGACAAAGGTATGACCTTGCTGCCATATATTGTACAGCCGATTCTGTGAGCTAAATTTTGTCTAGTAATTAGATTTAGAATATTTAACTTGATGTGCCATTTCTTCCTGGTCCAGAATCTCAGACTTTGGCCTTTTTTCCCCATTGTTGAGTAGGTCAGGAGTAGACCTGTCCATGGCCGGGTGGCCCGGCCCGGTCCGACGGCCCGTCCAAAATATGGGAGGGTTCGGTTAAAAATATAAGCCCAAAATTTGGGCTTGAGCAAAAAAACGAGGCCTGTTTAAAAAATGGGCCGGGCTCGGGCTCAACTTTTTTGGCCCGAGCCTAGCCCGGCCCGGCCCAAATATAATAAATGTATTTTTTATTTTTATTTTTTAATTTTAAAATACTTTAAAAATATTTTTATTTTTAAAATATTTTTTTGTGTTTATTAAAAATCGGGCCGGGCCAGGCCGGGCTCGGACTTATTTTTTTTCAGGCCGGGTCTGGACACAATTTTAGGCTCATATTTTGGGCCGGGCCGGGCCTGGGCCTAAGAGACGGGCCAAATTTTTTCCGGGCCTGGCCCGGCCCGGCCCGACCCATGGACAGGTAAAGAGTCATGAATGAAGTTTGAGATACACATTAGCCGTTAAATCTGGTTGATTTTTGCTACTATAAAGTATTTATGGAATGGAAAGAAAGGTATGCATTATTATCTGTTAGATTTTAATCTAGCTGTTCCACATTTTTAAGATGTTATTAGAATTGCATCTGCCAAGCATTAGTGTTCTTAGAACTCTGTTATATCTTGTTAAATGCATCTTTTCCTACTTTTGTAATTTGAATTTCCACCATGTGTTTTTATATTTGATCACTTTTCCTCGACATTTATTATTGACCAGGCTGCCGAAAAACAACAAAAATGATGACAAAAAGGTCTTAGGAGCAGATTGCAAATGCATCAGTGGCATTTTATCCACAGATGTTTTGCCAACATGTCCTAAATTTACTAGTTCGAAATTGAATTTTAGCTTTCTGAAGTATACCTTTTAAGAAGAGAGATGAACCATTCGGGTTAAAGACATAAGTTCTTATGTATGTAAATTCTATCTTCATTTATTAATGCTCAATACTTCAAACTATTTGATTTGTAATTTTCATAAGTAGAAAATTCTTCTTACAATCTATGCAATAATATTTGTTTTCTTATTGTAAGAATATTTTTAACATTGTAACTTTTAACATTATTGTAAGAATATTTTGAATTATACTTCCGTTATCAATTTATATAATATATCTTTCGTTGAATTTGAAGTATCATTTAGATTTGCTGTTTTTGGTTGGATTTCATGCTACAGGAAGGGTTGTATACGGATGAAAATTGAATGTTACAAATCTAAAAAAGTTAGTGGCGTTTTTTCATAAACCCCGCTAAAGAAACGGTACTTTTAGCGACGTTTGTGATAAAAGCGCCGCTAAAGGTCATGTCCTTTAGCAGCGTTTGTGGGTAAAGCGCCGCTAAAGGCCATGTTCTTTAGCGGCGTTTGTGGGTAAAGCGCCGCTAAAGGCCATGTTCTATAGCGGCATTGTTTATAGAGGCGTTTTTTGCGGCGCTTTTAAATAGTTTTAGCGGCGCTTAAAAAAAGCCGCTAAAAGCCTGTTTTGCTGTAGTGTTTGTTGGTTTGAGCGCTCCCAAATATCCATGTTGTCACGTATTTGGGTCGAGCACGGTCGACCTTTTGGTTTGCGACGCAAGTCTCTATCGGGTAACAACTTAAATGGAGCAAGCGATACAGGCGGCTACTTATGTTCATCTAGGACCGATGGGAATATGTGTCTCCACACGTGCGATTTTTCTGTTTTGTACACTTCGTCAACAAAGTCTATTGGATCCAAACAGAGATTCATACAACCTGCAATAACATGAGCGCATGGATAACGAAGTGTGTCAAATATCCCACAGCCGCAAGTCATGTTTCTCACGTGTACCCAGTACACCTCTCAGTAATACCTTTGTACGACCTATTGAACTCCGTCACCCAAAATCATAGGTTGTCGCGCAAGTGAAAAACTGTGTGTATGCAATTTGCTCGTGCCTTACCATTATTAATATCTTCTACTACCGCCGGGCACCATACATGGCCTCCCTGTAATTTTTCGGCATACTCGCCACTCACTTTGGGAACACTTCCGCCAAACGGAAGTATGTCTCTTTTACAACTGTGATTATCAGCAAATGACGCTTTCCCTTTAAAACGAAATTGATGCATTTCGCCATGTTAGATGTCATGTGGTCATATCATAGCCCATTGTCATATGCTTGTGTCCACTGTTCGAATGGTATGTTTTCGAGATATGTTGTCTCTGTCGAGTTAGTTGACCCCAATATTGTCAATATATCATGAAAACGGTCTTTCATGATCTCGTACCCTATCAATATAAGTGCATAGCGACAATTACATACCAAAAAAAATAAAAATACAAACGAGATATTACAAACCAAATAATATTGGTGGCAATCAGATACCTATGTTCATCACTTATCGTCACTTAATGGTAGACCGATGTTATTAATAATAGTTGGACGCAATGTGCCTTAGTCAATATCGATGGTGTGTGCGATCCCAAAGGCTTATCTGTCGTTCAATTGCAGACAGTATTCCAAGTCCCCAATCTAAGATGACGCATATATCAGGTTGGGGGCAGACATGTCTCCTCAACCTAGACAAAAAGAAATCTCAGTCGTCTATTTCCTCTCCCGTTGTTATTGCAAACGCAATTGGAAAAATCTTTCGATTGCCATTATATGCCATAGCCAACAAAAACCGATGGGTATATCTACCATACAGAAAGGTACTGTCTATTTGTGCCAACTACTTGTAATACTGGAATGCATCCCGACATTGCTTGAAGGTCCAAAACAGACGCTTAAACACGCAGCACCCACGGAGCAAGCGATTGTTGTAATATGCAAGACCCGTTTCAAGATTTGTTACACAACCAAGTACGTACCTCTCTAGCACTTGACACCACTGTCATACCTCATTGTATGATGCGTCCCACCCACTGTGCATATTCTACAATGCCTTTTGCTTGGCTTTCTATGCCTTACAGTACAAAGGTGTATAGTTGAATTGGCTATGAATATTGGCAATTAAAACTGACACATTAGTCCTCAGATCCACCTTAACCATCAGTAGTATTAGGCCCGTGATCATATCTGAATCCAACTTCAGATGATCCCATGAAAACTTGCAACTTCACAAGTACATTAAATTAATTGGATAGAACCTTAAACCCTAAATAAAACCTTAAAGACCCAATGATAATATACCAAAGGCAAAAAAATTTAATCATCTATAACCCCGTCTTTTTCTTAATAGAAGCCATGATTTTCCATGAGCAGCTGATGTCTCGCACTGCACACTTTCTCTCAAACTTCTCGGATTTGAATTTAACCACGTGGAAGTTAATCTCAGTCTTGATGTTGTATCGCTTCAATGTTGCGAGAAAACCATTTTTACTGAAAAACTCCCTACCCACTTCCGAATTACTCGAATCTGATAATGTATTTTTATAGCCTGGCCTCCTGTGTGAACGGTCTGCAAACTCCAACGCATCATCTGTTGAAAGATCAAAATTATGCATGTGGGTTGGCGACAAGTACACCGTGAATTGTAGATCTTCTTCATCATCATCTTCATCACCCTCTTCACCATCTTCAAGTTCAGCTAGGACAGATTTTGGTTCAAAAAGTAATCCAACTTCTGAACCATCAACACCAGGCACTCAGGGTGGATCCACATCAGATTCATTGTCATCTTCATTCTCCGACCTACTAACATTTGCCATGTTGGAGATCCCCTCACTGGTGGACATCATACGGAGTAAATCATCACTTCTCGTGTATGTTTCGAAACGTCCAAAATCACATGTCGTTTGCCAACCACTGCTATTCCCTAGTAAGTATTCCCAGTGTTGAACATCAACCTACCAAGGTGCATGTCTCATCCACTAACTAAGTTTCGTATAGGGGTTGTGTATTTCGTTCAACCACCAAAACCCGATGGTTCAATGTTCTTCCTCCCACGATTGAAATCTAAGGCTGATACGGATTAGTGTCTTCCCGTTGATGATCCCGAGATATCATAATGGGAACTTTCTAACAGAGTGGTTGTACTATTGACATTTTCAATCGTTCTCACCTCTCAGATAAGAAGAGATGTTGAAATCGCAAGTCATTTATTCGGTCTTGAAAATTCCACATATAACTTAAGAAACGGTGATCCACTTTCAAGGTGCATCTACACCATCGCCTCTAAGCCTCAAGCACCTTTGATATCAAATGAGTCATACCTCGCAGGATCGACCGAAACACAAAATCAATACTTAATAGACGAAACTCTCATTACAATAGATCCGAAGATTTTTCGCCTAATTCTTTTACGAAATTTTGTCAACTATATATTCTGGTTAAAAGCCAGTCGCACTGTGTTCTCCGTTAAAAAAGTCACATTGTTCTCGGTGTCACAGACCTTACCGTTGTAATAAATAATAGCATTAATTCGTCCACTCATTTTCAACCAATTTATATGTCGAGAGAAATTCGAAACACGAAAAATTAACACGTAAAATCAAAACGTTATGCAATAAATATAATGCTTCATATAAATATTAACACAAAAAATCAACTTATACATTCAACCCCAATTTTTATTCTTCTGAACTTCTTCAATTTCTATTGCTCCAACTTATGCCATCAGAGGCTAAAATATGGGTCATTTATAACCTAAGGGAATGGATCCCACTTCTTTCTGTAAAATGCTCCAGATAACGGGGGTTGAAATTTGTAGAGGAAAAGCGCTCTAAGTAGGACGCACTATCAAAAGCAATACTGAAAAATGGTGTCCAGCTGGAAGCGTTTTCAGTACTTTTGCTGAAGTGCATCTTGCTTTGAGCGTTTTTCCTCTACAAACCTCAACCTCCACTATTCGAGGCATTTTTCACAAACCTCATCTCGGGATATTTTTTTAGAACCATCTCATCAAATTTATTTTCTCAAAAGCAGCAATACTGAAAAGGGCATCCATTTGGAAGCGTTTTCTGTACTTTTGCTGACTGTGCATCCTACTTAGAGTGTTTTTTCTCTACAAAACTCAACCCATCTCGTCAAAATTATTTCTTCAGAACTTATCCCCTCAAAACTATTTTTTCAAAACCCATCCTATACAAATTATTCTTTTCAAAATCTTTAAACCCTAAAAATAAATAAAACCCTAAACTTAACCACCTAAAAATAAAAAATCCTAAACCTTAATTTTATAAACCATAACCCTAATCCTAAATAATTAAAAATAAAAAAACCCTAATTGGTACTAGGAAAACACGGGCAAAAGCACGCCCATGTAAACGCTTTTTAGTAAAATGCTTCCACGTCAATGTGTTTTACATGTCATCAAGGAAAAAAGTGTTGAGCTGGACGCACTTTTCTGCGTTTCTCCTGAAAACAACGCTAACTCAACGCGTTTTTGTAAAAACGGACCATTCCAGTTATTAAAAAAAAGCTGGCCCATTTTTGTATTTTTTTTTTCTAGAAATGGGCCTTTTCGGTCAATTGGTCGCTAATGAAAATGTTATGCTTATTTTTATTGGATGTTAGTGATAGTTAAAATAAAATGAAATGAAAATAATAGTTTAATTATCAAAATGAGATTAAAAAATTTTAAATTCGAAAAAAAATGTATACTTAAAAATGAAATTATAATTGAAATACTAAAACAATGGATTTTAAATCTAGACTTTCAATTGGTTCAATCATCTAGTTTAGCGCCCTTTTGTATGGCGATTAGTGTAAAAACAACGATAATGGTGAAATTAAATACTACAATAATGTTATAGCACGAGACAAAAAGAAAACTAAATGCACGAACTCTAAATTTTATTTAAATAAATTATTAAAATCACAAATATTTAAACATAGAAAGAAACTACAATTCATTTAAAATCTGGTTTAAGTCTTTGTTGGGATGGATATATCAATCTGTTGCTACTCCAATTGATTCGTTCAATTCCAACAATCATCATTGGAATCGAAATGAAAATCAACACTAATAACACGCGTCCAAATGTAAAAACATATGAATCGATATCTATCATAGACCCGCAACACAGGTTACCAGATCTTCTCCATCTCCATCTCCTCTTCTGTCTCAATCTTTTTCACAATTTATTCTCTGTTTTGTCTGAACATCTTTCTACTCTCTCGTCTTAAAGCAAAGAAAAAAAGCAGTCGATTTCCTTCTCTCTAAATTCAAATTTATCCCACTCCGGATAACAAAAAAACAATGGGCCCTGAATCGAGCTCCGCAACACTATCATCATCATCGACACCGTCTCCATCTGGGAAACGAAGCAGAGATCCCGAAGATGAGATTTATATCGATAATCTCCACTCTCACAAGCGTTATCTCAGTGAGGTTTCATAGTTTCTTTTTCCCTTGTTTTTTAAATGCCCAAATCATCAAAGTTTCAACTTTTTGTAATCTTTGTCTAAATAATTTTACAATATTATACCCGAAGTTCTGGGTAGTTGTTATCTCCACGTACGATTTGTTTGTTTGTTTCATCGGATTATTTGCATTAAAGGGACTTCAATTATTGAAAAACTAAAAATACTTTTGGGCAGATAATGGCATCTAGCTTGAATGGATTAACTGTTGGGGACCCACTTCCTGAAAATCTCATGGAATCTCCTGCTAGGTCTGAAACCATGTTCGATCCCAGGTTTGTTGTCTGTCTCAACCTTAATCAACTATTTTTTAAGTTACCCTGAAATATGAATGTGCTATTACTGTTTATGTTGAGTTCAATACCGTTATAAGTGGATTCGATCGTGTGTAATTTATCTTTCTATATCCAATTAGCTCTTTTTTGGTGCTAGAAATAGAAGGTGCGACGGCTATCTATGGCTATATTGTAGTCTGCAACTTGGTTCACTCATCCTTGTTACCTTTCCAGGGATGAAATGTCTTGGCAATATTCATCGATGTCCGAAGATTCGGATGACTCGAGATTTTGCGAGACACCTATGATGAGTACTTGTTTATCCCATTCCGATAGCCGGCCTACTAGTCCTGGTTCTCCATACCGATATCAAAGACCAGCGAATGGTGTCACCTCTGCTCCTTCAACTAGTTCATACCCTTTGCACGGTAATGTCAGCACCATCGGTTGTTCTCAGCCACGCCAAAGAGGCTCGGATTCAGAGGGACGGATCCCATCCTCACCGAGTGATATCTGCCACTCAGCTGACTTACGGAGGGCAGCACTCTTGCGGTCCGTGCAGATGAGAACACAACCTTCCAGTCCGTCATCATTTGAAACGCCAGTTGAGGATAGAGAATATCAGATTGAGGAGTGTTCTACATTGGGCATCTCAAAGCCTGAATTTAGCCAAGAGAAATCTTTGCATAGTGAAAGTGGATGAATACGGTGATTAGAGGTCTTCCATCATCGTTCACCCTCTTGTTTCACATGCTTTTCTCAAAATCTGGCCTACGGAACCTTTGTAAAATCAGTCTACTGTTTAAACGTGTTATTTCACATCTATATATTGGTTTAATTCAAAATAAGTTTCCAGGAAATCTATAATAGTAAAAACAGGAGCAAAAATTCGAATAAATGCCGAGTGAAATCACTGGTCAAAACTAGTTTTAGGAGAGAATTCCATCATAAGAACTTTTACTAGTTACTGGTGCTGCGGCACGCAAATGGTGCTCAAGTCCTAATCAAGGCCTAGCGATTTGCTGCTGAAAGATACCCAAAACATAAAACGCTAAGATGTTCCCAGTCCTTGAAAACGTCGATGAAACTTGAACCCACCGCAGCACTAGACGAGGTGAAATACATTGATCTAAGAAGATGCAAATGTTGATAGGATGTTCTTCTTGATCGTGAATTCATCAGCTTTTGCTGGGCTTAGTGACTGCATCAAGAACAAAAAAAAAAAAAAACTCATGGTTCAGAACAATCACCACTGAATATTTTAACCGTTGGCAACTAACGGTGTAGAGCCAAGTGGATCCCAAATACTGGCAACCTCAAGCTCGACTTGAAACTCAAGGTTTTGATACTCAAGTTGAGCTAGGTTTTGATACTCAAGTTGAGCTCAATCGAACATCAATTTCTAAAATCGAGCTCGACTCGAAACAAAATTGAGCTTTGAGTAGCTCAATCTCGATTAACTCATTCACACTTGAGCTCCTTCAACATGAGGGTAAAAATGCAATTTCCTAATATAGAGATATATTGAAATGAATAGCTCGATTAGGCTCGTTAGCCATTCAAATCAAGCCATTATAGTGTTCGAATTCGGCTCGACTGATAGCTCGAGCTACTCAGCTCAATAATTACCGAATTGAATTCGAGTTTCTTCTAGTTGATCTCAAATAGCTTACAAACATTATTGTAAATGACCCTTATTAAGATATGGCAAAGATGATTCAGGGCACCATCCTGTTAATTAACTGTAACAGTCAAACCACTCACCATATGTACTTCTATTACAATAGTAACTCTTTACCTTGTCAAGCATGCGCTGCAGCCGCTCAATTTCCTTGTTGGGGTAGTCAGCACCTTTCTCTAAACAGCTTTTAGCAGCTTTCAAGTATATCTTTCCATGCCTGACAACCAGCAATATGAACATTTATACATAGAAATAATATTAGTCCTTTGACACAAAATTTTAAAATGGAAAATAGGTACTGATGAGTTCTCCTTTGGAGCTTAATATTGAAAAACTAAATGAATACCTCGCGGTAGAACCCTTGAGCTTCTCAACTTCCTCTTCAATCTTGGAGAAGACTGCTTTCTTCTCGTCGGCAGAAGCAGCCACAAACTCCTTCACTAATGCATCCAAACTTGACAAAATACCAGCCTATGCAAAGAAAAACGAGAACAATTAATCCATATAGAAGTATTGATGACAAATATGGTGTACCAGCCTACATATGAGCTACCAACCATTGAAGTTAACTGCCCTTTTGCATCACGACTGGTCCCACATTTCTCGTTGATGAAAGAAACAAAGTCATCTAAATCCCTGCCACCGTCGTAGTCTTCGCCAGCTTTGTTACCTTTAGGGAAGAATTTCAATGTTGGAAACCCACTTATTCCATACCTGCAACAAAAGCATAGGCCTTAAAACCCACTGATAACTCCCTAATTGTTAACAAACACTTCATAAAATAAAACCGAGCTTGTTGGATAACTCCATGCTTACTTTTCAGCTAGATCCCTGTATTTGTCAGCATCTAGATTAGCTATCACTACATCTTCCGATTTAAATGCCGTTGCTACCTTTTCATAGGTCTGTAGAGACAAAAACAAAGGTTTAGAATGCAGATCCCCACTTGTACCAAAAGAATAATGCCTACTTTATTAAACAAAGATAGATGCTTACAGGAGCAAGGTTTTTGCAATGGCCACACCTGGCAGAAAACCAACCCAGAACTTGGTCAAAACAAGTTCATATAAAAAGGGAGATGGAACTAGAAAAAGCCCTTCGGTTTCCCTCCAAAACAGTAATATTACCAACCCAAGAAAAAAAAACACGCTTACCAAGGTGCATAAAACTCAACCAACACATCTTTGGTTTCATCAAGGACAATCTCATCAAAATTATCCGCATTTAGCACTGCAACATTGGATGGCAAAGTGGCTATCTTCACATTAGTCCCTGTCAATACATCAGTTTAGCAAAATCATATTGTGTTTTGACTATTTTGGGTATCAATCTACATTCAGAAAGTCAACCACACACAAGAAAGAAGTAATGGCAGACCACAATAGGAAAATTCTTCGGAAGGAAAAAGACATATGTACCTTCTTCAGTGTTAACAAATTCAGCAAGTGCCTCAGCCGTGCGTGGTCCTTCATACCTAGGTAAAACAATTTTGATTTACTAAGACCATGGTTTAAATAAAAATATGAGTAAAAGAAACTAAACATAAAACAAGACCTAACTGTCAAAAGATCTGTTCCAACATGTTAATTTATACTCACTTTTTAGGTTCCAAAGAGCCTTTAGGAAACCATTGAACAGTTGGGTAGCCTTGAACACCATATTTGCTGCATAAACTCTTATGTTCATCACAATCCACCTACACATAGCAATAGCAAGAAAAAAACTTCATTATAGTAAAAAAATTTCACAATTCGAAAAGCCTCGATAAACAATAATTCATAAATCAACAAGCAAAGCTATGTAATTATAAATCACAAACCTTTCCAATCAAGACGGATTTAGCCTTCTTAAAACTTGCCCCGAGCTTCTCGTACTCAGGAGCTAGCTTCTTACAGTGTCCACACCTGTAGTCCGAAATCAAAATAACATATATTCAGAATATAACTAGCTGGATCTTAAGTTTTTTCCATAATCTAAATCCATACTCAGAAGTATACCAAATTCAAAACAAAAAAAAGAGGAATATCTTTAGCAACAATTCAGTGACCTAGAGAGTATGATCCTAAGAAACAAACATCAGAACCAAAAAAATGAATAAGAGAAAACAACCGATGTTCAACTATGACTTGCTGAAGATAGATCTAACGATCGATTAATGAGGATCTACTCTAAAATATCAAAAATATACAACATAAACACTAATCTAAAAAAGAAATGAAAAACAATAGGCGATAGAAAAATTATTTACCAAGGAGCATAGAACTCGATGAGAGCTCCTCTATCTTGACCAACTTCCTTATCGAAGTTCGCTTCGGTCAGTACGACGACGTCATCGGCCAAAGCTGAAGCTAACAACAAGGCCAGAGTTCCAAAGGCTAAACAGATCTGAGACTTCATTTTTTTTTCTCTCTTCTTCTTCTTCTTCTTCCTCTGTTTGAATCTCCCTCTGGTTTCTTTATTATAGCAAGTGCTAGCCGGTTGGTTTTTTTTTTTTAATTTCTACTTTTTTATATAAAATAAGTCTTTTCTTTTTGGATAAATTTATCCAAGGACGATACTTTGAAAAACAGGGACTATGTGATGACGTGGCGAATTTTGAATTGTTGAACTGAAAATCATGAGTAGTATATTGGTGTATTGTTGTACGATGATGCGCGGATATGATACGCTCCATGGCTATTGGTAAAGCGTAGGCTCAGTGACGTGTTTATAATGACGTGGCATGCTGTGATAGGTTCGATTGTCGTGGAGGAGTTTTAGGCTTGGAGCCGCCGTAGCCCAATACCTTTGTTTACAAAGGACTGTCTTAAGTCTTAACCCAATTAGTTATGTAGGATTGGGCCAAAACCCATTTTATATACTTTTCAATGAAAACTAAAAATAATAATAAAACCATTCTCCAATAAAAATGGTGTGGTTTTTTTAATTGGTATATTTACACATTTAATCCTCAACACTTACACATTCTTCCCATCAGAAATTGAAAATAAAATCCCCCATTATCTAATAGGTTAAGTTTATATCCAATAAGGAATAAAAGATGTAGAGATAAATATTATGAACTCATGAGTTGAATATGATTTATTTGTCATGGATTGAAATGTAAAAAAGAAGAAATTTGAATAATTAAAGGTTTAAAAAGAGAAGATTTGCTAAAGAGTCTGTCGTTCCACTCACTCCAAATGATATGTATAAATGCAGTCAATGGAAGTTTGAGAATGCAAACTATGAGAAACATTCTTTCAAGTTTGAGAATGCAAACTCTTGAAACCAAGTCCCAATAGGTCTTGTAATACCACAGAGAACCAAAATCAATCCCCAAAGCCTTCGGGAAAATTCACATTAAAAAAAGATATGGTCTCTTGTTTCAGTAGCAAAGGAACATGGAAGGCAGTTGTTATCAATGTTTAAGACTGTTAAAGTAGCTGTTAATAAAAGAAAGTTAGTTATTAGTTAGTCTTCTGTTAAGCTAACAGTTAGGTTGTTAAAGAAGTTACAGTACTCATCTGTTACTATAAATGCATGTATCAGCTCATTATAATTTTTCAATGAAGCTTATTATACTCATTCAATGTTATAGTTCTTGAGTATAATTCAACATTGTATCAGATGTCCATCTCATCCTGGGATTGATGTTTTAAGTTTTTGTTTTGTTGCATGGATCTACCATTAAGTCCATCCGTTGTTCAATCTGCTACTCCCACGATGGCGTCTAATTTCACCAATGGTGTTATTGATAGTAGGTTCTTCTCTACCAAGAAGGTTAGTATTCTTCTTGATGACTCCAACTACCTTTTTTATGGCGGCAATAGGTTCTGTTGGCAGTCAAAGCTTATAAGCTTCAAAGCTTTCTTGACTTGTATATTGTACCACCTCCTTCGATGGTTCCAGATGATGATGATGTGCCTCAAGAAAATGTTGAGTTCACTAGGTTTGAACAACAAGATAGTGCTCTTGCTTCCTGACTTCTGTCCTCGGTAAGTCAAGATGTTCTTCATCATCTCATTGGCCTCGACACCAGTGCTCAGATTTGGAATGCTATTGTGGCGTTATATGTCAGAAAACTACTTCTCGACTGATATTCTATCGTTGTGCCTTGCACTCTCAACGTAAGGGTGATTTGGCTATGAAAGAGTTCTTGTTGAAGATAAAGTCTTACTGTGATAATCTTGCTAGTTGTGGGGAGGTCATCAATGAACATAAACATATCACTGCTATTCTCAATGGGCTGCCATTCGAATATGAGTCAATTGTCTCAATCATTCTCGCTGGTCAACTTTCATACTGCGTTTAGAATGTCACAACCATGCTAATTGATGTTAAGGCTAGACAGCAAGTCACGATGGCTGAGATTCCTAACTCTGCCAATTTAGTTTCTCAACAACCTGAAGAGTCAGTTACTAATAATTCTGCACCAGCTTATCATCTAACAAATTCTCGTGGTTGTGGGCGAGGTCGTTCTTCTGGAGCCTGTGTTCAATGCCAGTTATGCGGAAAAATGGGACACCTAGTTGATCAATGCTATCACAGGTTTAACGCATCTTACAAAAGCTCTAGCTATAGGCCTTCATCACAAGCAAATATGTGCATGTATGCACTTGGCCCATCTCTCTAGACACTACTTGTTGTGCCAGTCATGCCACCTATGTTTCCACCTTCTCCGCCCACCTGGTCCTACCAGTCAACACCTACATCTAACTGGGCACGTCCTTTTGTTGGTGACCCCTTGCAACAGGCTTCATCTTTCTCTTCTACTGTCTTACAAACGCATGCTTTAATGGCTACACCTGACATTGTAGGTGACTCCGCTTGGTATCCTAACTCTGGGGCGACACATCACCTTACTCACTCTGCTGCCTTCCTCAGTGATAATCTGTCTCACAATGGGCCAAGTAAGGTTTATGTTTGAAATGGTAATGCTCTCCCTGTTTTATGCTCTGGTCAGTCCTCTCTGTTCACTAGGACACGACCACTTTACATGAAATATCTATTGTATACACCTGGAATAACTAAAAACTTACTCTCTGTATCCAAATTCACAAGAGACAACTTGGTAATGTTTGAGTTTCTCCCTACATAGTGTCAGGTACGCGACTTAAGGACCAAGGAGGTACTTCTTGAAGGCTCAGTGCACCATAGCTTGTACAAGCTTCATTTGAACGATGCTTTCAGAAATACTCAGCCTACTCGCACAGCTCACTATTTTACAACTAGTGCATTTGTTCCTCTAAGTGTGTAGCACTCTAGACTAGGGCATCCTTGTAAAAATACATTGCTCAAGGCTTTACAACATTGTAATGTGTCATTCGATGCCAATAAAGAATTGTTTACTTGTATTGCATGTCATCTAGGCAAGGAACATAAACAACCATTTCCTTCTTCAGTGTCTTAATATTCTGCTCATTTGCAATTGGTGGTAGCTGATGTTTGGGGACCAACTCCAGTATCTTCGAATGGGTTCCGTTACTACGTGGCCTTTACTGACGCCTGCACTAGATATACATGGTTTTATTTCTTGCATAAGAAGTCTGAGGTTCTAACTGTGTTTCCTCATTTTTACAGACAAGTCAAGCGAGTTTTTGGTTTACAACTTCAAACTTTGCAAACAGATGGAGGGGGTGAGTTTCAAGTTCTCAAGCACTATCTTGCTCAACATGGAATTATGCAACGATTCACCTGTCCTTACACCTCGGCTCAAAATGGTCTCGTTGAACATAAGCACCATTAGATTGTTAAATCAGGTATTTCCATGCTTGCACAGGCCTCCATGCCTGTAACCTATTGGAATGATGCTTTTAGCAGTGCTATCTACCTCATCAACAGACTACCTTCTGCTCCTTTAGGCTATATCTCTCCATATGAAAATTTGTTTCAAACCAAACCCAACTATTCATTTCTTAAACCTTTGGTTGTCTTTGCTTCCCGAATTTCAGACCATATAATAGTCATAAACTTCAATTTTGACCCACTCTATGTACTTTCTTAGGATACTCCTCCGTTCATAAAGGGTATCGGTGTCAAGACAGTAATGGTCGAATATACATTTCTCGACATGTTACCTTTCATGAAAACATGTTTCCATTCAAGGATACCTGCACCCATCCTTCCACACCCAAGCCCCGCATGCAGACCAGTTCCAAGTTGCTTGTTCTATCCCCCAGTCCTCAACCACATAACCACCCATCACCTAGCACTATAACTAACCTTTCTCTATCATTACCCTTCACTCTACCTAATCTGCCTGCATCAACACACTCTGTTCAACCTATCTACCAGTCATTTCCTTGTCCCACTAGTAACTCTGTGTCTCTACCAACCATCCCTGCACGTATTCAACCTCCACTCCCTATCCCACAAAATTCACATGCTATGGTCATCCGCAGCAAAGCTGGAATCTTCAAACCAAAGGCCTATTTGAGCAGCACATGCTTACCGCCTAACACGCCTACTGATGTTCATACAGCCATGGCTCATACCTGCTGGAAAGATGCAGTTCATGTTGAGCTACATGCTGTTGTCAGCAACAACACATGGAGTATTTGTCCTCTCCCTCCACATCGCCAGACCATAGGCTGTAAATGGTTATTTAAAGTAAAAAAGAGAGCTGAAGGCACTGTGGAACGGTATAAAGCTTGGCTGGTAGCTAAGGGATTCTCTTAGCATGCAGCAACTGATTTTCAAGATACATTCAGTCTAGTGGTTCGCGTAGTCACCATCAGGGCAGCTTTTGTTGTTGCTATAATGAATGGGTGGCCACTGCGCCAGGTTGACGTGAATAACGCTTTCTTAAATGGAGAGCTAACTGAAGAAATTTTCATGGATCAGCCGCTTGGATTTGAGGTGTCAAGTCCCGACAACCAGAAGTTAGTGTTTAAGTTGAACAAAGCCTTGTATGGGTTGCGTCAGGCTCCCCGTGCATGGTTTCACACCCTCAAACACTTTCTGGTCAGTAAGCTCGGGTTTCATGTGTCAAAGACCGATCCATCACTGTTTATTCGCATCTCTGGTGATAGTCAATTGTTGCTTATGGCCTATGTAGATGACATCGTTCTCACTGGCAGCTCCAGTCAATATATCGATAGTGTGGTGCACCAGCTTTATAGTAGGTTTACTCTCAAATACTTGGGCCAGCTCAATTTTTTTCTCGGCATTAAAGTACAGTCTACTTCTCAAGGGTTGTTTCTCAGTTAGCGAAAGTATGTGCAGAAGATACTACAAAAAAATAAGAATGGTAGGTGCAGCTGCTACCCCTACGCCTATGGTCAGCTCACCTAAGTTGATTGCCTCTAATGACAGCCAAGCTCTTGTTTATGGTCATCTTTATCGCTACACTATTGGCATGCTTCAGTATCAATGTATTACACGACCGGATTTATCCTTTTGTGTTAACATGCTCAGTAAATATATGAACTCTCCCAGTGAAACTCACTAGAAGACAGTTAAACGTGTTCTACGCTACCTAGTTGAAACTATGGAGCATGGGTTATTTTTCTTATATGGACAGTTCAAGCTCGTTTGTTACTCAGATTCTAACTAGGCATCCTCAGTTGAAGATAGACGATCCAATATAGGCTATGTCTTGTACTTAGGGTCCAACCCAATAGCCTGGTGCTCCAAGAAGCAAGTAGTGGTTTCCAAGCCGTCCTCAGAAGCTGAATATCGAAGCTTGGCCAACTGTGTGTCTGAGCTATTATGGGTTAAACAGCTATTGAAAAAAATTGGTATATATGTGGAACAAACACCAGTGATACTGTTTCTATGTCAGCTAATCCAACTCATCATGCAAGAGTCAAGCATGTTGAGATCGACCATCACTTTGTTTGAGAAAAAGTCATCAATGGCTCTCTGCAAGTTAACTTTGTTCCATCAGCTATTCAAATTGCTGATGTGCTCACAAAACCTATCACTCCCAAGCAGTTTGTAGTTTTTCGACATGCTCTTCAAGTCACAACAAGGAATACATGATCTATTTTTCAAGAGGTTTAAGAACCGGGAGAATGTTAGAGTAGCTGTTAATAAAAGAAAGTTAGTTATTAGTTAGTCTTCTGTTAAGCTAGCAGTTAGTTTGTTAAAGAAGTTACAGTACTCATCTGTTACTATAAATTCATGTATCAGCTCATTATAATTTTTCAATGAAGTTTATTATACTCATTCAATGCTATAGTTCTTGAGTATAATTCAACAAAGACCACAAGCAATTAACCTATCTCTTGTAGGTAGCCTGTTCAAAATAGCCATCCATGTAATAAGTGAGTGTTTAGGCACATGAAATGGAAACCAGATAAGCTTCTACCAAGGCATCTTTTCCCCTTTCATTCGAGTGTCCTCTTAGAGCTTAGTGGTAGACACATAGACACCAATAGGGAACCACAAAATAGATTCAATAGTAAAATCCCTCAGCTTAAGGAGCCTCCTCATTGTCCAGCTGCTAGAGGAATTCAAATAAAAATTCTTGAAATAATCCCCTTTTAAAACATACAATTGGATCCAAGCAATCCATCAAGAACCCTCAGAAGCAAGCAAGGCTCGAATCAGTTGAAGCATGCAAGCCTTTTTCCACTCCTCCAAATATCTGATGCCTAATCCTCCCTCTGACTTGTGTAAGCAGATTGTCCTCCAGCTTACCCTATCCCCGGCAGCACTGCTATTAGACCCATTCCAGAAAAATCTTGAGCACAGCTGGGCAATACTTTAGAGAATAGACTTAGGCAGAAGGTACTATTTGCTCTAGAAAGCTTGCACACTGAAGAGAACAAATTTGATCAATTGAAGTCTGCTAGCAAAACTCAAGTATTTGGCAGACTACTAATTAAAATTTTATTATTTTGTATTGTTGTTAGAAAGTGTTTTTGAGAAATAAAATGTTCATTTTATACATGATATTGTGAAGTAAAAATATGAATTTAAAAAATGCTCAAATTTTTTCATATTATGATATTTTATTAAAAATAAAAAATAATTTATTGTAGCTCATTATTAATATTTTAATATATGAAATATAAAATTTAAATATTTGTAAGTAATTAATATTAATTATTTGTAAAATTTAATTTGAATGTATAATCTATATTTTAAAAATATAATTGTTATAAATTTAAATATGTAACATTTTATATTTGAAATAAATTTAAATACAAAAATAATTATATACTTATATAAATATTATATAAAATATATCAAATTATACCTAAGGGTTAAAGATGTCATTTTGGCTCCAAAAATATTTTTTTCAAAAGCAAAAACTAAAAAATAAGTTGCTTTTACTTTTAGGTCTTGGGTCTGATTAATATTGATTATGACTTCAAATGTATTTTTAGAAAGCAATTAGAAACAAAACTTTAGTATGAAGTAAATGTGGATTGCAATGCAAGTTGAGCGCCAACATCTTTAAGAAATTATCATTTTAATCAACATTTCTCTTAAAAAAACGAATTAAGTCTTTTTGAAAGATTAAATTTAATTTAAAGAAAAAGAATAAAGACCAAATTAATAAAAAGGTGTAAACATTAAGGGTTAAATTTATTGCTAACCAATTAATTAATGATGTTTGGACTAATGATTTTCACCATGCATTTTCTTTATTAAAATAACAAAAGGAGCAATAGGTAGTTAACAAATGAACAGATCATCATCCAGGAGACGCACAAAAAAAACAAGGAGACAGATTTATTAATACTGTCTAGCTAAGCAGTTCACATCTAAGTGAAACAGCCAGACAACCATGGAATATCATGTCTCCCACACTAAAAACTCCTTACTTTCCAACATATATCTATCCCTTCACCATTATATTCACTATCCTACAACTAAGATGAGATGCATTAGTACTCTCAGCATCAGTTGCATCAAGTAGAACTGGCAAATTAGACAGCTTTGAGCCAAGAACCTCAAACCAATTGCTAGAACTTGAAAAGTGGACTTGCTTCTTAGAAGGTGGAGAAGGTGAAATAACAACTGTTGCCCTTTCCTGATTCTTCATGAGCAAAAATACTATCAGCAACAACACTGTCAATAGTAATATTATCAAACACTGAATCCTCAACCAATGTACCAATAACCACTTGATCAACAGATTTTTTTGGCACCCATATCGTATCCTTGACAGGAGTCTACTTAGGGCAATTCTTCACAGAGTGCCCAAAAGAACAATAAGGAGGACAACGAGCAAACATGACACCATAACAGTAATGGAGATGAGAGATCCATCACTCAGTTTCACATTGATATAACGAGGAATTACGGTATCAACAAAAACGAGTTTGAAAGGCAGTTACACTATCCATGTACAAAGGAGTACCCATAGCACTCGCAATGTAACTTAGGCCTTTTTGCGTAAACAATTCCAAAATGACTCGATAACATTGGATCCATATAGGCATCCAGCCTAGATTTAATTCCAACTTCCTAAGATTAGGTTCCCACTTCCTAAGGATAACATAAATATTCTATATGTGCTAATAAATGCCAAAAGCAACATGTTTTAACCTTATTCTTAATGTGTTTTTTGGATAATTATTCGATTTAAAATGGTGAATTTTATTTTCTCAGTCCTTTAAATTTATGTTTCTATACTTAGGAGAGCATTTTGGAGCAAAAGGAGCGAAAATCAGAGCAAGTTTCAGGAGCCACATTGGTTAGGCCATTCCACATGGGCTGGACACAAGGTTGTGTGAGTCCCACGGGCTGACACATGGTCATGTGCCAGACCGTACGGATTTCACGAATCACACTCCAAACATGCAAGAAAACGTAATTTTTAGGTTTTTCGGATATTCTAAGACCTATATATGACACAAATAAGAAGATAGGAGGGAGCCATCATAGAATACTCGAGAAAACAACTTGAAAAACACCATTAAAGTAGACTCTGAAGCAAATTTCCATCAAGATTGAAGATCTCCTTTTGATTTCTTTGAAGTTTATTATGAGTTTATTTATTTCTTGTGGTTATACTGTCTTTGAGATGTTTTTATTTGTGATCATGAACTAATTTTTCAAGTACTTAGGGAGATGAACCCTAGGATGGATTTTGTTATTTGATTTCTATTTTTCCGTAATAAATATTTGGATCTTGTTCTCAAATATGTGTGTTTAATTCTTGGTTTGATATTTCTATATTATTAATCCATATTTAATGTACTTAAAACAGAGGAGGAATAGACTCTATTTAAGAGTAGATCTAGCATAATTGAGTGGAGTTACGTGTAATCCTAGAAATAAGACGACATAAATCTATCGAATTAAAGTTAAATATAATAGGGGGATCCATAGATCGAGTTAATGTAATAATAGGAGTTTTAATTAGAAAGAAATTTTGATTAATAAACCTAGAGTCAGTTGTTCTTAGTCTTGAAAAGATATATTAGCATAATTTAGTAATTTATATGGACCAAGATACCAAGTGAAGAAATTATGTAATTTAGATTTATAATGACAGATGAAATCTAGGTGGATTATTTCCTGGTATTCTTTCGCTTCTTGGTTGTTAATCGATTATTTTCCTAATTTGTTCTTTACTGTGTTCTTTACTTAATTAATTTAGTTAATTTTAGTTTTAATCAATCACTCCAATTTGGCGATTAAATAATAGAAAGACGGTAATTACTAGTACTTTTAGTCCTTGTGGAAACGATATCTTTGCTCACTGTAGTTATAATATTAATTGATAGGCGCACTTGCCTTAGTCGAATTTTTAGTTAGTTTACGACTGCACCAAGTGTCAAGATATATGTTCCAGGACGTAGTCAGGAGCAACAAAAGAACCAAATTGAAATATGAACAAATTGTCACCTGGTAGATGCACAGTTACTTCACATTGTTTACTCCAAAGAATGTTGACTAGTCTCTGCATTGATACAAAATTGGGTGCCTTCCCGAAGATCTAAACCACCAAAGTGTGCTGCCATTTACGTACCACCTTCCACCAAAACATCAGCAAGGGCTTCATAGTGACCTCACCATCCAAGACTTATGGTGGAAAGTAAGCAAGTGACTGCTCATCAGAAGAAACAAACAATGGCCTCTAATCAAGAAGGGCAGACATGAACTAAGGAAATTGAAAAGCTTAAAAATAGAATAAGAAACAGAGATCAGAATAGCTAACAAATAAAACCAAGAGAATGAACCGAGAAATCGTAAGAGAATGAAAGAAGGCCAAGGAAAATCCGATGCGGGATAAGCCTGCTAAAATGCACCGAGAGCATTTCCCTAAACGTACGCCTTCTCTCTACCTTATGTATATATTTGAACTAACATAAGATGATGTATGTACAGCCCAATTTCAGCTCGGGCCCATACCAGCAGAATAAACTAAAAATTTATAGTCCATTACAAATGGCCCAACTGGCCCAAAAAAATAAATCCCGATAAGTCCAAAGAGCTTAAAATTTTCAGAAACCCTAGGGTTTCCCTTCCCTTGTAACACCCCTAACCCGTATACGTCGCCGTATTAGGGTTACGAGGCATTACCGAACAAACACAACCATTATTATTATTATTTTTTACTATGTTTTAAACTTACTAATACAAACTAATTCATAATTTATTCTTGATGTAACCAATCAAGACATATAATCAAGTTTCAATCATACTAATTATCATTTATACAAATAGACTTATACTATGGTTGAATCATTTAAATCAATTACATTGAACATCCAACCTAGAATATATAAAACTAAGTTTAAACATAATGATCAAGCCATGTTTAACTAAACCGAATTTAAGCATAGGAAATAAACCATTAAAACATATTCGTTAATACCAAATTCAAAACAAAAAGAGATAAGCCATTTTTGCATGGCTCATATTCACATATCCCAAAAATTTAAACATATTAACTAGACTATACATGCCATAGGTTTGAGTTCAAAATATATAAAATACCAAAGACGGTCGATAGTGTGATAGATTATGCTGATGATCCCCGAGCTCGTAACGATCTCCAAAATCTATAAGAATAGATAGACAAAGATAACCAAAGTAAGCTTTTATAGCTTAGTAAGTCTATAGCGTATATAAAAATACATATAAAAGAATCACATAATTATTTAAGTAAATTTATCGAAATCACAAATATCAAATATAATTACTAACCAAACATTTCTATATTAAGTCATTTTGTTTAAATCTAAAAGAATGTATATTTAACTAATATACATAAACGGACTAAGATATATACATTATATGCATAAAATCAAATTACTAACATAATCATTATCTGCATATACATATTTTTAGAGTACTTGTTATTCATACTTCATCGGATCCATTTATATGTTCAATTACATATACCAAAAGCATAATTTTTATACTTATAAACTATAAAGGCCGAATACACATATTCACTTGTACCCACCTATGCCGAATGCATACATATATACACTCATAAATATCCAACAATTTTCATGACATCCGATATATATATACATACTCACTAATCACAAAGATTCGAACAATTATATACTCATCAACATCTTGAAACAATATTCATACATTCATCCATTTCATATAAAATCATATCTATATTTATACCAAATGCTTAGAATCACTTAATTCATCATATTCGGATCACCGGCACTTAGCCTGCTAGGCTTATAGCCTGATTCAGATCACCGGCACTTAGCCTGCTAGGTTTATAACCTGATTCATATCACCGGCACTTAGCCTGCTAGGCTTATAGCCTGATTTAGATCACCGGCACTTAGCCTGCTAGGTTTATAACCTGATTCATATCACCAATTCCAAACTTGAAAATACAATGATTCAACCGAATACATTTATATATATTTTTGAGTCTATCATAAACATATATAATTACGTACTCATAATCAAAGCATGAATTTATATTTGTATACTCATACATATTCGAATCTAATATATATACATCCATAATTTCATTCCTAAATCCATATAAGGTATCATGCATGTATATGCAAACTTGTTCGATCCACACATATATATATATTACACACATATACATATATTCGCACATTAATATAAACACAACCATAACATTTGAACTTTTAATTGAGTCTAAAAATTTATACTTTTATATACATACCTATTCGAACATCACATGTATATGTATGAAATTCACACATCAACTAACATAAATTTTATACTTGTAATTATAACTCATTAATTATAAAATAAATATACTTATATATATATTGATTTGATAACATGAATTTTTGCTAACAGACTTACCTCGGACAGTGAAAAATTGAAATCGGATAATTAGCCGACGATTTTGGTTTTTCCCCGGTCTAGCTCCGATTTCTTTGGTTCTTGATCTAAACATATTCAAAATGAGCTAGTTTAAATATTATTAACTTCAATTTAATCCAAAAACACATAAATGGGAAATTACAAATTTGCCCCTAACATTTTACATTTTTCACAATTTAGTCCGAATTACACAAAACACAAAACATTCAAATTTTGACTATACTATGGTTAGGCCGAAACTTCATTATACTCATACAAGTCCATGCATTTCATTTATTTCGTATTTTAGTCCCTCAAAAATTTATTTTCACAATTTAGCCCTAAATACTCAAATTCATCAAAAATCCCAAGACAAAATATGTTAATCTAACACATATATTTCATATTTCATCAACTAACATCATAAAACTCAAACATCCATCAATGACACATTTCAAAATCATCATCAATTCACAAAATTTAAGCATGGGTTTTGAAGAACACAAAACAACGATATCAAAAACGTAAAAATTATCAAAAACCGAACAAAGAACTAACCTTAATCAACATTCAAAATGGCCGAATGTAGCTAGGTTCTTCTTTCTTTTTCTTTTGTTTAGTTTCGGTCATAAAGATGAAGAAGAAATAAAATAAAATGATGATGGCTTATAATATTTTTTATTATAACATAATAATATAATATACATAATCATAACCTTTATAATTAATATTAATAATATAAAAACTATATGCCATCACTTAATGCCGTCCACTAGCATTTAAATGAATTAATTGCCACATAAGACCTCCATATTAAAAGAACATCCACTATTCAGCCCTTTTAAAAATGACTACAAAATTTTTATTTTACGCAATTTAATCCTTTTTTTTAATCGGACACTCAAACGACGAAATTAAATCATGAAATTTTCACACAAGTAAATTCACACATAAAAATTATAGAAAATAATATTAAAATATTTTTAGGACTCGGATTTGTGGTCCCGAAACCACTATTCCGATTAGGGTCAAAATCGGGTTGTTACAACTCTCCCCCTCTTTAGGGATTTTCGTCCCCGAAAATTCTTACCGTTGAATAGGTTTGGATAACGCTCTTTCATCGTATCTTCTGACTCCCAAGTTGCTTTTTCAACTCCGTGTTTATGCCACAATACTTTAACTAACAGAATTTTCTTGTTTCGTAATTCTTTGATCTCATGAGCCAGAATGCTAATCGGTTCTTCTTCATATGACATATCTGAGTTAATTTCAATCTCCGTCGGACTAATCACATGTGAAGGATCAGATCGGTATCTACGGAGCATCGAAACATGGAATACATTATGAATCTTTTCTAACTTCGGCGGTAACATCAATCTATAAGCAACCGGTCCAACACGCTCTATAATCTCATACGGTCCAATAAATCTCGGACTCAATTTGACTTTACGACCGAATCTGAGTATTTTCTTCCATGGTGAGACTTTCAAAAACACTTTATCCCCGATCTGAAATTCTATATCCTTTCTTTTCAAATCCGCATAAGATTTTTGACGATCCGATGCTGATTTCAGACTATCCCGAATCACTTTCACTTTATGTTCAGTCTCTTTAATCAAATCAACCCTGTGTATCTTATTATCACTGAGCTCGGTCCAATACAATGGTGTACGACATTTACGACCGTACAAAGCTTCGTAATGTGCCATTTTGATACTAGATTGAAAGCTATTGTTATAAGCAAATTCAATCAAAGGTAAGTATCGTTCCCACGTACCTTCAAACTCGAGAATGCAACATCTCAACATATCCTCAAGTATCTGAATGATTCGTTCGGATTGACCATCTGTCTGCGGATGGAAAGCTATGCTAAAATGTAGTTTCGTACCTAAAGCATCTTGTAGTTTCTTCCAAAATCGTGATGTGAATCTCGGGTCTCTGTCTGAAACAATAGAAATAGGCACACCATGCAATCTCACAATTTGAGAAACATACAATTCAGCAAGTTTATCGAGTGGGAAATCTGTGCGAATCGGAATAAAGTGTGCCGATTTTGTCAACCTATCAACAATAACCCAGATTGCATCTTTCTTGCTCGGTGTCAACGGTAAACCGGATACAAAATCCATCGTGACTCGGTCCCATTTCCATTCAGGTATCATGATTGGCTGAAGCAATCCAGATGGTACCTGATGCTCGGCTTTTACTTGCTGACATATTAAACATTTCGAAACAAAGTTAGAAATGTCTCGTTCATACCATGCCACCAATAATGCTGTTTCAGATCATTATACATTTTCGTGCTACCCGGATGAACAGAAAATCTACTATTATGGGCTTCATTCAAAATCATCTGAATTAACTCTGGATTTTTCGGAACACATAATCAGTTTCTGAATCTCAAACACTTCTCAGCATCAACTAGAAACTCTGAATCAACATTTAAGTCACACTGAGCTCGTTTTGCAATTAAATCATCATCGACTTTCTGAGCTTCACAAATCTGTTGAACAAATAACAGTTTTGCTTTCAACTCAGCTACTATCGCACCATCATCAGACATAGCCATATGCGCGTTCATTGCACACAAAGTAAATAGTGATTTTCGACTTAGGGCATCAGCAACAACGTTAGCCTTTCCCGGATGATAGTCAATCACAAGCTCGTAATCTTTTAGCAATTCTAACCATCGACGCTGTCTCAAATTCAAATCTTTCTGAGCCATCAAATAATTCAGGCTTTTGTGATCGGAATAAACATGACATTTTTCTCCAAACAGATAGTGGCGCCATATTTTCAACGCAAATACAATAGCGGCCAATTCCAGATCGTGAGTCGGGTAATTCTTTTCATGCGGCTTTAACTGTCTCGAGGCATAGGCTACAACTTTGCCTTCCTGCATCAAAACACAGCCCAAACCATTTAAGGATGCATCACCATAAATAACAAACTCTTTACCCGATTCTGGCTAAACTAAGACTGGAGCTTCGGTCAAAAGAACTTTCAATTGATCAAAACTTTTCTGACACTTTTCTGACCACTCAAACTTAACATCTTTTTGTAGTAACTTTGTCATCAGGGTCGCAATCACAGAGAACCTTTTCACGAACCGTCTATAATAACCAGTGAGCCCCAGAAAGCTTCAAACTTCTGAAACATTCCTCGGAGGTTTCCAATCAAGTATAGCTGAAATTTTACTCGGATCAACCCGAATACCCGATGCTGATACAACATGGCCCAGAAAACTGACTTCACGTAACCAGAACTCACATTTACTAAACTTTGCATACAACTGCTTATCTCGCAAAGTTTGTAACACAAGTCTCAGATGTTTGGCATGCTCATTTTCGTCACGAGAGTAGATCAAAATGTCATCAATAAATACTACCACAAACCGATCCAGATACTTTTTAAAGATCCGATTCATCAAATCCATGAAAATAGCAGGTGCAATAGTAAGTCCGAAAGGCATAACAAGAAACTCATAATGTCTGTACCTCGTTCGGAAAGCAGTCTTTGGCACATCAGAGTCTTTAACTCGCAACTGATAGTAGCCTGATCTCAGATCTATCTTTGAAAACACAGTAGCCCCTTTCAACTGATCGAACAAATCATCAATCTGTGGTAACGGATACTTATTCTTTATAGTCACCTTATTGAGTTACCGGTAATCAATGCACATTCTCATCGTTCCGTCTTTCTTTCTCACAAATAGAACTGGTGCACCCCAAGGAGAGAAACTCGGTCGTGCAAAACCTTTATCAGTTAACTCTTGCAACTGTACTTTCAATTCTTTTAATTCGGTCGGTGCCATACGGTACGGAGCTATCGAGATTGGAGTCGTCCCTGGTACTAACTCAATACCAAACTCTACTTCTCGAATAGGTGGCAAACCCGGTAATTCTTCAGGAAACATGTCTGAATACTCACACACTACTGGCACAGATTCAATCTTCTTTTCAGTCACTTTGCTATCAAGAACAAATGCAAGGTAAGCTTCACAACCTTTTCTCATATACTTCTGAGCCAACATCGAGGATATTATTGCTGGTAAACCATCCAGGTCATTAGATTCAATGCGAATAATCTCATCATTCTGACACCGTAGATCAATAGTTTTCCGTTTGCAGTTTACTATAGCATCATGCAGAGTTAACCAATCCATACCCAGAATTATATCAAACTCGTCGAATGGTAACAACATCAAATCAGCTGGAAAACATAAATCTCGAATCATCAACGGATAATTCTTACACACTTTGTCAACCAACATACACCGACCCAGGGGGTTTGATACTTTAATTACAAACTCAGTAGACTTAACAGGTAGAGTCTTATTGAATACTAAGGTCTCACACACATAAGAATGAGTCAAACCAGGATCAATCAACGCAATAACATTAGTATCATAAAGAGTGAAAGTACCAGTAATAACATCTGGAGAAGAAGCCTCCTCTCGAGCTCGGATAGCATATGCTCTGACAGGTGCATGAGCCTCAGATCGAACTGCTGTGTCCTTTGTTCCTCTCTGACTACCACTTACATTACTCAAATGCCTTGGCGGTCTACCCCGTACTGACACATTACTCGGTCTGGTATTCTGCACAGTATTTTGATCAGCTACCATCAGACACTCTCGAATGAAATGATCCTTTAAACCACACTTGAAGCAAGACCGATCATGAAATCTACAATCTCCAGGATGCCATTTCCCACAATGCTTGCACTCTGATCTATTTTGTCAAACACTACCAACGCTAGCAACTGAAGTAGCTCGTGAACTCACAGGGGGTCGATCTCGATCATACTTAAGAAACCCTGCAGTAACTTTAGATCGACTATGATCCTCTCTGGATTTCCTTGAGGTCGACTGGAAGGATTTACTAAATGATCTTTTATGAGAATCTCGAGCTTCATAGTCAGCTTTCCTTTTCTCTTTCCCGAGCTCCTCAGCTTTACAAGCTCGCTCAACAAGTACTACGAACTCTTTTATCTCAAGTATACCAACTAACAGTTTAATTTATTCATTCAGCCATCTTCAAATCTTTTACACATGATAGCTTCAGTCGAAACACACTCTCGAGCATATCTACTGAGTCTCACAAATTTCTGCTCATATTCTGTCACTGTCATACGACCCTGTTTCAATTCAAGAAATTCCTTACGTTTCTGATCAATGAATCTCTGGCTGATGTATTTCTTACAGAACTCAGTCTGAAAGAATTCCCAGGTCACTCGCTTTTTTGGAACTACCGATACTAGTGTATTCCACCAGTGATATGCAGTGTCCCGTAGCAAGGATATGGCACATTTCAAGCACTCATCAGGGGTGCAAGATAACTCATCAAACACTCGAATGGTATTATCAAGCCAGAATTCAGCTCGCTCAGCATCATCATCATCGGTAGCTCTGAACTCTTCGGCCCCGTGTTTTCGAATTTTATCAACAGGAGGCTTAAGTAATCTCATTGGATCACTTACTTGAGGTATAATAGGAACCGAAGATAGATTAGTCGGGGGTGGAGGTTGTTGTGCAACCGGATTAGTTCGGACATATTGAGTAAACCAGTCATTCATCATTTGGTAGAAGGCTTGTTTAGCCTCTCCCTCCTGGTTACTTGAGATCGGTTGAGAATCTACCGGCTCTGTCCCTTGTGCGGGAGCAGGCGCTATACTCTCAACGTCATCAGCTACGGCTCGATCGGGATCCATTACTATACGAAACATATTTTTAGATATCAGCAATCATCACACTATCTCGGTATAAAAATTATGGCATGTATAGCTAGACTCATACACACTATGTTAGTCCAAGAATCGACTAAACCGTAGCTCTGATACCAATAAAATGTAACACCCCTAACCCGTATACGTCGCCGTATTAGGGTTACGAGGCATTACCGAACAAACACAACCATTATTATTATTATTTTTACTATGTTTTAAACTTACTAATACAAACTAATTCATAATTTATTCTTGATGTAACCAATCAAGACATATAATCAAGTTTCAATCATACTAATTATCATTTATACAAATAGACTTATACTATGGTTGAATCATTTAAATCAATTACATTGAACATCCAACCTAGAATATATAAAACTAAGTTTAAACATAATGATCAAGCCATGTTTAACTAAACCGAATTTAAGCATAGGAAATAAACCATTAAAACATATTCGTTAATACCAAATTCAAAACAAAAAGAGATAAGCCATTTTTGCATGGCTCATATTCACATATCCCAAAAATTTAAACATATTAACTAGACTATACATGCCATAGGTTTGAGTTCAAAATATATAAAATACCAAAGACGGTCGATAGTGTGATAGATTATGCTGATGATCCCCGAGCTCGTAACGATCTCCAAAATCTATAAGAATAGATAGACAAAGATAACCAAAGTAAGCTTTTATAGCTTAGTAAGTCTATAGCGTATATAAAAATACATATAAAAGAATCACATAATTATTTAAGTAAATTTATCGAAATCACAAATATCAAATATAATTACTAACCAAACATTTCTATATTAAGTCATTTTGTTTAAATCTAAAAGAATGTATATTTAACTAATATACATAAACGGACTAAGATATATACATTATATGCATAAAATCAAATTACTAACATAATCATTATCTGCATATACATATTTTTAGAGTACTTGTTATTCATACTTCATCGGATCCATTTATATGTTCAATTACATATACCAAAAGCATAATTTTTATACTTATAAACTATAAAGGCCGAATACACATATTCACTTATACCCACCTATGCCGAATGCATACATATATACACTCATAAATATCCAACAATTTTCATGACATCCGATATATATATATACATACTCACTAATCACAAAGATTCGAACAATTATATACTCATCAACATCTTGAAACAATATTCATACATTCATCCATTTCATATAAAATCATATCTATATTTATACCAAATGCTTAGAATCACTTAATTCATCATATTCGGATCACCGGCACTTAGCCTGCTAGGCTTATAGCCTGATTCAGATCACCGGCACTTAGCCTGCTAGGTTTATAACCTGATTCATATCACCGGCACTTAGCCTGCTAGGCTTATAGCCTGATTTAGATCACCGGCACTTAGCCTGCTAGGTTTATAACCTGATTCATATCACCAATTCCAAACTTGAAAATACAATGATTCAACCGAATACATTTATATATATTTTTGAGTCTATCATAAACATATATAATTACGTACTCATAATCAAAGCATGAATTTATATTTGTATACTCATACATATTCGAATCTAATATATATACATCCATAATTTCATTCCTAAATCCATATAAGGTATCATGCATGTATATGCAAACTTGTTCGATCCACACATATATATATATTACACACATATACATATATTCGCACATTAATATAAACACAACCATAACATTTGAACTTTTAATTGAGTCTAAAAATTTATACTTTTATATACATACCTATTCGAACATCACATGTATATGTATGAAATTCACACATCAACTAACATAAATTTTATACTTGTAATTATAACTCATTAATTATAAAATAAATATACTTATATATATATTGATTTGATAACATGAATTTTTGCTAACAGACTTACCTCGGACAGTGAAAAATTGAAATCGGATAATTAGCCGACGATTTTGGTTTTTCCCCGGTCTAGCTCCGATTTCTTTGGTTCTTGATCTAAACATATTCAAAATGAGCTAGTTTAAATATTATTAACTTCAATTTAATCCAAAAACACATAAATGGGAAATTACAAATTTGCCCCTAACATTTTACATTTTTCACAATTTAGTCCGAATTACACAAAACACAAAACATTCAAATTTTGACTATACTATGGTTAGGCCGAAACTTCATTATACTCATACAAGTCCATGCATTTCATTTATTTCGTATTTTAGTCCCTCAAAAATTTATTTTCACAATTTAGCCCTAAATACTCAAATTCATCAAAAATCCCAAGACAAAATATGTTAATCTAACACATATATTTCATATTTCATCAACTAACATCATAAAACTCAAACATCCATCAATGACACATTTCAAAATCATCATCAATTCACAAAATTTAAGCATGGGTTTTGAAGAACACAAAACAACGATATCAAAAACGTAAAAATTATCAAAAACCGAACAAAGAACTAACCTTAATCAACATTCAAAATGGCCGAATGTAGCTAGGTTCTTCTTTCTTTTTCTTTTGTTTAGTTTCGGTCATAAAGATGAAGAAGAAATAAAATAAAATGATGATGGCTTATAATATTTTTTATTATAACATAATAATATAATATACATAATCATAACCTTTATAATTAATATTAATAATATAAAAACTATATGCCATCACTTAATGCCGTCCACTAGCATTTAAATGAATTAATTGCCACATAAGACCTCCATATTAAAAGAACATCCACTATTCAGCCCTTTTAAAAATGACTACAAAATTTTTATTTTACGCAATTTAATCCTTTTTTTTAATCGGACACTCAAACGACGAAATTAAATCATGAAATTTTCACACAAGTAAATTCACACATAAAAATTATAGAAAATAATATTAAAATATTTTTAGGACTCGGATTTGTGGTCCCGAAACCACTATTTCGATTAGGGTCAAAATCGGGTTGTTACATCCCTTCTTGCGCCGGAGCCCTCGATCGAAGACCTAGGCCAGTTTAAGGGCAAGGTTGAGAGAGAATCTCTCTCTGGTTGTTTTTTTGAAATAAAAGGAGAAATGAGGATTCTTTAAACAAATTTAGTTTATACTATTACAAAACAACGTCGTTTCGTTCAAGGGTTTTTAGCGCTAAAACAGCATCGTTCTGCGCGACCCTACCCGTTTACCCTCAGGATCCGCGTGTTTTAGCGATGAAGGGTCTATTTGCGCTGCGGATCCTTCAGAATTTCGCCATTTTGTGATTTAGTCCTTTTTTGTCAGATTTCTTCTATTTCTAATTTTGCCCTGAAATTTTGTTCCGATTGCATCAGAGTCCCTCGAAGTGCTGCGTTTTGGAGGGCGGGGTATTTTCCTCTTTGGTCCCTCCTTGTTATTCATGCACTCAATTCAATCCCTCTCTTTTTATTCATTTGCAAATTTGTCCCCCATATTTCCGTGTTAAGTTCAAATTAGTCTTGTTATTTTATTTATGCTATTAAATTAACTAATTTTGGTAATATTATCATTATTTTTACTATTATTATTGTTTTTTATATTGCTATTATTATCATCGTATTATTATTATCATCATGTACTTATATATGCTTTTTGATCCCAAGCTTTATTATATACATGTACATACACACATGTTTGTCTTTTTCTATATATACATATTTAATATTTACATACATATATATGTTTATATTTTTTATATATTTTAATACATGTATGTATTTATATGCGCATTTTAAATTTTTTCATGTATCCCTTTTATAAATATATATACACGTAGTTATACATACTCTTTATATTTTAAAATCTATATTTTTCTTATGTATTTTCTATAGTCAATAATTCATATATACGTATACTATTATATATTTTCCAATATATACATGCACATAATATATGTATATCTACAAACGTTTTTTAATTTTTATAAATATACATATATATACCTACCTTTATATATTTTTTATTTCATAACTTTATATATATTTACATACATACCCATACATATTTTTTATATACATGCATATATACATATTTATATATTTTTATATGTTTTATAATTTATACACATGACTATATATATCTACATACACATCTTCTTTTTCATAAATATATACACCTATTTATATATTCTCTATATTTTGAAATGTAAACCTTTTTATATATTTTTTTTATTTTATAATTTATATACACATACATCATTTATATATTTTACAATTTATATACATACATATATATTACATATATCCTTGTTGCCTTGTTTTTATATTTTATAATTTCCACATACATATATATGTACATATTTATATTTTTATATTTTTATTACTTTGTTCATGTTCATTTTAATTATTTATTCACGTTTTCATTATTATTTTTAAAAGAATATTTCAACCTAATTTGTTCATATGTTTATTATTCTACATGTTATTAATTTGTCCTCTTTATCCATTCATTTTATTGTTGTTGCTTGTATTATTATTATTTTACTATCGCATTCAATATCGCTTTGTACGCATATTAACCTTGTGTTTCATTTCTATTATCCTGAATTAGATTAATTTATCTCGACGCATAAGTTTCAACTTGTGAACAAACAAAATTTCGTGTTTAGATTCGAAAGGATTGAGCACTAACGTATTGGGTTTCAATTTTCTTTGTTGAATCTAAATAATCGAGAATGCTCTTTAATAATAATAAAAACACATAAACAAAAAGCTCATTATCGGGAATTCAATACGTTGTGTCCTAACGCATTGGATATGACACGTTGTTTTCTCGAGATGAGGATTTTTCTAAAAATAATAAAGGCAATAAGTCAATGTTTAGAATTTTGAGAAATTGTGCCCTAACGTATTGGCTGCGATTTCTTCATCTGACTTAAACAATTGAATATCCTTTTGAATTTTATTGCATGAGTTTTTAGGACAAGCTCAGTTTCGAGGATGTGAAATGTCATGCCCTAACTCATTGGGTGTGACATTTTCTCTCTCCGAAATGAGAGAGTCTTAACATGTAATTTGATTTATATAAGTTTTTTTAAAACAAATGATCGTATTTTAAATCTCTTCAAAGTTTTCAATTTTCGACATTAAGACATTAACTAATCGACTAGGTACCAATTTTTGGGCGTTACGAGGGTGCTAATCCTTTCTCGTACGTAACCAACTCCCGAACCTATTTTTCTGAATTTCGCAGACCAAAAGCATTGTTTTAATAAATTTAAAGGGTTTATTAAAAACAATCATTTTACAAGGTAACCCGATCACACCTCATCAAAAAAGATTGGTGACGACTTCCGTTTTCGTTTTCGTTTTCAAAATCCAAGTCGACCCCGTTTCATCTGAAAAATGGAGTCAACAATGTATTACAACAATTAATGAGTCATGTACTAGCAATTAAAACTATCAATGGTAGCATCATGTCTCTGTAACTCAAAGTCCTTGTCTTCAATGCTGAACTCACCCCACTGGCTTAGTGACACAAATCATCATTTGGTCGTTGTGTTTCACTATCCATGATGTCCTTGAAACACAACACCTAACTGCTTTCAATGTCTGTCTCTTTCTCAGCACTACCTCTAGGGGATTTGGCCTTCAATTCTTTCAACTACAGTTTAGACATGCCAAACTATAGTTTATCCATTTATCTAACTTGTAATTTTTTTTCTTCCTTTTGTAACTGGTAACATAAAAATCAAACTTGAATATTTAATTAAAAAAATTCAAGTGCAAATTGAAAATATTATGTATTAAATTGAGACAAAATAAAACTCAAACATAAAATTGAATGTCGAAGACAACCTCAAGTACCATATAGTAGTCAACAACCTCTTAACCCAGTGGCAAAAACATTATGTTATAGAAATGAGAGCTTGAGCTTAATCCTAAGCAGCTATATTCCCTTCCCTAATTATTAAAAAAAAAAGTATAAGATAATACATTAACCCTTCTAAATTTGGTTTATGAAGGTTGGTAAAGCAAAAAAAAATTAAGTAGCATCTTTTTTGGGTAATATGTTTTTCATAATTTATGGTCAATTTAACATTGCTATTGCAATTTAGAATTACTTTTGAAAAGCTCGGTTTGGGAAAGAAAAGTTTTATTAAAAAGTGTTGTGGAAAAGTGTTATAAAAAAGTGTGATTTGTTAATTTAAGGTATTTGGCATTACTCTCAAAAATTGCGTTTAAAAAGTTAAAATGCTTATTTTAAACATGTTGGAAAATTGAAAAATAAATAAATTTAGATCATTTTTAAATAAGTCAATATAATTATACATAAAATATACAGTTTAAATACTCTTTTTAACAATTAATAAATTATTTATAAGCTTAGTTATAAAGCTCATGCCCGGGCCCAAACCAAAAGCAACCCAATCTCCAAAATAATTAAACAGTCTAAAAATGAATTACAAGCCCAAAAATAAAATAAAAAAACCTAGTGGCCCAAGTGGCCCACAACTTAAACTCAGTTTCAGTAAAATTGAAACCCTAACCTAACCCTAATGCTCATGCGCCGCTCCCATGTGCTGCTGTACGCCTCCTCTGCCATCGCTTGTCAGCCTTGCACCAAAATGGCCAAGGTTATCCCTCCAATGCTCGTTGACTTTGCCAAAACCTGCAAACAGGACAAAAAGGAGACAGACACAGAAGCAAGATAGTAGAAAATAGTATTGAAATCGGCTATAAGAGCCGAATGAAATGTAATGAAAAGGGGGGGATTCGATAAAAAAATATTGCTGAATCAATAAAATCACAAATCTTTGAACAGAAGGTCTTTTTTTTTTCTCTTTTTCATTCCGTTTTTTATGATTTGTTTCTGTATTTTTCTTTTTATTTTATTACGTATATATATACATGTATATAAGAATATATATAAAAAAAGGGAAGCAACCTTACCTGAATCTCGCGTCCGCCGTCGCTCCCATGTGCTCTGCCGAAATCGGAGTTAAAAGGGGCCATGGCTCGGCGGAGAACAGCGAAAAGGGGCCTGGTCTTCAGTCGGTTCCAAAGAACCGAAAATGAGGGATGGGAGGAGGCTCCTCTCCTTTTTTTTAATTTTTACGGCTGAATGAAATTAGGTTTTCTTTAGGGGGTTTTAAAAATTCATTAAACGGCGCCGTTTTAGTCCACCATGACACGCGCGCGACCCGACCCGCTCCAGGGGGGATCCACGCGTTTTCATGAAGTGGGATATTTTCGCCAATGGTCCCTCCCCGTTATTGGTTTGTTTTAATTTAGTCATTTTCCATGTTTATTTATCTTTTTAATTTGGCCCCGAAATTTTATTTCGTTTTCAATCAGTTCCCTGGCTCATTGACGTGCTAGAAAGTGGACACGTGTCTAGGGATTGGTTTATTTTCCCTTTCGGTCCTTTTTCTTTCCGCGCGTTTCCAGTTTAATCCTCTGTTCACTTTTATACTTTAATCCTTCTAATTTCGTCCTAGTTTTAATTTAGTCCCTAAATCAGTCTAGCTCATTTATTTATTCAAACTTATTTACTTATTTATTTATTATCCTTTTTTTATTTTCTTATTTTTTTTAGTTTTGTTTTATTTGGTTCGACTAGTTAGTATTATTATTCTGTTTATTATTTCTTTTATACATACCTACATATCTATTTTTTTTATACTTTATAATTTTGTATATATATACATATATTTTTAATATACATTCATGTGAATATTTCATATTTCATATGTTTTACCTATTTTGTAGCTTCAAAATATATTAGTACACATACATACATATCTTTTATATTTTATAGTCTTTTTAAACGCATACATACACTCATTTTATAATATATATATACATCTACGTATACATATTTTTAAAACTTATTTATATATATATGTATATGTATTTGTATGCATGCTTATATTTTCTTTATATTCTATAGTTTATACATATATCTATATATCCATATATATACGTTACTTTCATAAAAAATATATATATATGTGTATATTCTTTTATATTTTAAAATATACCTCTTTTTATTTAATAGCACGCATATATATACCTTATATCTATATATCTTTTATATTTTTATAGTTTTATACATTTTCTTCGTTTGTTTTCATTATTTATTTATTTCATTTCCATTATTATTTTGAATGAATGTTTAATTTTATTCGTTTATATACTTGGTTATCTTGTATGTTGTAGGTTTGACTTTTTATTTATTTTATGTTGTCGCTATTATTTGTATTATTTTTATACTTTTATATTCATTATGGTTTTGACATGCATAACAACAATGTAATTTGTTCTCACATTCTTTAATACGACTTCGCGTTTTATTTTATTCGATATACCGAAGTTTGTTTTAAATAAATAGCATCGTGTTTAGATTCGAGAAGATCGTGCCCTAACTTACTGGGTTTCGATCTTCACAACACATCTAAATGCACGATTCTTTTCAAACTCAAGTTCTTAGTAATCTCAAGATTTTAAAAATCGCGTCCTAACTTACTGGTCGTGATATCCTTTTTAAATCCGAGATAGCTAAAATATCTTTTAAATAAGTAAATTTTTGGCATTCGTTCACGTATCGGGAATTCGAGACATTGTATCTTAACTTACTGGATATGATTCTCTTTCTCACATGAAATATGCCCCTTTTTTCAAAATTTTTAATATTTTAATACAAGGATCGTATTTTTAAAGTTCTTCAAAGTTTTCAATTTTCGACATTAAAACATTAACTAATCAACTAGGTACCAATTTTGGGCGTTACGAGGGTACTAATCCTTCCTCGTACGTAACCGACTCCCGAACCCGTTTTCTGAATTTCGTAGACCAAACTCGTTGTTTTAATAAGATTAAATTATTTATTAAAAACAACTGCTTTTAAAGGTGACCCGATCACACCTCATCAAAAAATATTGGTGGCGACTCCCACTTTCGTTTTCATTTTTTCAAAACCTAAGTTGACCCCGTTTTCATCTAAAAAATGGTGTCAACATTAGTTATACATGAAATAATTCAAATTTTAAATATAATAGATATTATTTAAACAATTAATATAATTATACATAAAATACAAATTTACACAAATAAAAGTATTTTAATAATTTACACTTCAAAACCTAAAAAGTCAAAAGCACTTAAACCTCCAGTTTTGCATCTGGGTGGAAAAGCCACCAAGTGTTTGACATTACTTTTGAGGTTGAAAGCAATTTTCCACCCTAACAAAATCCAAACAAAGCTTTAGGGATAGTTTCTCCTTCCTTTTCTAAAATGTCGTGAATAAGTGTTATTTTTAAAAGGTTTGGTTTAAATTTTAATTGTTTAGTATTGTTGTAAAAAAAATTTAAGAAATAAAATGTTCATTTTATATATGATGTTGTGAAGTAAAAATATGCATTTAAAAAAAGTTCAAATTTATTCATATTATGACATTTTAATAAGAATAAAAAAATTTATTGTAACTCATTATTAATATTTTAATATATGAAATATAAATTTTAAATATTTGTAAATTTTAATTTGAATATATAATTTATATTTTAAATATTATTAAAATATAACCATTATAAATTTAAATATATAAATTCTTATATTTGAAATTAATTTAAATAAAAAATAATTATATACTTATATAAATATTACATAAAATATATAGACTATACCTAAAGGTTAAAAATGCCATTTTGGCTCTAAAAGTGCATTTTCAAAAGCAAAAACTAAGGGTCCGTTTGTTTGCGAGGAAAACATTTTCCTGGTTTTACGGTGTTTGAAATACTGAAAACATTTTACATTTGGAAAATGTTTTCCAAAACACGGGTAAAATGAGTATGAGTTTACGGAAAATGTCTTACCGGTTTTATTTCTGTAAGACATTTTCCAACTCTCACCAGGTTACTTTCTCCTTCTTCCTTCCGTTCTTCATCCCTTCTCCTTCTTCATCCAGGTAACTTTCCTCCTTCTACTTCTTCCTTTCTTCATCTTTTATAATCTCTTCCGTTTTTCCTTAGTTGTGTCCGTCTCATATCTTCTCTTCTCAGGCAAATTACACGCTACTGTTTCGTTTCACTCAAATCTTCCTCTTCGCAGGGTCTTGGCTTAAGGTATGGCATCTTCTTTCTCTTCTTTATCATTTTTGTTTCTTCTTGTTCTTGAAAAACTGCTTAAGGTATGCCATCATTTTGGTTTTGTATTTCTATACTGTTGAATACCCATTTGTTTTTTTTTTCTGAATTAGTGGTGGGTTTTATCTGAAAATGTAGCAGCGTTGGTTTGGGTTTTATGCCTTTCTTTGTTTCTTTATTTTTAATTTTTTTCTAGGTTTGGGATTAAAATATGAAAATGATAACCCAAATGATGAAAATGATAATTATTTTTAACTCAAGATCAGGGTAAAGTTAGATACATGAAGAGGCATATCATTTCAAAATGATGTATTATTTAGAAGTGGAAAGGGATATGCTTAAAAATGATCCTTAGAGTATAAATTTCTCACCATAGGTTGATTTAACAATGCCAAATTTGCACCACATATAATAACATTTATTTTTGTTTTCTGCTAATCTGCAGTCCAACCCTATTTTAGAAGCATTAGGTAACGCTAAGACTGTTAGGAACAATAACTCAAGGTGAGTGTATTTTGTTTTAACAAGTTTTACACCCTGTATGTAGTAGATTCTATGTTATAATCGTTTTTTTTTTACCTTTACATGCATGTTTTGAATGATGTTGTCATTTTGGTAAGTTTGTGGAGATTCAATTTGACCGAAGGGGAAGGATTTCAGGAGCTGCCATCAGGACTTACTTATTAGAAAGATCACGTGTTTGTCAAGTGTTTAATCTTGAGAGAAATTATCGCTGTTTCTACATGCTTTGTACAGCACCACCTGATAACACTCTAGAATAATGTATTTTTATGTATTAATTATGTATTTATTCTGAGTATTATCCTGCTAATTTGAGCTATTTATGATCTTTTATCTCATAGGGACTAAATTTGAGGCAAAAGCAAAATTAAGGGCCAAACGCGTGAATTTAGAGATAAAATGGGGCAATGTGCGACATAAGGAAAAGTTGGTGCCAAAAGTGCAAGCATGGAGGACACAAGGGTTGAAATGTAAAAAGAAGAGATTTTATTCTATTAAACTCTATTTTAATTATATTAGGATAATTAAATAATTATTAAGGATTTTTTTTAGAATTTTTTTATTTATCTTTATTTATCTTCAATTAAATGTATTTATCTTTTAGGAATTTAAGTAGGATTAGACTATCTTCCCTAGCACTATAAATAGGGGTGAAGTGACTCAAAAGCGATCCGATCTTTTTCTGTAAACACTCTCTCCCCAAAAGTCTAGGCTTTTGTTCTTCTCATATTTCCTTTCAATAAAATCTCCATTTTTATTTTATTTATTTTCTTTTTCACCACAACCATGAGCCACTAAACTCATCTAGCCGAAGGTTATCGATATTCCCCAAAAAGGGTTCTTGAGGCTTAGAGTCCGTACTTAGCCTCCTAGACGAGTATTCATTATTTCTCTGCATTACGGGGCTGATGCTTCCGTCCATGTCCCTTAGGAAGTAAGTTTTTCAATGTATGCAAAGGCGGTCGCTTTGTATGTTTTGGGAAGGTTGCACAGTCAATTCGTTAGCTTATTGCATCAGAGGTTGGCGAGCCCAAGAGACAAAATGGCATGGGATTCGCCATTGAGAAGCGTTGATCTAGCATAAGACGATCTCACAGAAGCGATTGTTGGCTAGAGTCAGGTTCCACTAAATCGTCAGTCTAAATCCTTGGAGCTGGTGGTCGTAGGCGTCCTATTCCACTATAACTGGCTTATTCGGTTTAGGAAGGATCATCTAACAGTCGAGGATTGAACCCAAGGTGGAATGAGACAACTGGAGGCTGGAATCTCCTATAAGAATTTTCTTTCTCTCAACTCTATTTTTAATTTCTCAAATTTTTGATTCAATATTCTTAATTCTATTTTTATTTTATTTTTCGTTTCCAGATCCAAACCTTTAATTCTGTTATTTTTTTATTTTTTTCAGGAACGTAGGTTTTCTTGAGCAAGATTCTACTTGGGATTTCACGGAACAAGATATTGTGCAAATCCAATCCCTGAAGGTTTGACCCTACTTCCCTTTTACTATTCTTTTTCATTATTTATTAAGGATAGGATATTTTTGGTGCTTTTAACAATCGCATCACCACCATAAGTAAGTAGTTTTTGATTGCTTTGATCAAGTTGCTTATAAATTATTTGATACAATGTGTTCTTATATAGTCTTTCCCCCATTAAGCATTTTCCATGTTTACTTTTAATGATTTCTAGATTATATTAGTACCAAAATGTTTTGTTTAGAAAAGGATTTGGGTTGGGAAGTTCCATTGTGAAGATGATCTTTCCCTTATTTTTAGCTTGTGATTTCAATATATCTGGATATGCTTAATGCTTGAAGGTTGTAATTTGGGTTGAACTACGATAATTTTTATTATCTCTCATTCTTTTCTATCCCCCTTTTCTATTTGATTCTCCATCTCCCTCTTATCTTTGATTTATTTATTGGTGTCATTCTCTTAGCCAACAGAAGAACAACTTACAAGTTAAAGAGTTTCACTTTAACATTCTCTTTGCCAAATTTATTATTGTTGAACTGGGGTCTTTTAGGATGTACATTTTAGTCCCTAAGATAGCATTATTATGTGATTATGTGATGGCTTCCATGTGATGTGATTATAGACATGAGTCATTTATGGCTCCTACCTAGTTTACCTTCTTTTAATTCCAATCATTAATTTGGGTTCTAAAGTTGCGTTGGTGTGTACAATCTATTATCCTCCAAGCTTAGTGTCTAGTGATTTTGTATCAGATTTCCTAGCATGCTAGTGGTCCCAAGAGACATTCACAGCTTGTAATAGTTGTGGTATAGAACATCAAATATGAGGCAGTTTCTTGTTTTTAGAAAACCAGTTTTTAGCCTTTTGTTTAACTTAGATGTCCTATTACTGTCTTGATCTGAATAAGAAATGCTTTCAATTTTCTAAATCATTCCACTTCCAATTTTATTAATCTTCTATTTCATGCTTTGATTTTAATTTCTGTCTACCTTTATTCAATGTAATATTAGCTTATTGGAGAGGAAGAATCAACCAAAAAAAGTTAGGTCAGCTTCCACAACTAAGCATTCCACAAGTATGAAAACTCGTAGGTGGTCTGTCACTGGGTTAGGCCTCTACACAAATATGAAAACTGGAGAGCAAACATTCTATGTAAGTTTTAGTTTAGCAATATTTCAATTTCTGCTAATTTATAACTACTTACCTCACTATAATTTTACAGTTTTTAGTCTGGATTGAGATCAAATACAACACAGTCAGGTCGGACATCAACTACAAGCTCTTTAGTGAAGTTGAAATCACCAAATAGGAAACGCCAAACTGGTGGAGATCCTATAAGCACACAAGAATGAATTGCAAATTAGAAGCAAGAGAAGAGCTTTGGTATTTTGTTAGTTTGATATTGGATATTGGATTTGGTTGGTATTAGTACAGAGTTTGTGCTGGTATAGCCACTGTTTTATTTTTGGTAAAGGCAATATTTTGGTGTTGGTTGATATTGTTATAGGCACTTTGTTATTGTTAGGTTCTTTTTGCTTGTGTAAGTGCTGGATGGGTTGATAAAGGCCTACAATATTTCCACTCAATAAAGGACATACAAGGATTAATCCATACTGCTGATCACTGCACTTGTATAATTGACTTATTAGCTCGATGTGGAAATATATGAATTACCCCATACTACTGATCATTACTATTGTATAATTGACATATTAGCTCGATTTTATTGCTTTGGTTGTTTTTAATTTATGAAAGTTAATATTTTAGCTTAATAATTGAGTATTATTATTTATTTAATTTGATTTATTTATAAATAAATCATTGCAATATATGTAAAAACAATTTAAAATATAAATTTATTAATATATATATAATAAACTCAATTAAACAATGAAAAGATAATAACTTTTTAAATATATATTTTTTTAATTTAAAATAGCTTTTATGAAATATTTTCAGGAAATTTGCCAAACAATAGAAAATATTTTACAGAAATTCATCAAAACACCAGAAAAGTAAATCATTTCCAGAAAAGTAAATCATTTTCCAAAAATTATTTTCCGGAAAATATTTTACTAGCAAACAAACATAGCCTAAAAACAAAAGGTAAGCTACCAAAATAGTTACTTTTGTTTCCCTCAGGTTACATTTTAGTCACTTATGTTAACGTGTTATAACATTTTAGTCATTAAGCATTAATTGTCGTTAACGGTGTAACGTAAGTTGACGTGGCACATTAAATCATTATTTCAAACGAAAATTTTAGGTTAAATTATACAATTTGTCCCTATATTTTTTCATTTTGTGTAATTTTTTTCTTTTACTTAAAAAGATATAGATAATGGAGGAAAATAGAAGGAGAAACAGAAGAGAATGGAAAATAAATAAATAAAATGGAAAGTTACAAAAACATAAAAGAAAAAAAATTTCAAAACGAAAAAATATAGAGATCAATTGTACAATTTAACCTAAAATTTTTGTTTGAAATGATGATTTAACATACCACGTCAGTTTACAGTTAAACTGTTAACGGCAATTAACGGCTTAGTGACTAAAATGTTACAACACGTTAACATAAATGACTAAAACGTTTAAAAGACTAAAATGTAATCTAAGAGAAATAAAAGTGATTATTTTGATAATTTACCTGAAAAATAAGTACTGTTTTCACTTTTGAGTTGATTAATATTGATTATGACTTCAAAAGCATTAAAAAAAAGTAACAAGAAACAAAGTCTAAAAACCTTAAATGGGAACTGCTTTGAAGTCAAAATATCTTTAATATATTAAGTTGTAATCAAAATAAATATTAAAAAAACACAAATAATTTACATAAAATTCCAACATTGAACTATAAAAATAGGTAAATTTTACCTATACAATGGTGAAATCAGAAAATGTTTTTAGGAGTCGAAATTTTTATGATAGAAAAAATATAATTTTATTATTTTAATAGACTATATCTTTATAATTTTTAAAATGATAACTTTATTTATAATTTAAGGGATCAATTGAAAATGTTCAAAATTTCATAGGGAAAATTTTCCATACACTACTAATTCTTAAACGTAACCAAAGTATAAACATTGGAATGTCTATTTATTGCAATGGACCACACAATCTTGACTATTTAGGATGCCCAATTACTTTCAGAGGCATGTTTGTTATGAATTTTAGTACAACAAAGTGAGAAATGCTTGTACCACGTGGGTGTTATAAAACACCTATTTTTTTAAAGAATTATAGAAATGAGTCGGTTTTTTTTTAATTTGACAGGAATGGTACATTTTTATTAAAACGTGTTGAGTTGGCATTGTTTTTAGGGGATACGTAGAAAGGCGTGTCTAGCTCAGCGTTTTTTTTTGTTGTTGTTAAGTAAAATACACTAACGTGGAAGTGCTTTTCAAAAAAGTGTCCACATAGGTGTGCTTTTATCCGTGTTTTTCCAGTTATGGTTTTGTTTTAATTTTTAATTATTTACGGTTAGGGCTTTTTATGTGAATAAGTTTAGGATTTAGGGTTTATTTTTTTAGGATTTAGGCAAAAGCGTGCCCATGTGGACGTGCTTACACATCAGTGCGTTTTACCTAACAACAGGGAAAAAAGTGTTGAGCTAGACGTGCTTATCTGTGTATCTCCTGAAAACGACGACAGCTCAGCGTGTTTTAGTAAAAACAGACCATTCCCGTTATTTTTTAAAAAAATTAGCTCATTTTCGTAATTTTTTTTTGGAAATGGGTCTTTTCTGATCATTTGGTCATTATAAAATACATATATTATACAAAAAAAATATGAATTTAAAATACATAAATAAATTTTATTTTTTATATGACGATCTAATAAATATATAAAATTATTATTTAATATAAAATTATTTTAATATCAATATTATTTTTATTATGTAAGATATATAAAATTTGAGTTTTATAATAATTTATTAAGTATATGAATTATAAAAATAACTACAAATATAATTAATAAAAGTATTATTTCAACATAAATCAAATTATTATTTCAACATAAATTAAAACTGCGACTGTCAATCACCCTGGCCACTTGCCCATAAATCAGCTGGGAGATGCATTTTTGTAACTTTTAATTTAAAAAAAATCAAATTTATTCATCAACATTTTAAAAAATTTAAATTTTTTATTTTTAACGAAAATATTGACTAAAACATTAAATTTTTTTAACATAACAATAGTATTTTTTTTGGAAATTTGAATTTATTTTTATTTTTATAATTTTTATATTATTTGTTGATGCAGCATTTAAAATAAATAGTATCATGTTAGTATGAAGTAAATGTGGATTATAATATAAGTTGAGCGTTAAAAAATAATTTAATTATTTTTAAAAAATTAAATTTAATTAAAATAAGAATGAAGACCAAAGATGTAAATATTTAAACATGTTTGGACTAATGTTTTTCCCATGCGTTATCTTTAATAAACTAACAATAGGAGCAGTAGGTAGTTAACAAATGATCAGATCATCATCCAGGAGACACACACAAAAAAAGAACAAGGAGACAGATTTATTAATACTGTCTAGCTAAGCAGTTCACATATAAGTGAAACAGCCAAACAACCATGGAATCTCATGTCTCTCACAGTCAAAACTCCTTATTTTCCAACCTTCTCCGTTATAATCACTATCCACAACCGAGATGAGATGCAGTAGTACTCTCTATGATGATCATCATGCCAAAGCTCATTCCCTTGAGCTAAACTTTCTCAGTATTCCAAAAAGATCATCATCAACAAAACATGATGTTATTGGATTCAAATCATCTCCAATACTGTTCTCACCATACCCACTTAGTGACAAATCATCATTTGGTGGTAACAGTTCACTGCCCATGATGTCCTTAGAACACGGTTCCCAAATGTCCTCACTGCCTGTCTCTTTCTCAGTGTTACAACTACTAGAGTTTGGTCTTGAAATATTCTCCATGTTTCTTTCCTCTTCTGACCCCGAATGAGAGGGTATAACAGGCACGACCTCCATAGGTTTATTTGAAGAACTGATAGCATCTTTATGGGCATTAAAACAGCAGCTTTTGTTTTTCTTCATTGCCCATCTATAGATTTTCCTGCTCAAATGAGCGTTCCAATAGTTCTTTATCTCATTGTCTGTTCTTCCCGGTAAGTGACTAGCAATCAAAGACCACCTGCAAGTTATAGCACAAGCAGCAAAAGATTAGATTAGTACGTAAACCCAAAATGGCATTGTAGCAAAAGAGAGCTTACCTATTTCCCAAAGTAGAATGCAAATTAACAATGGTTTCGTCCTCTTTTGCAGTAAAGTTTCCTCTCTCTAAATCGGTTCTCAAGTAGTTAATCCATCTCAGTCTGCAACTCTTCCCACACCTTAACAATCCTTCAAAATGCCAGACCGTACACACCAATTAATACGCAAAAAAAAAAACGAAAAGAAAAACCCTTAATATGTACGTACCTGCATTCTTGGGCAATGATCTCCAGGAGCCTTCTCCATTAACTTGAATATACTTGGTCAAAATCTCATCCTCTTCATCCGTCCATCTCCCTTTCTTTAACCCTACTTTTTCACAACAAGGAGCCCTCCCCATTTCTGGCACTGCACTGCACAGCAAAAGTGGTCATTAAAAAATAGCAGACAAAAACAGTAAAGCGCAATTGGGGTTTAAAAGCTGAAAGTGAATATATAGAGTTTGAGAGAGTCAGAGGGACACCTGAGGTTGTGGTGTGGATGTTGAGAGAGACACCTAGGGTTGTGGTGTGGATGGGGCAGTGATAGGGACTTTATCTATGGTGATGAATGGCGCCATGTTTGCCTTGAATAGTGATGGGCTCGTTTAATAATGGCTTCAACCCTTCAACGTGAAAAATATAAATAGGGATAATATACTATTTCATACCTGAATTTTGTTTCAATATTTAATTTAGTACCTTTACCAAATTGTATCAATGGGTCAAATTCAAATATCAAATTAAACCAATAAATTAAATTAAATTTAAAAAAGAGACATAATGATAAATTTAGCTATCAATATTTATATTTTTTTATAAATTTGACTCTTAGTCTTTTAGCTTAGTTTGAATTTTAACATTTTAAAAAGAGTCAAATCATTTTCTTTTAATAAAAACAATAACTAAAACATTAATTTTTTTAATTATATTAGAATGACAACCTACATAATAGTTTACGTGTACTTTATACTAATATGACACTATTATCTTATATTTAAAATTTTAAATATATATTTAATTAAAAAAATAAAGTAGATGTTGATTATCATGCATGCAGTATTATTTTAAATTTTAATATTTTCATTAAAAAATAATAAAATTAATCATCACATTAGACTTCTTTTTTTTTTTTTGTAAAAGTTAAATGTCAAATTTGCTAAAAAGAAAATAAAGGTTAAATTGATAAAGAAATATAAAACATTAAGAATAAAATTTGTAATTATGCCTAAAAGAACGAGAAAAACGTTGATGAGCTTTAATGATTTCCATACACCTTTACGTTCCACCTTCCCCGCTGCAGTTTCAGTCGTTTTTCTTTGTATGGCATAATGACTTTACACTTCAACTTTATAATTATTCATTCATTTATTTTAGTTTTAATTTTTAACTTTGTGTATTTTTGTCAAATTATTCAAAATAGATTAAAAAGTTAATGTTTTTAACTTTGCTGACATATGCACGTTGATTGTTATGTAGATGACACATTATTAATTAATTAATTTTTAAAATTTAAAAATAATTAAAATTTATTTTTTAAAATTAAAAATTATTGAAAAGGTAAAAAATTATAAAAATGTTTTTAAATATTTTTAAAATTTTAAAAAGTTAATTAAATGTTGACATATCATCTACGTGATCCATGTGTACGCTACGTCAATAAAACTAACAAACATTAAATTTTCTATTCATTTTTGGGTGATTTGATAACGAATGCAAACCCAAAAGCTAAAAACATTTACAATATGTGCACAAACCTCTTCCTCACGAAGGACGAACAAAAAATTGGAGATCGAAATCAATATTTTTTTATTAAGTTTAATTATTTTAATTAATTAATCCATCTTAATTTTATATGGTGCATTGGTCATCTTAGGGTGAGTTTGGATGGGCAATGGGGTGCGGTGCATTTAGTTTACTTTTTGCCTCACGCTACAATTGCTATAGTATCTAATCTCATCGCAAAGTCTCACGCTACAGTATCTAATCTCATTGCCATCACTATTTTTACACTAATCGCAGGTAAACGCACCACCAATCCAAACTCATCCTTACAAAGTCAATGAGTGCTATGTAATCATTGACTCATACATTTTAACTTTATTGTTATTATAAAAGAGTTATATTGGTAGTTAAAATTATTTTTGATGAAAAAATTTCAGTCATGAAAACAGTTATGTTGTATTTGTTTCATCAAATACAATTTTCAAAAAACCGAGTTAAGGAAAATTTATCTAATGGAAAATGTTTTATGTAGAATCAACCAAACACCTGAAAATCATACCATTTTCAGACAATCATTCTCCGAAAGCAGTTTTCAGTAAATCAAACAAGCCCTTAAACTTTGTGTGCTGAATTGAGTTCGATTATTGTCAAATATTGGTGGAAGCATGATTAAGATTCGCTAGCAATATTAGCGGTCTTTGTGTTGTTTGAAGGCTTTAGGTGGATTGGGGTTTTGTATTACGAAAGAATTTTTTGGGCATAATTAAGGTATTCTCCGTGTCCATTTTTATGGTCCATGAAGACTAATCATTTTAAGAATCTCTTTTTGCCCCATTAATAATGTCGTCTCCAAAGTTCGAACTTGTTTTCTTCCCTTTGGAGTACAATGTGCCTTGCTCTGTAGGTTGTGTTTTACAAGCCAAATACTTTACCGTGTATGGTTCTATGAGTTTGGACCCATCACCTACATGACGGAGTCTATGTGCAACACATCCCATTGTATAGGGGGTATCTATTGGCAAATAAGTGATGGTGCTTATGTACTACTGTGGGATCATCCATTGATCCATAGTGCTAGTATCACTAGATTACAACAATGCAAAGTTTCAAATGGTATAGTTGTTTATGTACACGATCTCTTTTGTTCAAAAATTGCCACTTGTTGTTAGGGTTCTCATTTCTTATGTTAGATTTTTGGTCATACAATTGGCCCAATTATTCTTAGTATCCCTTTGCGTCAAGTTGAATGTGATGATATGTTAGATCGGGGCTTACATATTGCAAGTTACTCTGGGAAATGCAACACATCTATTGGTGATGGAACATTTTTGGGTCGAGGCACCCCCTTCTTTGCTTCTTTCAGCCCTAGATCTACCTTGTAAATCTGTTGCATTTATTTTATAACTATTTTTTTTTATTCGTTGTGTGTTAGTAACTATAATTGGTAGTTAAGTTAGATAAGAATGGTAGTTTTCTATTAGATTAGTTGTTATAATATGTTCTAATTAGTTTGTTCAGTTAGAGGTTAATTGAAGAAGGTTAGCTAGGATTCTTGTTAGTGCTAATCATTCTTCAACACTCTAATCTTTTTGTATAAATATGAGCCTCGTCCCTATTTTGGGTTTAAGTAGACCAATTCTTTTTGCTTTCTTCTTAAGTTTTATCATTTGTTATTGGAGTGTTCTTGTGTTCTTTTTGTTGGAAAAAACGGGTTTGAAAAATGTAGCAGAAAATAAATTTAGGGAAAACAAAGTTTTAATTTTTTTTCCGAAACGAGATCTTGATTGTGATATCTAAAAGTAATAAACATTTAATCAAAATTGTACATTTTCAATTTGTCTAGGATGAGTGCTACCGAGTAGTATTCTTTATTATTCTCAAGCTCACGTCTACCGAGTGTGAGCTCATTTTGAATCAAAAAAAAAATCATAAAAATTACTAGTGGGGTAATTTCATAATTTTTCTAAAATTTTAGGTCAAGTTATAAATCAAAAAAATATCTCTAGAAATTTTCTGGAATAATCTTTTCAGAGAATTTTCTCTATACAATTTTCTCTTGAATTCAAGTGTGTGAAAATAATGATTCAAGGCTCTCTTTATATAGAGAGAGTTTAGAGAGTTCAATTATAATTAAACTTAATCACTTTAATATTAAATTAATATAATATTTATCTTGATAAATATTAGATTAATTTAATATTAAGATAATCACTTTAATACTAAATTAATAAAATACTATTTAGATAAATATTAAATTAAATTAAATATTAAACTATTAAAATAATATTACTTCTGAAATAATTAATCTAAAATCTAATTCTTTGGTAGAGTCCCAGTAGGAGTGTAACTCTTTCACTGCTCAACCACCAAAGACCAATCGCCGCCGTCGTAGCCGCTAGCACTGCCGTGTCCAATAATGCAGATGTGACACCTTTATGGCACCCCGAGCCGGTTCGATCTGGTCCAGTAACGACCCAGTCGGTCCGATCTAGCCACCAGTTGGACTGTCGCCCTGATTTCACATACCATGCACGGTTCGACTAGTTTTTGGGTCTTGGTCTCGGTTTTGGGCTCCCAAGCCCAATTTACGATCTCAGGTCTAATTTTCAAGTTCAATTACTCATTTGGGCAATTATTTGACTTGAAAATTAATTTCTAAAAATATCATATTAATCTTAATTAATTTGATTAATCTAAATTTACATTATCAAAATTAATTTTTCCAAAAATCACTTAGATTTTCCAAATTAATTTTTCAAGAAAATTATTTAATCAAATTCTCTAGTTGAACAATTCTCACGACCACCTAATTTAGTTCCACATCGAATAAATCAACTCAATTAAATTATTTAGGAAGTCGTAAAATTTTCTTTTGATTCAAATGCAATCCGAGCAAGATTTTGTTGAGCTAGCGGGGAGACCAATCGAACATATACAATCGGGCTCTAGTAATTTCAATTATGTCTAGAAGTATCGTTCCGATAATTCACAATTACTTAATCATGGAGTCAATCTACAAGAAGTACCACGATTGAAAACTCCTTATTGTATACCCTTTACGAAAGCAATTCATCCAACTGCTTTGTCCAATAACCTCATCATGTGTGTGTTACCCTAATATGATATCATTGATTACTTTGAGTTAAATTCGTTCACTCAATACAATCATATTTTATCTCATTGTTACCATTGTGTCTTCTTAATAATTAATATGATCACTGTCGAAACCGGTCTTTGAAAGATTTGGTGAAATGGAAATCGATTTTGAAAATGAAAATGGGGAGTCGCCACCGATCTTTATTCAAGATGTGACCGACTCACCATTAAAAATAAATTTTAGGTCCGCGAAATTTTAAGAAAACAGGTTCGGGAGTCGGTTACGCACGAGGAAGGGTTAGCACCCTCGTGACGCCCAAAATTGGTACCGAATTGATTATTTAATGCCTTAGTGTCGAGAATTTGAAAAGATTTTAAAATACGATCTTTGAAGTTTAAATTTGAGTAAACCAAATTGGATGATAAGGCGGACCCATTTTTTTAAAAAAATAAATTGCTACACTCAATGAGTTAGGGTGCGACAATTCGATTTTTGGAATTAAATGTGTATCCCCCTTTTTTAAGAAAATTACGTATTCGAAGAAGGACATTTGATTATTTAAGTCGATCAGGAAATCCGAACCCAATAAGTTAGGGATCAATTTTCCCGATTTTCTTAAACATCAAACATTACCTTTACTTTAAAATTGAGATAACAAAATGTCGTATCCAGTAAGTTAGGATACAACATTTTGAAATCTTAAGAATTTTATTGTAGAAAGCATGAGGTTTTTATTGCCCAAGAGATGATTAATTACCGGAATTCATCAGAAAAATTGAAGCCCAGTAAGTTAGGGCACAATTCTCTCGTGAATTATGAATGTCGAGTATAATAAAATCTAAAAGGGATTTCGAAGCTTAAACCATATTAAACGCAAAATTTTAATGAAAGAAACTCGATGGAATAATGTTCAATATTAAGTAGTCATTTGTAAACTAAATGCAATCTAATGGTTTACGACTAATTAACAAATATAAACAACCAATACAATACCCAAGAACAATTTTTACATCATATATTATGTTAACATTTAAAAACTAATGAATCTAAAGTCCATCAAAACATTAAATAAATGCACATGAAAATGTATAAATTTTAAATAGTTTAAAATGTATAAAAAAAGGGATTATAATTCAAATAAATTGAAAATAGATATTATATATAAGAGTTTGAAATAAATCACAATTATAATTTTTTTTTAAAAGAAAAAAAAATTTGTCAAATGGAATAATAATACCCGAATAAATCATAATTTAAAGAAAACATATATTTGTTAATTTAAATAAATGATATTTATAAAAAGAGGAATGACATATAATACATTTAAAAAGTATTATGAAATGTATGAATAATAAATTTACATCAAATATATGCTAATATATTAGAATAGCAAAATAAAGTGACAATGCGTAATGAAACAAAATAATGTATGTGCGTATACATATAAAAATAAACAACTATATACGCTGAGATAATGTTAATAATAATAACAATAGTAAGAATAACAAATTAAATGATTTTCAGCAAATATAATAAACAGAGGACGAAATTGATAATAAAACAATAAAGCTGGGTAAATTTTAAAACTAATAAAAGAAATGGGCCCAAATCGCAACGCGCGAATGACATGGGGGACCGAAAGGGGAATATTCCCCACCCTCCGAAACGCCGCGTTGCGCGCTGGACCAGAATGAAACAAAAACAAAATATAAGACCAAATCGGAAAGAAAGAAAAGGCTTGATTTGAAAACACTGAAAAGGGAAGGGGCTGGCCGCGCAAATATCCCTCCCTACACCAGAACACGCGGATCTAGCCGCCTGGGTCGGGTCATTGGGTCACGGCTTAAACGGCACCGTTTCAGGGCCATTTAATCCGCCCGAACGGTGTCGTTTCATGATTCTCTGTTTAACTAACCTTAAAAGCAATTTACCCTAAGCAGAAAAGAAAAAAGAAAGAAAATAAAACCTAAGAAACTAAACCTCTACCCCAAACAGCGTGCCGCTTCAGCACCCCACCCCAGCCCAGACTCCGATTGCGGTAGAGTGAGCCAAGATGCGGTGTTCCCACCTCCAAGGTAAGTATCCCCTCTCCTTTTCTCTTTCACGCCCTTTTTTACAGTAATAGAGAACGTAAAAACTAAAATAAAGCCAGAATATCACTAAAAAGATCACCTTTTCAAAACTTTCTTTCGATTTCTCTTTGAAATTTTTTTTGTTTACACTGTGTTTTTTTCGGTCTTTCTCTCTATCCCCTTAAAGCATTTTTGTGTGGCCTTTTATGGCCCATTTTTACAAAGTAAAATAAAAGAAAAAGAAAAGAAAATTTTCCCCCCGAAATCCCCTCTATTTCCCCTATTCTGCTATCCTTCTCTGTGCGTTTTCGAGCGTATTTTGCAAGTACAAGGGTAGTAGTCGACGTGGAGTTACGGAGGCAGGGACGTAGCAGTGGCACGCGTGCGAATGAGCGCACGAGGGAAAACGGCGCTGGAAACCGTTGCGGCGCTCGTGCTAAGCTCAAAGCCTAAGTTTCTTTTTCTTTGGTGTTGGGCCGCACGTATTCGAATTTGGGCTTAGTTAGCTGGGTCTGATGTATTTGGGTTTAGCTAGGCTTGTTTTTATTTTGGATATTTAGTTTATTTTGTAACTGGGCCACATATATGTAAAATGGACTGTTTGTTTGGACATTTAATTTTGTTTTTATAATTAGTTTAGGGGCCGGGCAAAATTTGAGACCTACAGTTGCCCCTCTTTGCTCATTGTCGTGTAACGAGAATAGAGCAAAGACTAAGGAGGACCAATTTTGCCCGGTCGTGCTTGGCCCTTGGTGCTCTTCTTCTTCAAGTGGATCCATTCCATCCTACTACATCTTCAGAGGTATTGGAATTAGTGCTTCGATCCACTCCAACGCAACGTCGGGGAGATAGGATTTATAACTCGTAACTTTAAAAGAACAAAACTTGCTATCTCTAGTCGGCAAGACTTAATACAATCTGCTCTACTGCAACTTCAGAGACGTGAGACTTGTAGCTTCAACTTGTTCTGCTGCGACTTTAAAGATAAGACTGATGTGATCTACTCTGCTACAACTTCAGAGAGATGAGACCCATCATTTTGATCCACTCCACTGCAACTTGAGGAAGATAAGATTTGTTTCTTGTGCCGGCTCCACTGCGACTTCAGGGAGATGAAACTGGTTGTGATCTGCTCTACTGCAACTTTAGTGAGATAAGATCTGTTACTTTAATCCGCTCCACTGCAACTTCAGGGAGATAGGATTAGTGGCTTCACCGACCTGTTCTCTAGGGAACATGACTTGTATGATGAACTTAATTATGCATAATGATTAGGATCGCATGATCAAAATGAATCAAATGCTCCTAACTAGACATGAGTGATGTTTGCATGAATGCAAGATGCTGCTATATTACTCAAAATCTATTAAGGCTTTTGTGACGACCGTGCTTTAACACATTCCTTCCTTCAATGAAACATTTGATTAAATTGCCCCCACTGTAAACTTCCAAGTTTAATCATCCAGAATGCAAAAGTTGTATCTTCATTCTCCAGATGTGGCTAAAAAATGAGGAGATCTAGTTTTTCAACTCTTTCCCATCGCAATTTGAAGAATACCAAACGTATAATTCTTTGGTTTTTATATACCATTTTCAAAGTGCCACATCAAATGTGCGCGAAGAAATTTCCTTTAGAGAGAGATCCCCTCTCACCAGCTCACGATTATTGTTAACATTTCGTTTAATTGATGCTTCTGTCAACAAAATCCGCAGGGATTGTTTAAGATCAGATTTTTCCGTAGATTTCTGACCTTTAAACCTGGTTCATTCTAAACAATAGTCTTGTTTCAGATTACCTTATTATTTAGAGACTTTTTCAGAGTAATGTGCAAAACTTACTTTGTGAAAGCTTTAGTAACCCCTTAATCATTATTCCAATGCAACATGTTTGCTGAAAGATTATGATTATGGATAAATGTTGGTTCAGAGCATAGCTCGAAAGAAATAAAATATCAACAATGGTGAAAGAATAACAAAGAAGTTGATTGCGAATGTGTATATTAAGAAAAAGGGAAAGAGATATTAACACATTCAATACAATAAGGACTAGGTGCCCTAGTTATCGCAGCTTGAATTTCTCTGTACAAACTTCTGAAGACTATTCTGAGTTTGGCATGTGTTTAGGAGATCTGTAGTACTCTGTCGATGCTCCAAGATGTCATATGCCTTTTCTTGTTAGTTCAGGTATAGCAAGATCATCGTGTGCCCCGATCAAAATTTGAACAGTTCCAACCTTCTTATGCCCCTCTCTGACCAATATTTGAGCCGTCCTTTTTGGGTTTTCGACTCAAATCCCCTTTGGCCTAAGCTGCCCTTTGCGGGTTTTCACCTTAGCCTCTCCATTTTTACCCTTTCATTTTTCATTTTCATTCAATTTTTTAGGAAGCAAAGCGCCCTTTGCGGGTTTTCACTTTGGTCCCCTTCTTTCAAGTGAAGTATTTTTTGACAGAATCTGCGTTTACTGGGTTTGGCAAACTTTTACCATCTATCTCACTTAGGATCAAAGCTCTACCGGAAAAGGCCTTCTTTACAACATAAGGACCCTCCCAATTTTGCATCCATTTTCCTCTAAAGTCCTTTTGCATAGGAAGGATCTTTTTTAGCACCAAGTCTCCTTCGCGAAATTCTCTGGGGCGAACCTTTTTATCATAGGCTCGCATCATTCGTTTCTAGTACATTTGTCCATGGTGATGGCTCTCAACCTCTTCTCCTCTATTAGGTTCAACAGATCGTATCGAGATTGGACCCATTCGGCTTCGTCCAACTGAAGTTTGGATAATACTCGTAGAGAGGGGATCTCAACTTCAATGGGTAATATTGCCTCCATTCCATAAAGTAGAGAAAAAGGTGTTGCCCCAGTAGAAGTTCTAACAGATGTTCGATAAGCTAGGAGAGCAAATGATAACTTCTCATGCCAATCTTTGTAACTCTCAGTCATTTTCCCCACAATTCTTTTAATATTCTTATTGGCCGCCTCTACTGCACCATTCATTTTTAGACGATACGGCGATGAGTTATGATGCTTGATCTTGAATTGGCTGTAAACCTCAGCTATTGTGTTATTGTTTAAATTCAACATATTGTCGGATATGATTCTCTCAGGCATTCCATACTGACAAATGATCTCTTTTTTCAGGAATTTGCTGGCTGCTGACTTCGTGACATTTGCGTATGAAGCAGCTTCTACATAGAAGCCTACTACGGGCTATTCTAGATGTGATGCCCATTAGAAGCCTTTGGCGATATCGGCCCAATTACATCCATACCCTACATAGAAAACGGCCATGGAGAGGTCATAACATGAAATAGCGAAGGGGGTGCATGCATCTTGTCCCCATAAATCTGACATTTATGGCATTTCTTGGCGTAATTAATGCAATCTCCTTCCATAGTGGACCAATAGTATCCAAATCTCATGACCTGTCTGGCCATGGTGAAACCATTGGCGTGCGTCCCACAGATACCCTCATGGACCTCCTCCAAAATTTTCTTAGGTTCCACGGCATCCACACATCTTAACAGTACTTGATCTTTCCTTCTTTTGTATAGCACTTCCCCATCTAAGACATATTCGATGGCTAATCTTCTCAGAGTTCTCTTGCCGTTCTCCGTTGCTTGACTAGGGTACTCTCGATTCTTCACATACTGCAGGATACTCTGATACCAAGGGTGATCGTGTTTTCCCTCCTCCTCAATATTGTAGCATGTTCACCTGAATAGGCCTCATTACTTCAAGCATGTTCACCTGAATCATCGAAACTAGAGTAGCCAATGCATCAGCCATTTGATTTTCCTCTCGTGGGAGATAACTGAAGGTGATATCGTCAAACTTGTTAACCAACTCGAGGACTAGCCTTCTATAACTGATTAACTTAGGGTCTCTAGTTTCTCATTCCCCTTTAAGTTGATATATCACCAATGCGGAATCCCCATATACTCTTAGCACTTTGATGTTTCGCTCGTTGGCTGCACGAATGCCCATAATACACGCTTCATATTCTGCCATATTATTTGTGCAATCAAAGTCCAACTTGCTAGCCACAGGGTAATGATCTCCACTCGGGGATACCAAGACTGCCCCAATTTCATTACCTATAGCATTCGAAGCTCCGTCGAAATTTAACCTCCACTCATGATCCCTCCAAGGATTTTCTTCAGTGTTTACTACACACATCAAGTTCTCGTTCGAAAAATCAAAATTTAAGGGCTCATAATCCTCCAAGGCTCTACTAGCTAGGAAATCAGCTATTGCGCTCCCTTTTTTGGCCTTCTAACTTACATATACTATGTCAACTTCAAAGAGCAAGATCTGCCATCTAGCCATTCTCCCATTTAAAGCAGTTGATTCCATCATATATTTTAAAGGATCCAACTTTGAAATCAACCAAGTCGTATGATACAACATATATTGTCTTAGTCTTTGTGTTGCCCAGATTAAAGCATAACACAATTTCTCGATTGATGAATATCTCAATTCACAGCCAGTGAATTTCTTGCTGAGATAATATATTGCCCTTTCTTTCTTTCCCGTTTCATCGTGTTGGCCCAATACACACCCCATGGAATTATCGAACACCGTTAGATACAATATCAATGGCCTATCTGGACTTGACGGTGATAGTACGAAAGTATTAGCCAAATATTACTTTATCTTTTCAAAAGCCTACTGACATTCCTCATCCCAATCACCCGGATTATGCTTCCTTAAAAGAAGAAATACTGGATCACATTTCTTCGTCAATTGTGTAATGAATCGAGTAATGTAATTTAATCTTCCTAGGAAACTTCGGACTTCCTTCTGAGTGCAAGGAGGAGGTAGGTCTGGGATTGCATTTACTTTTTCCGGGTCTACCTCAATCCCTTTCTCACTAACTATGAAGCCTAATAACTTCCCTAATCTGGCTCCAAACGTGCATTTTACGGGATTAAGCTTGAGCTGAAATTTCCTCAATCTCAAATATAATCTTTTCAAGACTTGAACATGCTCCTCTTCAGTTTTAGATTTGGCAATCATATCATCAACATAGACTTCGACCTCCTTATGCATCATGGCAGGAAACAAGGTCACCATAGCCCTTTGATATGTTGCTCCCGCGTTCTTCAATCCAAAAGGCATTACTTTGTAACAAAATGTTCCCCATAAAGTAATGAATGTTGTTTTTCCCATATCCTCAGGGTGCATCTTTATTTGATTGTATCTAGAAAAGCCATCCATGAAAGAGAATAGTGAGTATCCAACCGTATTGTCTACCAAAGTATCAATGTGAGGCAACAGAAAATTGTCCTTTGGACTAGCCTTATTCAAATCCCTGTAATCCACGCACATCCGTATCTTTCCATCTTTCTTGGGAACGGGGACGATGTTAGCTACCTAATCTGAATATTTGATCTCCTATAAGAACCCAGCATTGAACTGTCTTTTGACCTCTTCTTTTATTTTTAGCACAACATCAGGTCTCATCCTCCTGAGCTTCTGCTGAACCAGTTTACAATCTTCTTTTATGGGCAGACGATGTACCACGACACTAGTACTTAACTCGGGCACATCCTAGTATGACCAAGAGAAGACATCTTTGAATTCTTGAAGTAATTCAATGAGGTATTGCTTTGTCTTTGTGGCGATTTCAGTTCCAATTTTCACCTCCTTTCCTTACTCCAGGCTCACGATTTCTAATTATTCCCTATAAGGTAAGATCTGCTCATCCTCTTGTTCTACCATTCTTGACAAGTTTGGAGATATACCACAGTCTTCGTCATCTTCAAAGTCGTGAAATCCCTCTAAACACATGTCTTGCTCAAAAAGAAGCTCTGTGTTTGAAACAGCGTCATTCATGTCGTTGATATCTGAGGACCTATAAGGGCATATTAAAGAATATACCAAGAATATATAAATTTATGAATAATTATTTGTACAATAAGGTTATAAATGAAAGAATTATTTGCAGGACAATCAATTAATTAAAATAATTTACTTGTATGAAAGGCAAAAAGAATAATTGCTTGAAATCAATGTAAAGATGTATTTCATTAGAATAATGATATTCAGGCTCAAGCCTTTTTCACAAAGGATTTTCCTATCATTTCCAAGCTAAAACAACAAGAATATTCTGAGCATTACTCTGAATAAGCCCTAAAGACTACAGGGATTTCCTCCGCAGTCCAGTTGTTTAGCTCGCTTCTAGGTTCGTAAGGACAGATCTCCAACAATGCCTTTTTCTCAGATGTTTCTATAGCATTGATATGGACATTTTTTGACATTTCTTCAATGTTTTCACTTCTGGGCACCCCACGCTCAGGATGAATAAATTCACCCGATACAAAAGATGTAAGTATGTGGGGAAAGGACATAGGCTCCCACTTGACCTCTTTCTCACTCAACCGTGCCCTTCTTCTCTCTTGTCTTTTCTCTACTTCTTTCTTCTTCTGCTTCGTGTCTGGCTTGTATCCTAAGCCATAACTGTCAAACTTTTCCTTTAACATTGGTGCTTCAATCTTTCCTTGAAGATACTTTCACAATCCTTTCCCGGGTGAAGCTCCTCTTCCAATCATCAATTGCAGCCCCATCTCTATGCTCCTGGATGTTTTTGGTACCGGAATTCTGCTTCCTTCAACAATAAACATCGCGTTCACAAATTCTAATGACCAAAAAGAGCATTCCACTGCCTCATCATCAATCTCCACATAAGGTGCATCACCAGTTACTGTTGCGATGATATCTTCCTCCGTATTTATTGTTATCACCCGGCCCTCTGATACTATCTTCACCTTATGGTGTAGCGATGAAGGTACTGCCCCGGCTGAGCGTATCCATGGTCTTCCCAATAAGAAGTTGTAGGAAGGCTTAATATCCATCACCAAGAAGTCCACCTCATAAGTAATTGGGCCAATCCTTAATGGTACCTCCATTCTCCCCATAACCTTTTTTTTCCGTTCCATCAAATGCCCTCACTATGCTCTGACACACTTCCATGTGTGAACTGTCCACTAGTAACCGACTAAGAGTAGATAAAGGTAATACGTTCAGTGCAGATCCATTATCAACTAAGACCCCCGGGAGTATATACCCTTTGCACCGAGTAGTAACGTGCAGGGCTTTAATAGAACCCCTTCCTCCAGATGGTATTTCGTCATCACTAAAGAAGATAAAATTGTCAGCACTTATATTGTTGGCCAACCGATCCAGCTTGTTCACTGAAATGTCATCCGCCACGTATGTTTCATTTAGTACTTTCAATAGTACATTTCGATGTGCTTCTGAACTTAAAAGCAAAGCTAATATAGAAATGCGGGCTGGCTGTTTGGGTAGATGTTCCACAACACTATATTCGCTGTGTTTTAAAAACTTCAAAAATTCCTTCGCCTCCTCTTCTTTCATTGGTTCATTAACCAATGGCTCAACTTCCGCGACACTTCCCATTGTGTGTGTAAGACCTATTTCCTGATTTCTTTCTGCTCCTTTTCCCAAGATTGTTACGTTACATCCATAATTCCACGGCACCATTTTGTCATCCTTGTATGGAAAATTTGATGGTTTCTGGATTACAATTTTTGGTGTTGTCTGGACACTAGACCCATCGCTCTGAGGGCATGAAATGATGACCACAGGATGATTCGTTTCCGTGGTCTTTTCTGCCAACTCTGATGCGCAAATATTTCCTTTACCCTCTACTTCTTCATAAAACCTCATCTCCTTGTTGTCCATCATGCTTTGGACCAAAGCCCTGAATCTCTCACATTCTTGAATCTTATGTCCTACCTCACGGTGGAACTCACAATAGCCTTCAGCCTCATACCTTTCTTAAGAATCTGAAATAACTAGTCCCCTCTTCGCCATCTCTCTCCAAACCCATTTCAACGGGGTTTTTACTTCAGCAATGTCATTTTTGACTTTTTCTCCTCTACTTTCGCTTATCATATTCACCCCATTATCAGCATGATTAGGTGAAGGATTTTCTGCATTAGGTGAATCGTCAAATTTGACAACGTCCATGCTGATGAGCCTCTCGACTACCTTCTTGAAAGTCGTGTAATTCTCTATTAAATGCCCTGTAATTCTCGCGTGGTAATCACATTGTGCGTTCGTATCATACCATTTGGGATATGGGGGTTGCAGAGGGCTTAAGTAAAAGGGAGAAACAACGTGTGCATTGAACAACTTCTGGTACAGCTCCTTGTATGACATCGGAATCGACGTGAACTGGGGCTTCTCAGTACCCTGTCTTACGCTAGATTCTTGTCTTGCTGAACCTTGTTGACTGGTAGCCATCTTTCTTGGCTGATTCACTGTAACCGACTTGCTGTGGGCATTTACGTTGTTTACTTTGTTTTCCTTTCTTCTCGAGGCTGACCTTTTGTTGCTCTCTCCTGCTTCTATTTTCTCGTTTCTTATGGCATTCTCAATCATTTCACCATTCATTACTATGTCTGAGAAACTTTTTGTTGCATTTCCTAGCATGTGCGTGATGAACGGGGCTCTTAAGGTATTGATAAAAAGTATTGTGGTCTCTATTTCTAAGAGTGGTGGTTGGACTTGGATGGCAACTTCCCTCCATCTTTGTGCGTACTGTCTGAAACTCTCGCTTGGTTTTTTTCTCCATGTTTTGTAGTGTAATTCTATCGGGGGTAATATCCGTTACATGGCTGTACTGCTTCATGAATGCCTGTGCTAGGTCCCTCCATGAATCGATCTTGGTACAACTCAATTAATTGTACCATTTAGATGTTACCCCTACTAAACTATCTTGAAAACAGTGGATTAACAACTGATCGTTATTAACATAGCCTGTCATCCTTCTACAGAACATAGTGATGTGGGCCTCGGGGCAGCTAGTTCCATTATATTTCTCAAATTCAAGCATCTTGAATTTGGGAGGTAATACCAAATCTAGGACTAAGCTTAGATCTTTAGCGTCGATTCCCTGATTACTATCAATGCTTTCCAAGGCTTTGAATTTTTCCTCCAACCACCTATTCCTATCTTCACATTGTTTCGGTAATTCTACATTTACTTTTCCTTCTTCAGCTGCTTCATCAAAATCCGGAATAGTGGCATTGATTGGGTTTTCTCCCAGGTTTAAACTCGATCATCCTTGAAAAATTGTGGCACCAGTTTGTAGCTGTTGCGACTTAATTGTGACAGACGGTCCTCTTGGGTACATTTCGGTTTGGGTTCGTACATTTGGTGGAGTGAAACCCGGAAGATATAATGGATCCTCACTACCCTCTCCATGAGCGGCCATAGGGCCCTTTCCTTTATCTACTCATCCCGTCAATAGATGGGTCAACTCAGTCATGGTACCCTTTTGAGCTTTGATCAATTTCTCCGCCATGTCCTCTTGGATTTTATCTAGTCGCTCTTGCATCTGTGCTTGTAATCGTTCTTGCATATCCCTTTGCATTTGCTCCAGTTTCTCTAGTCTTTGGTCCATTTCCTTAGTTTTTCGTCGAGTACCATATTGATGCTTAATTGGTAAGCTTCTGCCGGTTTCCAGGTTAACTATAATAATTTTAACCAATTAGGGTCTTTTGGTAGACTTTAATGCACGTGATGTAATGTGATGCAATGCATGAATGTAAAAAGGCATCAATTCTAATTCAACTTCATTTAGAAAGCTTCATTTGGATAACAACATTCTTTACATAAAATAGATTACATATACAATTTTGCCTTAATGCTCAGAACTTTAATCTTTTTGAACAGTGAAGCAAGCTTTCTTCCCCGGTCTGATTCCAATTAGTACTATATGCTCAAAGTATCGGCTTGTAGTGCCAGGGTCTGTAAGTAATCAGCTACCTCCCAAATCTGGGTCACAGCTTCTCCCATGACGTGATCACTGTCTCTAACTTGGATTTTATAATAATGGAGCTGTTCTTTCTGACGCTCTTCATTTGCTTCAAAAAATGCAATCCGCGTCTCACAATCTTGTAGCATCACCTCTAACTCTTCCACTCTTTTCTTTGTTTCTTCAATCTTGTTCAAGCTCGCTCTTAATTCCACCACAGTATTACGATTTTGGTAACGATGAAGAGACATTTCAAGTTCAGCTATTCGTGCCTTTAATTCATCTGTCACACCCCGGCTTTCTAACAGATTCCTCTCCAGGGCCTGGTTTTGTACTTGAGTCTCTTGGCATTTCTTTTCCCATCCATCAGCCTTGTTTCTTTCTTCTTGGATCTCCCGTCGCTATTGCTCTTAAGTCTTTCCAGCCTCGCAGTTCTCATTGATACCTGTAGCTTTTTGTAGTCTGTCTTTAAGCTATCCAGATCCTCCTCTACTTTCTTCTTCCCTTTCTTCAAATTTTCGGCCTCTAACTTTTGGACATCCACGTCTAGTCTCAAATGCATATTCTCTTCTTCCAACCACTCTATTTTCTTTTCGAGTTCTGAATTCCTCTTCTCGAAATCTTTTTTTATAATCTCCAACTCTGATGGGACTACTTGTAGGTACTCTTCCATTGGTCGAACACCCTTCAAGTTTAACTCTGGAATGTTATCATTAATTCTCTTACTTCGCCATTCACCGTATTCTGGAGTTGTCATTGAACCCACAGCTAACCTTTTCATCCTATGAACCTGATTCCAAGCCTGAGAAATTTCTTTCACCCTTCTCCTGTAATTGTCTCCCCGGTATGAGAACTCACACTGAGCTAAACCTTGCGTTGCCGGCACAAACTGTCTTGAATTGTATTGCCTTAAGACCAATAAAGGTGCATACCCAACGGCTCTCCAAATCCCTAGCAACGGGAACCAGTCAAAGCTTCTACAATGGTAAAGAATTTCATTAGGAATCAACCAGGGAGCTCTCCATTCCACATCATCATCTTGTAGATTTTGTAGGATTGTTGTCCAATTATCTTCCGATATATCGTCCCTTCTTGGGGTAGCCACTATCTCCTTTAACGGGGAGTAATGCCCAGAGAAAACCCGATACGAAACTTTGTCGACCTTCCAGAAATGACTATGGAACCAAGCTATCAGCAATTGCGCACAACCTATGAATCTGCCTTCCCCAGCTCGCCTACACGCATTCAGAGATTTAAACGTTTCAGCCAAAATTGCAGGAACAGGCGTGACCCATTTACTCAACTGATCAAAGAGATCTGAAACTGCCTCGTCAACATGTCCCAATGCTCTGGGGAAGATCACTAACCCGTAGATACTCAAAGTAAATACAACAACCTTCTTTTTCCCATCCGGATGCACTATAATCAAGTCCCGTAAATTTTTCCATGAAATACATTTACACTCCCCTTTCCGCTTAATCCTGGTCGTAATCCACTGCTCATTCATGCCAATAATATTCATCAGCTTCTTCCAAAATGCCGGGACGTACGCGGCTCTAGAATATGCTTTATCCACCTGAAGCCTGGGACAATGCAGTAAGGCCATATATTCCTCCACCGTAGGTACCATACCTACTTTGCCAAAAGTGAAACAACTATATGCAGGATTCCAATATTGAGCAAGGGCCCGAAATTATCGCTCATCTACCTTGACATCAAGCAAATACGACAAATCTCCATAATTAGAATAGAACAACTGCTTGGTTTCATCATTCCACTTATCCCATATTCCTCTCAGCTCCTGTAGGCTATTTTGTGTCACACTAATACGAGTATAGTCTCACAACTCTGACACATAATCCTTTGCTAGACTGTCTCCCTTTTCGAATTGCACCCCCTCTGACCATATACGGACCATGGCATTGTCATCCACCTTATCAAGAAAGTCGTTTTCCATGACAAACTTCCTAATTTAACAATCGAACTTGAATCGACACTCTTTTTGAATATGAAATGACATGCAAACATAGCAACAACCAGCATAAGTCAGTATAACATATAAACAAAATTTGCAACAGATTTAAGAGAAACAAGCATTTACATGGGCAATTCCTAGGGTTTGGGGAAGTTCTTCCTAGGTTGGGTTCCTAGGCTTTCTATATGCGATTTGGTTCTAAAGTTGAGGTACCCGAACCAGCAGATTCCTCAGTATTCACCCATTATAGGCTCATACAGACCGAGTTCGGTTCAGGGGAATACATTTCCCTATGGCTGCACGGAGATGAAAATCTCACGAAAACATAGGTACGGATGTATCCCGAAAGTGATTCACTATCCTGCACGGAGGTGAAAACCTCACGAAAGAGTAGCTTCTCACTCGCACTTAAAAGGACAAGACTAAACAGTCTTATGTAATATGGTGCCAAAATATACAAATTAATTTACAATAATCATGCAAACAAACGCAAAGAAAAGACCGTTATTTTTCAAATCAAATTTTCAGTTTTCGATAATAAGACAGAAAATAATCAATTTTACGGCTCGACCCTCTAAGTGTCCCCAGTGGAGTCACCAAGCTGTCGAAACCGGTCTTTGAAAGATTTGGTGAAATGGAAATCGATTTTGAAAATGAAAATGGGGAGTCGCCACTGATCTTTATTCAAGGTGTGACCGACTCACCATTAAAAATAAATTTTAGGTCCGCGAAATTTTAAGAAAACAGGTTCGGGAGTCGGTTACGCACGATGAAGGGTTAGCACCCTCGTGACACCCAAAATTGGTACCGAATTGATTATTTACTGCCTTAGTGTCGAGAATTTGAAAAGATTTTAAAATACGATCTTTGAAGTTTAAATTTGAGTAAACCAAATTGGATGATAAGGCGGACCCATTTTGAAATCTTAAGAATTTTATTGTAGAAAGCATGAGGTTTTTATTGCCCAAGAGATGATTAATTACCTGAATTCATCAGAAAAATTGAAGCCCAGTAAGTTAGGGCACAATTCTCTCGTGAATTATGAATGTCGAGTATAATAAAATCTAAAAGGGATTTCGAAGCTTAAACCATATTAAACGCAAAATTTTAATGAAAGAAACTCGATGGAATAATGTTCAATATTAAGTAGTCATTTGTAAACTAAATGCAATCTAATGGTTTACGACTAATTAACAAATATAAACAACCAATACAATACCCAAGAACAATTTTACATCATATATTATGTTAACATTTAAAACTAATGAATCTAAAGTCCATCAAAACATTAAATAAATGCACATGAAAATGTATAAATTTTAAATAGTTTAAAATGTATAAAAAAAGGGATTATAATTCAATTAAATTGAAAATAGATATTATATATAAGAGTTTGAAATAAATCACAATTATAGTTTTTTTTTAAAAAGAAAAAAAATTGTCAAATGGAATAATAATACCCGAATAAATCATAATTTAAAGAAAACATATATTTGTTAATTTAAATAAATGATATTTATAAAAAGAGTAATGACATATAATACATTTAAAAAGTATTATGAAATGTATGAATAATAAATTTACATCAAATATATGCTAATATATTAGAATAGCAAAATAAAGTGACAATGCGTAATGAAACAAAATAATGTATGTGCGTATACATATGAAAATAAACAACTATATATGCTGAGATAATGTTAATAATAATAACAATAGTAAGAATAACAAATTAAATGATTTTCAGCAAATATAATAAACAGAGGACGAAATTGATAATAAAACAATAAAGCTGGGTAAAATTTAAAACTAATAAAAGAAATGGGCCCAAATCACAAAGCGCGAATGACATGGGGGATCGAAAGGGGAATATTCCCTACCCTCCAAAATGCCGCGTTGCGCTGGACCAGAATGAAACAAAAACAAAATATAAGACCAAATCGGAAAGAAAGAAAATGCTTAATTTGAAAACACTGAAAAAGGGAAGGGGCTGGCCGCGGAAATATCCTTCCCTACACCAGAACACGCAGATCTAGCCGCCTGGGTCGGGTCATTGGGTCACAGCTTAAACAGCACCGTTTCAGGGCCATTTAATCCGCCCGAACGGTGTCGTTTCATGATTCTCTGTTTAACTAACCTTAAAAGCAATTTACCCTAAGCAGAAAAGAAAAAAGAAAGAAAATAAAACCTAAGAAACTAAACCTCTACCCCAAACAGCGCGCCGCTTCAGCACCCCACCCCAGCCCAGACTCCGATTGCGGCAGAGTGAGCTGAGATGCGGTGTTCCTACCTCCAAGGTAAGTATCCCCTCTCCTTTTCTCTTTCACGCCCTTTTTTACAATAATAGAAAACGTAAAAACTAAAATAAAGCCAGAATATCACTAAAAAGATCACCTTTTCAAAACTTTGTTTCGATTTATCTTTGAATTTTTTTTACACTGTGTTTTTTTCGATCTTTCTCTCTATCCCCTTACAGCATTTTTGTGTGGCCTTTTATGGCCCATTTTTACAAAGTAAAATAAAAGAAAAAGAAAAGAAAATTTTCCCCCCGAAATCCCCTCTGTTGCCCCTATTCTGCTATCCTTCTCTGTGCGTTTTTGGGCGTATTTTGTAGGTATAAGGGCAATAGTCAATGTGGAGGTACGGAGGCAGGGACGTAGCAGTGGCGTGCGTGCGAAGGAGCACACGAAGGAAAACGGCGCTTGAAACTATTGCGGCGCTCGTGCTAAGGCTGAATGCCTAGGTTTCTTTTTCTTTGGTGTTGGGCCGCACGTATTCGAATTTGGGCTTAGTTAGCTGGGTCTGATGTATTTGGGTTTAGCTAGGCTTGTTTTTATTTTGGATATTTAGTTTATTTTGTAACTGGGCCACATATATGTAAAATGGACTGTTTGTTTGGACATTTAATTTTGTTTTTATAATTAGTTTAGAGGCCGGGCAAAATTTGGGCCCTACAATCACTGTTAACAAATGACTGTGATAAATTGCTCATTCGAGGACAAGCAACTCGTGGCTACGTTCCATATTTATCAATCCACACAATGCCAATGAGAGAATATCATTAACTCTTTAATTGAGCTGTGGATTCCACTGTTGCTAGTAAAGCCATGCGATACACAAGTTATGTACTCAATATATCGGCTATGGGCTCGATAATATTTAGAGCATAAGCCTCCACTTATATCAAAACATATGAGTTGCATACGCATGGTCAGTGGCTAACTCAGGATTTAGGTAAATCACACCATGAATGTCACAAGTGAATTAATTCACAAACGGATTTAAAATTAATTCATCTTGGGTTCAGTCCAATTTATCATTCTACCAATGAATACATCTATGCCTCTACTTGTGGAGTCAACTGCTCTAATAGTCAAGACTAGTCATCTCCCCAATTGGAATTGTAGACAACATAATAATCCTTCTTAGTATTTAAATCAAGTGCTCACTTTGATTCTTTTACGGGATTACGGACTCATTTAGATTATCTACTGAAGTAAGTTATCTTTCTCGCAATGTAAACATTCTTACAATGTCACTTATCTTTAGTTTGAACTTAGACAATCAACGAGCTAATATTTGCTTGTCACAATTTCGCCATACATGCAAAATATGAAAGACAAAAAATACAAAAGATATAATAGTGAAATGTGAAATTAACTTTATTTATTTATTGTTCAAATAAATAAAAAACAGTTACATGTTTGCTACAATATGGACACGTTCCCCAATGAAATTTAAATCAGGGATTTCAATTCATTGGTTTTGTTTGGCCTTCCGTTGAGTTTCGACGGTGTGGTAGATACCTCCCCTTCTTCATGTCGTTTACTATTAGCGGACTTATTCGTTGGTTGAGTCATCAACATTTTCTCTTACGGGTGCGAACTTCTATGGTATAGGCCAAATTTCACTGCAACCCAACTTTCCTTACAACTAGTCGTGTTTATTTCCCTCATCTCTAATCTTTTTTTAAATTAATTTAATTGTCTAATGTAAGTGTCCCCATTTTTTCCCCATAGGTTCCAACCCTTAGTCTCCACCACTCATGGCATATTATTCATCCGAGGTAACCCCCCATTTGAATCCTCCTCTTGATTGTCCTATTTAGTCTATTCGACGTGGTTTTCTCTGTTCAAACGACCTTCCTCTTAACAAGTTTCTAACAACATCTTCTAGTCAAGTTGTTATGAAATCATTGTTCCTAAGGGAACCTTGGCGGACTTCCCTATTCCTGGCTACCTTTTTTACCTGCTAACCCCTCAATAGCTTAGGTCCCGCAAGATCTACATCACCTCATTCCCGACTCGGGCCTATTCGCCAAACTTGTAATGTTATCTTCTCGGCCCTAACTTTGTGGCGAACTACACCTGATGCCATAATCGAGCCTTGGACTTCACCGTCTAACCCGTATTTAGTGCCCCGATAGGTTACCCCTGTTTATTTTCCCGGTGAACTACCCTGTGTTTATTGTGTTAGAGTATGCCCAAAGATCAATCATGATATGGTTGTAATAACATACTTGATTTATTATGTTTATTAATATAAGGCGTTACCATTATTATTTCAGTTTCTTTTCTGTGTGTATAAATAAACTATTTTATAATAATGTCTTGAGAATAATATGATTATTCTTAAAAGGTCCTTAGTCAAGTATTATTGTTGGCTAGGACAACAATAATGCATTAAGACTAACATGTAGTTGATTGATGATAAAGAGTTATCATTGATATGGAATGTCAAAATCGATGCATGAATATGTGTGTTAGAGAACAACATATTGGACTGACCCGTTATGAGTATGTTTCTTGGATTATTATGTAATTGTCACAACATTACTCATAGTGATTAATATGTATATGATCCTCAAACTTGAGATTATCATAATCCCAACATTGTGAGTCGTATATTTTGATACAGTCAAACGTACACCATAACTGGTTGTTCTATAAATGATGATGTTGGATATACCACGATCTGTGTAGAGGGATATGGTTGATCGATATAGGGTAAGTCCTTCCTACATAATGGGAGTAATATCTTAGGCCACTTGATTGAGTGAGACTAGAATGCATGGCCATGCTTAAATAAGCTGATATGAGATGTCATACTTATTTGTATATCATAGTCTACTTAAGATATCAAGGAACATGGAATGGACTATACAAGTGTGACTATTCCATGACTTGTGTCCAATCTAGAGATAAAGGACTTAATGATTATTGCATGAAAGGTTAATCATAAAAAGATTATGTCGAATCATGATTTCTTGTGACTTAGATAGTAATGATGCATTGCTAGGTGACACTCATTGTTTGTAACATTGGAATCGTTCTAGTATTATTGCTAACATTACAAGAACCTACAGGGTCACACCCTATAGTTGAAATGAACGGAATAAAACATAGTTGGAATTGTGTTTGGTTGTCACCTGAATTAAATTAATTATAGAATTAATTTAATTGGGTAATCAAATATCGAATACATTATATGTACAAGGTTGTTGTACGCATAATGAGAACATGAATTTGGTTCGTATATAAATTCAAATAAATATATAGTTTACCGAAATCATTATTATAATTAATATAATTATAATTTTCGGTTTAAAAACATTGTTATATTTATTTCATTTCTAGAAACCCTAAAAATAGATATAAAATCCCATTTTTTTCTTTGCTTGGTGGGTCTAGCGGCCGTCAAAGCAAAGTATTTTCCAAAATAGTTTTGGAGATTCCTTCGGGTCATTGTCAACTGGGTGGATTACGTAAAGACTGGAGTCACGATAGATTGCGGCTTGATTCGATAGTAGATTAGATTACTCATTGTCGAGGTGTCGCTGTTTACTTAGAATAAAGATTCGGTAATTTCGAAACCTTTATTTCACCCTGAATCGTTCCTCACACATGGATCCATGGTTAGGATCGCCGGATGTTTTATTTTTCCGCTGCGCCGTAGGGGTGTCGGTGTTCCAACATATTGTCCCAGCGGACTACCTATGATGTCGAAGCGTCTTTCAGCTAAGGTCTTACAGAATATAATCCCCATATTTAGTGTCCCGACGGACTATCAAAGGATGTCATAGTGTCTTTCATCTATGGTCTTACTCATATTTATCGACAATTCATCCTATGATGTCGTGGTGTCTTTCAGTCATGGTCTTACACAACATAAATCGTGTTTAGTGTCCCGACGAAATATCAAAGGATGCCATAACGTATTTCAGCTATGATCTTACTCAATTTTTACGTATAGCCTTTGATCGATCCTATGGCCTAGCCATGATTTTACTCTTCCCTTTTTTCATTCCATCCATTCATCTATTACACTGTCGTAACCTTAACGCTTGAAT